>NW_006408724.1:3581745-3603693 GCF_000296735.1 Chrysochloris asiatica
ACCAGATCTGCCATCTTGTTTCTTCTTCCCTGGGGTTCAGTTTTTAGTGTCTAATGTATCAAATCTGCTCTTGAGATGGTTTCTCAGTTCAGGTGGGATATGTTCAAGGTCATAGTTGGCTCTTATGGACTTATTTTAATTTTCTTCAGCTTTAGCATGAACTTCCATATGAGCAACTGATGATTTGTTCCACAGTCTGCCTCTGGCTTTATTTTGTCTGATGATATATAGCTTTTTCACTGTATCTTTCTATAGATGTAGTCAATTTGATTTCTACATATTCCATATGGGGAGGTCCATGTGTATAATTGTTTTTTGTGTTGTTTAAAAAGATATTTGCAATAAAGACATCATTGGTTTTACAAAATTCTGTCATGTGATCTCCATCATCTCTATCACAAAGACCATATTTTCCAACTACTGATCCTTCCTGTTTTTTTTTCCCCAAGCTTTGCATTCCAATCACCAGTAATTATCAATATATCTTGATTGCATATTTGATCAATTTCAGTCTGAAGAAGTTGGTAGACTTCTTCAATTTAATCAACACTGCCTTTAGTTATTGGTATGTAAATTTGAATAATAGTGGTATTAACTAGTCTTTCTTATACTCATATGTATATTATCCTATCACAGACAGCATTGTACTTCAAGACAGATCTTGATATGCTCTTTTTGATGATGAATGAGATGCCATTCATCTTCAGTTTGTTATTCCCTGCATAGTAAATCATGTGATTGCCAGATTCAAGATGGCCAGTGCCAGTCTATTTCAGCTAACTAATGCTGAAGATATCGATGTTTATTCATTCCATTTCATTTTTGACAATTTCCAATTTTTCTAGATTCATACTTCATGCATTCTGTCTTCTGATTATTAACAGATATTTATGACTTTTTCTCTTTGCTTTTAGTTTTCCCCAAAGCAAATGAAAGTCCCAAAGTCTTTACTCCATTTGCATTATCATAGTCAACTCTACTTTGAGGAGGCAGCACTTCCCCAGTCATATTTTGAATTCCTTCCAATGTGAGGGGCTCATCTTTAGGCACTATATCTGGCAATATTCTCATGCTCTTCCTCATGTTTCAGCATTCAATATTCTGGTGCTTACAATGTTCCACTGCTATTCATAAGGTTTTCAGTAACTAAATACTCAAAGTAATCTGTCTCTTCTTCTCTTAGTCTGTCTTCGACTGGAGGCTCAGCTGGAAGCTGTCCACCATGGGTGGCCCTGCTGGCATTTAAAATGGCCTTGGCATAGTTTCCAGAATCACATAGTCATCACAGTATTACAAATATACAGGAGAGTTATAGGGTCTACATTTTAGTTGTCTGAAAGCCATACTGCAAATACATCTTCTGTCACCACCACACAGATATACACACAAATATTTTCATTAGTTTTTTACATGCCCAGAATTACACATTTTCCATTTTCCTTTGTTTATGGATATAGTTCTGGTCTATAGCCCAAAGCAAGAATGTGCATGTGTCATGGAAGATAATAATTAGGATTTATTTTTTCTCTTTTTCCTATTATTTAGATGATATGTGTGATCCCAAGTCTTTATAATCTCTTTTTATTCCATCAGCAAACTGACAACTGGGTTTGTAAAGCAGCAGCTACTCTTGATGTAAGTCTTGGATTTACTTATTTCCTGGCAACTTCCTTTGGAGGGAAACTGAATCATGTGCTCTGATTGGCCAGCAAGGAAGCATCTATAGATAGATCCCCTTACATTGAAGATTTTCTTTTTTTCAGATATGCTAAAATTGACTCACACAAATAAATAACTCCAATTCTATTATGATGAAGAGGGTGAGAATTAAGAGGAAATTATACTTCATCTTTCTGTTGTGGGCTTTGTTTCAATTGTTTGATGTCTTGTGTACCATGGCCATACAAGAGCCTTGCCTCTCTCCAGGCTGATGAGCAATTTGAACTAATAGTGTTTTTAAAAAATCCAAACCAACTATAAATGAGTCATTTCTTTCTCCTTTGGAATAGTTGGTGGGTTTGAACTATCGACCTTGTGGTTAGCAACCCAACTCATATCCTACTACCCAGCAGGGCTTCTATATGAACCAACAGAATCTAGAAAATTCTCACAAAATACAGTAGCCTCATAGAAATCTGAGTATTCTGTGATGAAAGGTAAGCCTTCCTGTTCTCAATTAAGTAATTGTGTAGAGAAATCACTACAACTTACAAATTTTCTTGGAGACCAGAGTAGAAATACCATGAGTAATTATCACGTATCCTTAAAAACAAACTTTCTAGACCAGGGAGAAGATGTAAAGCTATTAATTTAAAAGGCTAAGTAGCAAAATAAATTTTAAAAAGATCTACATGTAAACTTAATAAATTAATATTATGTATTCAAAATAAAGTCTGACAATGTGACACTGTAGGAGAAGTACTAGACAGCAAGATCAGTTTGAACCACAAGGTCGGTGGTTCAAATCCAACTGCTACTCCTCAGAACCCCTATATAGGGTTGCTATGAGCTGGAGCCGTCTCAATGGCACCTAATAATAGCAATAACAAAGCATCTAGGCAGAAGAAAACAGGTGACCCTAGCATGATATTTGGGTTCTTGTCAGAAAAATAATGAAAAAGGATAGTCAGAGAATTGAATTAAAAATTTGAAGCCAAAGTCTACATAAACACATTGTATGTATATTAAGGAATTAACGATATGTATTTTTTAAGCTGCTAAAACTTTTCGTAATTTTTGATGCATTTCGTAATTTTTGATGCATCAGCGGATAACAAATGGAGTCCTGGTGTGGTATTGTAGGATAAGCACTGAACTACTAATTGCAAAATTGACAGTTCAAAACCACCAGCTACTCCTCAGAAACCCTATACAGGGTTGCTGTGAGTTATAACTGACTTGACAGCACTTAACAGCAACAACAAAAATAAATAATACACATAGTGAACTGCCTACATATCATATATATATATATCCCAAATAGAAAAATAGAAACATAGTTTTTACAGAATCAATACATTTCCTTATTTAATTCATTCATTCATCCATTCAGTCATTCAGGAAGCACTGACCATATGCCAAGCAATGTGCTAGACACTAGAGATACATTGTGTCAGCCCACTATGTGTTCCATTCACAGCTTATCTGTTGTTGTTAGGTGCCATCGAGTTGGTACCGACTCATAGGGACCCTATGAACAAGAGAACGAGACATTACCTTGTCCTGGGCCAACATCACAATCACTGCTACATCTGGGTCAATTGCTGTTACCACTGTACCAATCCATTTTGTTGGGGTCTTCCTCTTTTTCCCAGAACCTCAACTTCACGAAACACAATTTCCTTCTTCAGGCACTGGTCTCCCCTGATAATATGTCCAAAATATGAGAGACAAAATCTGTCCATCCTGGCCTCTAAGGAGCACTCTGGCTGTACTTCTTCCAACACAGATCTGTTTGTTCTTTTGGCATTCATTGATATTTTCAATATTATCCTCCAACACCTTAACTCAAGTGAATCAATTCTTCTATGGTCTTCCTTATTCACTGTCCAGCTTTCACATGCATATGAGGCTATTGAAAATACCATGGCTTGGGTCAGGCACCTCAAACTGATACCTTTGCTCTTCAACTTTAGAGAGATCTTGTACAACAAATTTGCCTAATGCAATACATCATTTGATTTCTTGACTGCTGCTTGCATGAGTGTTGATAGTGAACAAAAATACACTTAGAAGTAAAGACTTCTTATATTTTCCTGAAGTATGAGATCCCTGGTGACTCAGTGGTTAAAGTGCTTTGCTCCTAACTAAAAAGTGGTTTGCAATGTGAGCAATGTGAACCCACCAGCCACTGTGCTAGAGAAAGATTGGCAGTCTGCATCTATACAAATCTGTAGAGTTGTCTTGATTTGGAATCAACTTGTTGGCAGTGGGTTTGGCTCTGGTTTACTTGAAAATATTAGTCAAAATTTTGCTCTTTAGTAGATTGAGGGTGAGTAAGGTAGCAACAGTAGCCAACAGGGTAACCTGAACTTCTACTCCAATCTGGCAATACTGAGGCATTTTGACATTTTCCTTACTAAAGCAATGTTAGAAAAAGTCAGAAAAAGAAGGTTTAAATAAAATTTGGAGTGTTATAACTTAATACCTAAAATATCTAGGTTTAAAGATATTCAAACCTCACTCATCATCCTAAGATCTAGAAAAATATCAACTTCAATTAAACAAAAATTAACATAAAATATACACTAAAATTGAGATGCCAGAGATATTATAATAATGTGAAAGATAGTTTTAAATAGCCATCAAGAAAATGCTTCAAGAGCAATTGTGATTATATATTTCAGAAGTGAGAAACAGAATGTCTCAGCAAAAAAAATGAGAATATATAAAGAAGAACCAAGTGGAAAGGTTATAACTGAAAAATATAATTGAACTGAAAAATTCAATAGATGGCTCAAGAACAGAATGGAGAGGGCGGAGGAAAGAATCAATGAATTTGAAGATAGGACAATAAAAATCATCTGATATGAACAGAGAGAAAACAAAAGAATAATTTTTTTAAAAAAAGAGCCTCAGAAATCTAACATATGTGTCATCAGGATCCACAGACAGAAAGGAAATAGGGCACAGATGAAAGCATTCAAAGAATGATCTAATCCTTCCCCCAACTGGCAAAAAAACCCCAACATTAATCTACAGATTTAAGAAGCTGAGCAAGACCCAAACAGGATACATGAAAAATATTCAACAGATACTATGATGTGTCTACAAATGAAAGAAAGGAAAATCTTGAAAGCAGCAAATGAAAAATGACATGTTACATATAGAGGAAAAAGCTATTTGAAAAACAGTGTGAGTTCCAGGTGTTTTGTTTTGTTTTGTTTTTCTCTTGGTTTCCTCCCTATGAGGTTACCAAAGGGTGCATCTTGAAATCTAGAGGGCCTCAGAGTTCTTGGCTCCCTCTTTTGCATCTGGCTAGCAATGGGAAGAAGAGACAGTAAAGCATGTACAGTGAAAGTTGCAAACGCCTAATAGAAAGAAAAACAGTCAACCCTGGAATATACGTGCATCTTTTCCCTCCACATTCCGTTGGCTTGTGACTATTCCTAATGGCAGGATGTCCTGGGAAACAGCCTGTGCTGTAACAGCATTGCAGTGCTTAGTCTGATAATGTAAACATAAGAGTTAATTGATTCAAGATCGTCTTATGTGTCTTGGAACACTTTTGTATATTCTTCAGGTATGTTCTTCAAATTTGCGCTTCATTTTCTACAGCAGAGGTAGGGAACATCTGGCCTGTGGCCTATAAGGCCCACGAATTCCTTTGGTCTGACCTTGTCAAGGCATCCGCAGTTCCAGCTACCACATTTTTTCTTTCAAGTGATGTCCAGTCAGTTCTGACCCATAGCAACCCTGTTTAGGGTTGCCAAGGATCGACTGATGAGCTTGAACTGCTGACTTGAAGTTCAAACCTACTTTGCAGTCCAGAACATTAACACACAGCACCCAACTAGGATTCCAGCCATCACATTGTTGTTGTTAAGTGCCGTCCAGTCAATTACGACCCAAAGCGACCCTGTATAGGGTTTCTGAGGCAGCAAATCTTTACAGGACCAGAAAGGATGGGTTAATTAAATGTTGGACCATAGATAGCAGGCTAATTTTAAGTTGATAATTTTGTCAAGCACATGAATTTATATGATAAATTTTGACAGGAAAAAGGTTCCTTGCTCCTGCTCTACAGGGATACCTTGTTAGATAAGGCATCATTGGTTATTACCAGCCTACAGTGATTACACTTCTGGATCTGTGGGTTAATATGCCAGACTGCAAAGCCATTTGAAATGCAAGGTCAGTAGTTCAAGCTCACCAGCTGGTCCTCGGAAACCCTATGCGAGGTTGCTGTGGGTCAGAACCGACTCAATAGCACTTAACAACAACAACAACAGTGATTATACACAATTTCCATAACACCCAAACATTCTATTAGACCTCCTTTTTAATTCAGAAGGTACATTGAGAAATTGGAGGGTAACTGGGGCTGAGATAGCAGTTTATGTATATATGAAAGAAAAAAATAATCTCTTGAAGGCTTTTTATTGTGAAATATATAGTATGTATATGTATGTAGTTTGAAGAATAATGAAGTGAATTTCCAAGATGAATGGAGTTAAACATTTTTACTTCCATCAGCTATGGAGATAGGAGCGCTGGCCAACTGTTTCACATCATCCTTACCAACATTTGACCTGATAAGATTATTTAAATGCTTACAACCATTTGACGTGGGCATGCAATGCAATTTCATTTGGTCTTAATTTGTACTTCCTTGATAACTTATCAAGTCGATAATTTTAGATATTCTTCTTTTATGAAGTGCTTGTTGTTATTGTTGTTATTAAATGTTGTGAAGTAGGTTCTGACTCACAGACCCTGACTAGGGTTTTTGAGGAGCAGCTTGTGGGCTTGACCTGCTGACCTTGTGGTTTTCAGTCCAGTGCTGATCCTACAGTGCTATACCAGGAGTCCTGTGAAGTGCTTATTCCATATAGTTTGTGAATGTATAAAGAATTTGACTCCATTTTTGATGTTTGACAGCTGACAGCTTTCAAGCTTCACACCTCCCTGTTTTTCTCTTGCCACATATTTGGGCAAGAAAGTCCACCCACTCTCTTCCTTGGCACCAGCAGGAAATTCTGCTCATAGGAACTCTCAGCTCAGTCTCAACTCCAAACCATAATAAAAACTCAAATTACTGAATACATCTTCAGACCAGATGGGGTACTTTCCTTGCTTTCCCCAGAAAACCTCAATACCTCAGTAGTAATGCTCTTCAAACACTCATAGTCCATGTGTGATCTCAACATGTGACCTGCCACTATGCAACAACCAGAGAGAGTCCATTTTCATATTAAGTAATTTACATTTTGCTTCATGATTTGTAGAAGATCTTTGTGTATAATCTTTGTCACTTGCATGTGTTGCAAATATATTTTTCCCCAGTTTGCAATACTTCCCTTCCCCCACCCCCATCATTGTCAGATTTTAGCTATATTCTAAAATAGCTTACTTGTAAACAGTGAAAATTGTTGTTTATTGACTGTTTGGTAGAAATTGCCAATGATGAAATCTAATACTGAACTTTCATTTGTGGAAAATGTTTTGACTTTAATCTCATCTTCCTTAATTTCTTCTTGAGCTTGTCTGCATAAGTTATATATTTTAAGGAATTTGCCTTTGTTTCGATTAAGTTTCCACATTTTTGATGTAAAGTTGGCCATAATCTCCAATGATCACTTTTTAAATATCTACACAGCATAGAGTTGTGCTTCCTTTTCTTACTGTTATTGTCTTTGCTTTCTTTCTATTCCCTTGACAAAACTTGCAATAATTATTTTTATTTTATTACTCTTTAGAAGTTTTGTTTTGTGTTTGCTTTATGTTTTTTAATCTTGTCTGGTTTTGTACTGTAGGCTCCATATTTCTTGCTCTCTCTTTCATAGTGTCCGTCTCTATATGTTTGTGCGGAATTCTGAATTTCTTCAAATCTAACTTTCTAGTTCTCTCTTTTATTGTGTTTGATCGGTTATTAAATTGCACATAATAATGTAAATTTTATTCTTGTATTTTTAAAATATAATTTTATTTATTTTGCTGTTGAGAAAATACACAACAAAATATACATGGATTCAACAGTTTTTACATGTACCTTTTAGTAATAGTGATTGCATTCTCTGAGTAAGCAATCACGCTCCTTTTCTGAGGCGTTCCTTTTCTATTAACATGATTTCATTGTCCTCTAAGGTTCCTATCTAAACTTTTGAGTTGATATTGGTAGTTAAATTTCATATAAGTAGCTTTGAAAAGAACATAGTGCTCAAGGAAGGTATTTATAACTAGTTAACTCTTATGAATCAGGCTGCGAACCTTAAGGTCAGCAGTTCAAAACTACCAGCTGCTCTGCGGGAGAAAGATGAGGCTTTCTGCTCCCATAAAGATTTACATCCTCGGAAACCCTGTACAGGGTCACTATGGGTTGGAATCGACTAGATGGCACTTAATAACAACAACAACAAATTAAACTTGGCTTAAAGAAGTTTTCAGAGGCTATTTTTGGTCTAAAGTTTAAAGACTAAGGTTTAAAGGCAGTAGTTTCAGGGGTTCACCCAACCTTTATGGCTCCAGAGAGTCTAGAATCCATGAGAATATGAGATTCTGTGCTGTTGTTTCCCATTCAAAATTCTTGAAATCTTTGATCAGAATGTTCAGTAATGGTAGCTCAGCACCGTCCAGTCTATGTAAATGTTCTTGAAGAGCACAATTAAGTGTTCTGGAATATCCATTCTTCGCTGTGTTATCCATAGTTTGTTATGATCCACATAGTCAAAAGGCTTTGCATAATCATTAAGGCACAAGCAAACATCTTTCTTATAGTCTCTGATTTCCGAGATCCATCTGATGCCAGCAATGATATCTCTAGTTCCATGTCCTCTACTAAATCTGGATTGACCATCTTGGCAACCCCTGTGCATATATTGCTGCAACTGTTCGTTAATTATCTTCGGCAAAATCTTACTTTCATGTGATAATAATGATACTGTTCAATGCTTTTCACATCCTTTTGGGTCTTTCTTTGGAATAGAAACAGATATGGATCTTTTCCAATCAGTTGGCCAGGTAGTTGTCTTCCAAATTTCTTGATATAGATGAGTGAGCACTTCCAGTGCTGCTTCTGTTTATTGAAACATTTCAATATGTATTTTATCAGTTCCTGGAGCCTTGTTTTTTCCCAATGCCTTCAGTGCAGCTTGGACTTCTTCCTCAACTACCATATGTTCTTGATCATATGCTACTTCTGGAAATGGTTGAGCACAGACCAGTTCTTTTTGGGACAGTGACTGTATTCCTTCCATCTTCTTTTGATGCTTCCTGCACCATTCAATATTTTGCCCTTAGACTCCTTCAGTATTTCAACTTGAGGCTTGAATTTCTTTTTTTTTCTCCATTTCTTTAAGCATGAGAAATACTGAGTCTGTTCTTGTCTTTTGGTTTTCTAACTCCAGGTCTTTGCAAATTTCATTTGAATACATTACTTTGTTTTCTTGAACTGCCCTTTGAAATTTTTTGCTTAGCTCTTTTACTTCCTCATTTTCTCCAGCCACTTTAGTTTTTCTATGTCCAAAAGCAAATTTCAGAGTCTCTTCTGACTTCTGCTTTGGTCTTTTATTTCTTTCCTATTTTTTAAATGACTTTTTGCTTTGTTCATGCAGGATGTTTTGGTTGTCATCTAAAACTCCTCTGGTGCTCGCTTCGGCAGCACATATACTAAAATTGGAATGATACAGAGAAGATTAGCATGGCCCCTGCGCACGGATGACAAGCATTCCATATTCTTCATGGCAGCACCTCCCAGAATTAAGTCGACAGAAGGAAGAGTCAAGAACAGAACAAAACTATAAGAACAAACTCAGAGAATCTGGGAGGTCAGTCTATGATCAAAACAAATTCAATGTAAGAGAAGGTAAACACATAGGAACAGAGACCCAGATGGTGAGAAGGTCAGGTCAATTACAGGATAAAATAGACTGCACTAAATGGAGAGAAAAGTTAATGGACTATAAGGCAACCTCAAAGAAAATGAACACGTCACAACATACCAAGAGAATGAAAATCCAAGAACATGGAAACATTAAAACTATGAGGAAATTCACAAGAAAGAACATAAAACTCCTCTATACTTCAGGGATTAGTATCCAATGCATCAAAACTGTTTTTGAAATGATATCTAAATACAGGTGGAATATATATATGGCTATATTTTGGCTCTCATGGACTTGTTTTAATTTTCTTCAGCATCAGCCTAAACTTGCATATAGTGGTTTGTTCCCCAGTCAGTTAGCCCCTGGCCTTGTTTTGGCTGGTGACATTGAGCCTCTTCATCATCTCTTCCCACAGATGTAGTTGATTTCATTCCTGTGTGTTCTGTTTATGTCCATGAGCATAGTTGTCTTTCATGTTGAAAGGTATTTGCTTTAAATAAATCATTGGCCTTACAAAATTCTATCGTTCTATCTCCAGCATTATTTCTATTACCAAGATTATATTTTCCAACTACTGATCCTTTCTCTTAGTTTCCAACTTTTGCATTTCAACCACCAGTAATTATCAATACATCTTGATTGTGTGCTTGATCAATTTCAGATTGAAATTGCTATACTCTTTCAGCTTCATCATCATTGCTTTCATGATTGGTGCTTGAATTTGAGTAGTAGTGGCATTAACTGTTTTTCCTTGTGGTGGTGCTTTTGTGCATTAAATTAGAACCGACTCATAACAACACTTACAGGGTTTCTGAGGCCGTAAATCTTTATAGGAGGAGAAATCCTCATCTTTCTCTTGAGGAGCAACTGGTAGATATGTGCTACTGACTTTGCAGTTAGCAGCCCACCTTGTAACCTACTATACTACCAGTGCTCCTGGTCTTCCATGTAAGCATGTGGATACTATCCTTTTAAAGACAGTATTCTACTTCAAGACAGTCCTTGAAATGCTCTTCCCAGTTATTATAAATGCCATTCCATTACTCTTCAATCTGTTTTTCCCATCATAATAAACCATATGATTGTCTGATTTAATATGGTCAATATCAGCTCATTTCAGCTCACTAATGCCTAGGATATCAATCTTTATGGGTTCCATTTCACTTTTGATGACTTCCAATTTTCCTAGACAATCATCATAAATCAATCTCATTTTCCGATTGTTAATGGATGTTTGCAGCTGTTTCTTTCCATTTTGATTTGTGCTACATCAGCAAATTAAGGTCCCCAAAACTTGGCTGCATTCATGTCATTAAAGCCGATTCTACTTTGAGAAAGCATCTCTTCCTAATTCATATTTTGACACCTTCCAACTTGAGGGCTCATCTTAGGGCACTCTATCTAACAGTGTTCTGTTGCTTACAGTGGTTAACAATTCACAAATAGTCTGCCTCTTCTTCCTAGTCTGTTTTAGTCTCGAAGCTCCATTGAAACCTGTCTAAATCATTCTTCTGCTAGCCTCCCTATTCTTACTTATTGCACTCCCTATCACCAGAGTTAACATGTGTCTATCCTCTAGCCAGTGAATTACTCTACCTTTCCTCGCACCCCTGGTAATAATCCAAGAATGTACCCTTTAGCACAAAAATCACTTCTTGAGTTTTTACAACAGTAGTCTCATGTATTTTTTTCTTTTGTGGTTGACATTTTACTGAGCAAATGTCATCATGTTCATATGTATTAATAGGTGTTACATCATTTTTCTTCACCATTGCATAATATTCTATTGTGCATATTTGTACCAAAATTAGTTTAACCTTTTTTTAATTGATGGGCATTTAAGCTGTCTCCATCTTTTTGCTATTGTGAATAGTAGCACGATGAACATTAGTGTGGATATATCTAGTGGCATCCTGGTTCTTATTTCTTGTGGGTATGTACCAAGTATTAGAATTGCTTTCCTAGTTGTTTTCATCATTTTCTTTTCAGAGTTGTCTTTATTACTATAGAGAAATCCAACTGATTTTTGGCTATTTATCTTTTGTCCTGACACTGAATTTTTCTGTGTTCCCATGCTATTCTTGCTGAGTCTTTGGAATTTTCTGTGTATATGATCATATCATTTGCAAATAGAGTTTTTTACTTTACCAATCTGGATGCCTTTAAGACTTCTAACACAATACTGAATGTTGTTGTTATTATTTGCCTTCGAGTAGGATATCGACCCTGTATAGATTTCTGAGAAGAAGTCAGTGGATTTGAACTGCTGACCTTGTGGTTCACATTCCAGTGCTGATCCTACAGAGCCACACTAGGAGTGGTGATAAAGGGCATCATTTTCTGTTTCCTGTTCACAAATGGAATGCTTTTCATTTCTCTACACTGAGAGGATTGTTGACTGTTAGATTTGTTTATATGCTCTTAATTACATCAAGGAATTCCTTTTCTATTCCCACTGTGTTGAGGGCCTTTATCATGAATTGATGTTGAGTTTTGTCAAATGATTTTTCAGATCAAACCGTATGACCATGTGGTTCTTTTCCTTTGTATTATTTATGTGAAGGATTACATTTTTTTTTCTTCTAATATTGAATTACCCTTGGTATGAATCTTTCTTGGTTAAGATGTAGTATATATAGTTGAATGCTATTGATAAGGATTTTCATAATTTTTGTATCTATGTTCATGAAGGATACTGTTCTATAATTTTCTTTTTCAGTGATGTATTTACCTGGTTTGGGTATGTTGTCATTGTTGTTAAGTGCTGTAGAGTCAGTTCCGACCCATAGTGACCCTGTATAGGGTTTCTGAGGAGCAGCTGGTGAGCTTGAACTGCCAGCTTTGCAGTTCAAACCAACTTTGCAGTCCAGCACATTAACCAACAGTGCAACAGTAGGACTCCTGGTTTGGGTTTGGGTAAAAAGGTTATGTATTTAGGAGTTTTCCATCCTATTCTATGTTCTGGAATAGTTTGAGAGTAGATGCAGTGTTAGCACTTTTCTGAATGTTTGGTCAAATTCCCTGGAAGGCCATCCGGGCCTGGACTTTTTTTTTTTTTTTTTTGTTTTATTGTGAATTATGTGATAGTTTACATGAGAGAACATTAGCTTTACATTCATCCTATCCTATATCATTTCACTGCTATGGTTACAATCCCCTCCATGCATCATCAACCAACCAAAGGGTATACAGTACAGCACGCAGCTCTTCTCCCTCTCTGCGTCTAAAGTCCCCAGCTGCTCTATCTCTCAACGTCATCGTCTCTGCCTCCATCTCAGGCATCACTGCTTCTCTGGGTAGGTCCAGCTCTCTGCTCTTCTCCGTTGATGGTCCCAGGGACCTCCGCTCCTAGGCTGAAAAGTTAATCACTCCCCTCCTTGCTACAAAATGGCCTGGATTTTTTGGGGGGAGTTTTTTTAATGACCTGATGAATTTTTCCTTTTTATAGGTATGCTCAAGTTTTTTATTTCATTCTATATTAAGTTGGGTACATCATGTTTCTTTTCTTTTAGATTTTCAAATCTTTTGATGTATAATTCTTTATCGTATTGTTATCATCTATTTTATTTCCATTAATTCTGTTATGACCTCACCCAGATCATTTGTATGCTTCTTATGTGCTTCTTCTTAGATTCTTTTGTTACATTTGCCAATGATTTGCCAGTTTTATTACTGCTTTCAAGGAATCAACTTCTGTTTTGTGCATTTTTCTATTGTTTTTCTGTTTCCTAGCTCATTTATTTTTGCTCTAAATCTTTATTATTTCTCTTCTTCTGTGACTGTAGGCTTACTTTGCTTTTCTTTTTCTAATCTTGTGTTAATTTTCTAAGTGTGTTAACTTTGGTTCTTTATTCTTTTTGCATGTGTAATTTATTTCTATAGATTGCCCTGTAAATATTGCTTTTTCTGTGTCCCAAAAGTTTTGATATAATGTGTTTTCATTCTCATTTGATTCAAATAAAATTTTTTTATTTCATTCTTTATTTGTTCTATTACCCAGTAGCTCTTAAGCAGGATGTTGTTCATTTTCCATGTATTTTATTTTTTCCCCTTGAACATCCTAATGTTGATTTCTAACTTTATAGCATTGTTATCTGAAAGATACTTGGTAGCATTTTGATGTTTTTAAATGTGTTGAGGCTTGCTTTGTGACTTGGCACATGGTATATTCTGGAGAATTTTCTATATGCACTGGTAAAGAATGTGTGTTGTGCTATTGTTGGATAGAGTATTCTGTGTAAATCTATAAGGTTGTTGATTGATTGTGCTGTTTAGTTCTGTTTCTGTTGAGTTTCTTTATAGTTATTCTGTCCTTCATTGAAAGTGGTATATTAAAATCTACTATTATTGTGGAGTCCTGGGTGCGGCATTATGAACTAATGTGCCAGACTGAAGGTCATATGAACTGCAAGTTTAGTGGTTCAAGCTCACCAGATGCTCCTTGGACACCCTATAAGGGTTGCTATGGGTCAGAACTGACTCAATGGACCTTAGCAACAACAACAACTATTATTGTAGAGTTATGTCTTTCTTCAATTTTATTAGAGTTTGATTTATGTATTGTGAGGCTCTTTTATTGGAAGCATAGATATTTATTATGGTTATGTCCTCTACCTCAATTGATCCTTTAGTCCTGAAATAATATCCTTCTTTGTCTCTTATTCTGGCTTTTGCCTTAATGTCTATTTTAGTAAAAATTAATATTGCCACTCCTGCTCTTTTTTCATTGCTGTTAACTTTATGTATTTTTCTGTCCTTTAATTTTGAATTAATTTTGTTTTTGTGTCTAAGGTGTGCCTATTATATACAGCATATTGAAGAGTCCTGTTTTCTTCTCCATTCTACTACTATCTGTCTCATAACTGGTGCAATCCTTTGATGGTCAGTGTAATTATTAGGTATGAATTTATTGCAGTCATTTTGTTTGTGTTTTTTGTGGACCTCTTGGTTTCTTTATTCCACATAATTTTCTGTGTGAGTTTATTTTGTTTGTGTGTTTTCTTGCTAATTTCTTCATTGTTCTTATTTTAATGTTTACTAAGCATTCATGATTTCTTCTTTTCTTGATTTGAAGGTGTGATAATTTTCTTTGAGGTTACACTATGGCTTATTGACTTCTTTTCCAATTTAATTCAGTTGGTTTTATTTTGAAATCTACTTGACTTCCTCACCATGGTAAGTTCTGTAGCTGCACTTTTCCTTCTTAATGCTCTGTAGTTGTCTTCATTATAAATTTACAGCTCTGGTTCCCTATTTTTAATCTTGTAGGTTTGTTTTACTTTGGATACTAACATAATTAACAGAGAACTTTTGGGCATTCAAGCTAGATTCAGAAGATGACATGGAATGAGGGAAATCATTGCTGACATCAGAAAAATCTTGGCTGAAAGTAGAGAATACCAGAAAGATGTTTACCTGTGCTTTATTGATTGCACAAAGGCTTTCGATAGTGTGACTCATGACAAGCTATGGACAACATTGTGAAGAATGAGTTTTCTGGAACACTCATTACTCATGAGGAACCTGGACATAGACCAAGAGACAGATGTTCGAATAAAACAAGGGAACAACGAGTGGTTTAAAATTAGGAAAAATGTGTAACAGGGTTATATTCTTTCATCACACTTACTCAGTCTGTCTGCCAAGCAACTAATCTGAGAACCTGGTTTATCTGAAGAACAACATGGCATGAGGATTGGAGGAAGACTCATTAATAACCTGCGATATGCAGATGATACAACCTTGCTTGCTGAAAGTGAAGAGGGCTTAAAATACTTGCTTATGAAGATCAAAGACCACAGCTTTCGGTATAGGTTGAATCTGAATGAAAAGAAAACAAAAATGCTCCCTACTGAACAAATTAACAACATCCATATAAATGGAGGAAAAAATGAAGACTTAATTTTGCTCAGATCAACCATCAGCACTCATGGAAGCATCAGTCAAGAAATCAAATGACGTACTGCATTGAGCAAATCTTTGGCACGAGACCTTTTTAAAGTGTTGAAGAGCAAAGATGTAAGTTTCAGGACTAAGGTGTACCTGATACAAGTCATGGTATTTTTAATAACCTCATCTACATATGACAGTTGAACAGTAAATATTGAAGACATTAGAAGCATTGATGCATTTGAGTCTTTCATGGTGTTGCAGGATAATATTGAAAGTACCATGGACTTGCTAAAGAACAAGCAGATCTATGTTGGAAGAAGTACAGTGAGAGTGCTCCTTGGAAGCTAGGATGGCCAGACTTTATCTCTCATACTTCAGCCATATTATCAGGAGGGACCAGTCCCTGGAGAAGGATATCATGTTTGGTGAAGTGAAGGGTCAGAGAAAAAAGAGGAAGACCACCAATGAGATGGATTGGCATAGTGGCAGCATCAATGGGCTCAGGTGTAACAGCAATGGGCTCAGGTGTGAGGCTGGCCCAGGACTGGGCAGTGTTTTGTTCTATTGTACGCAGAGTCGTTAAAACTTGGTGTTGGCTCAATGGCACTAACAAGTTTTCGAAATTGTGCTTAGTTTCACAATGATTAAGTTAAGGTAGAATCCCCACTGAATAGTTTTCCTCTTCTCTAGATGGGTCTAGTGACAGGGGGTGGGGGAGGATGGGGATAATATTCTTTTGATTCAATAGTGAGTAATTGTTATCACAAATAATTGTGATTGTAACAACTGTAAAGGTAGAACATGTGAAACAAAAAGGGGGGAGTAGTTAATCTTTCATTTTAGGAACAGAGGACCCTAGGATCAGCAAGAGGGAAGAGCATGAGCAGAGCGTGGAATCCTAAGTGAAGCAGAAACAATGGCATAGAGAGATAGAGCAGCTGAGGACTCTAGACCCATGGAATGAGAAGAGCTGTGGGCATGTGGGCAGGAGGCTGGCTTTCAAAATGTACCCTTTGGTCATTTAAACAAATATATTTTTTCTGTGTGATTTGTGTACATCATAGAAAAAGAGGGAATAGAGGTAAATACTGATGGTACATGGAGGGAATTATAACCATTGCGGTGACACAAAATATGATTGGTTGAGTGCAAAACTGATGACCTGCCATGTAAACAATCACTCAGTTCACAATAAAAGCTTAAAAAAAAGATGTGCCTGACCCAAATCATGGTATTTTCAATAGCCTCATATGCATGTGAAAGTTAGACAATGAATAAGAAAGACAGTAAAAGAGTTGAGTTATGGTGTTGGAGAAGAATATTGAAAGTACCATGGACTTCCAAAAGAACAAAGAAATCATTTTGGGAAGTACAGCCAGGATGGCTTCTCTCATATTTTGGACATATTATCAGGAGGGACCAATCCCTGGAGAAGGACATTATGCTTGGTAAATTGGAAGGTCATCAAAAATCAGGAAGCCCCCCCCAATGAAATGAATTGGCACAGTGGTGGCAGCAATGGGCTCAAGAGTAACAAAACTTGTGGGCATGGGGCAGAACCAGCCAGTGTTTTACACTGTTATATCACTATGAGTTTAATCTCTTTAAACATATTTTATAATTTCTTCACATTTCTGATTATGCTTATCCTAGGTATTTCATCATTTTTGATAGTACTTTAAATGCAATGTTTCTCTAAAACCACTTCCAGATTTCTCATTGCTGCTGAATAGACGCTTTATTAATTTTTGTTTGTTGACCTTGTGCTCTGCAGTTTAGCTAAATCCCTCTATTAGTTTACAAGGTTTCTTGTGGATTCTTTGGGATTTTCTGGATATAGAGCACATCATCTGCAAGCAGAGAAAATTTTACATCTTTTTTTTTTTCTAATCTGAATAACTTTTACTTACTTATTTTTTGTTGTTGTATTGCTATGCCTAGGACTACCAATGCAAAATTGAATAGAAGTGATGATAGTAGGATCTTTGTCTTGTTCCCAGTTTTAAAAGGAAATCTCTGTTTCTAGTAAGTATAATCTTGGCTATTGGTTTTTCATATATGCCCTGAATCATACTGAGGGATTTCCCTTATGTTTCATTTTCTTTATCATTTTCATAAGGAAAGTGTATTGCATTTTATCAAATTCTTTTTCTATATCTACCTAGATGATCATGTGGTTCTTTTTCTTTGTGCAATTGATGTAGTGTATTGCACTGACTGATTTTCTAATGTTGAACCATCCCTGAATTCCTGGAATAAAATCCTTTGGTCATTGTGCATTACTCTTAATCTTTTGTTTGAATTAACTATTGTATTTTTAATTTTTATAGTGGTGCTATGGGTTAATGTGCTGGACTACAGTAATTTGAACTGTAAGGTTGGCAGTTCATACTCACCAGTGGCTCCTCGGAAACCCTATACAGGGTCACTATGGGTTGGAACCAACACGACAGCACACAACAACATATTATTTAAATTTTTTTCCTAATTTATCTTGGGCATCATTACTATTTATTTTTTCTCTGCATGTATTTTATATATTTTTAAACTTTTATCTTATTTCAAGAACATATTTAACATTTTTTTTAATGTCTTGATCTAAACAACTTGTATGTTTATATCTGTTGTCTCTTGTGTCTGCCATTTCTTGTATGTTGATATTATTTCCATAGGTATTTAGTTAATTTTACTATGAGCTGCTCATTTTCCTTGCAATGTTATTTTTGAAAATTATTTTGAGAGCTGGGTTCAGGATTATATATAAAATATTTAACAACTCCTGTGGTATGGGCAGGAGTCCTCATGTGACGCTGTAGTATATGCACTGGACAACAAACGTCAAGGTTTGCTGTTCAAACCCACCAGATGCTCTTAGAAAACACTATTTAGGGTTGCTAAGCATTGATTCAACTATATTTAACAACAACAACAGTAGTATGAACTGTTGATACAGTGTTTAAGTGCTTGACTGCTAAGAAAACATTCAGCAGTTCAGACCCATCAACTTAACTGTTCTATGAGGGAGAACTGTGACATTCTGCTTCCATAAACATTGCAGCCTTGGAAACTCTATGGGACATTTCTCCTCTGTCTTAGAGGGTCTCGGTGAGACTTGATGGCAATTGACTTGATGACAGTAGGTTTGATTTTTGGTAAGGTATCGACTTGAGGATATCAAAGCTGAAACTAGTTCAAGCAGGACTGACATTTAGAATATTTAACAACTGGAATGTTTCTGTTGTTTTTAAGTGCCTTTGAGTTAATTACTACTCATGAGACTTACTATGGGGTTTCTGAGGAGCAACTGGTGGGTTTGAACTTTGTGGTTCATTGTCCAGTGCTGATCCTACAGTGCCACAATAAGAAGAAATCTTAAAGAAAGTCTCACTCAGTAAGAATTGGCACCAACTGTAAAAAATTGTGCGTATGTACTTGTATATTCTGGCTAAGAAACAGACCTTCCTGAAGTGAAGCTAAATTATCCTAAAAATTCACATTTGTTTTTTCTAGAAGGTTGTGGATATTACTGTCAAAATCACTTTAAATTACATTTTGCTTGACATGTTTTGAGATTCCAAGTGTTTTGAATTGTGTGTCAATGTTCATAATTCCCATTTTTTAATTCCAAATGATCAATAATTATTTTCCCCACCCATGGTTTTGGACTATGGCTAGAGATAAGTTTATTATTTGGGAGAATAATTGCAAAGGATTGGTTAGTTCTTCCTTACTTTCACAGTTTTCATTAGACTTAATGCTTTGAGTGGTCCCTGGGCTTTGTCTTTTGGAAAATTAAAGTGCCAACTTACCCTCTGCAAAGTATCACAAGACAAAAGCCATCTACAGAAAAGTATTCCAGCCTCCCTCCTCCATAGATTCTTTAGCTTAAGAGTTTTTTACTTCCTTACCAGTACAATATTAAAGCCATTTAAAAAACTTTGTTAGTTGTTTTCTCTCTGTGGGACGATTGAGCTATGTATTTCCTCAGCCAAGTATTGGAAATGAAATTCCTATGATACTGTTTTTCATAGTACAAAGTTGGTTGAACTATATATTGATTGAGTCTTAATCCTAGAACATGGTTTTAATATGATTTAATTAACTAAATTAACTAGACGAGGAACATTACTTTAAGCATGTTTTCCAGATAAGGAAATTTGGTGCAATTATGACAAAAATAGACCTTCACCCACCCGCCACATACACATATACATGCACACAAAGTACCTTAAAAAGACTTGCTTTTTTTTTTTTTTTTTTCAGGAAGGACAAATAAATGTCTTGCTTTTAAATTGGATACAAATATGGATTTATGTTAACCAATGTACATATGTGATTGTAAAAGTAGTAGCTGTTTAGAGAAAGGAAGAAACACATAGTTTACATGTCAATGATCATAGTTGGAATTGGTGCATTGACTACACCATTTAAAAAACTTTGATTTTGAGGCCATTGGTCTGTTTGCCATGACTTATGGGTAATTTGTAGATAATCAATAAAAATGCCATTAAATCTGCCAAAATATGCAATGTTATATCCATAAGAGGTATAGAACCAATTCCCAGAAATATCTATCACTGTCACTGGGCTTTGCTATATGCAAACTAAGGAGTGAATATGTCCAATAAAGTAGGGTTCAAATATCTTTACAATTTGAAATCATTACTATTACATTTCTCATAGTCAATAGTAAACAGCTTTATTCTAAGTACATTTTACCAGAAGCTTTGTTGTAAATAACATCAGAGAAACAAAAATAATTCTCAATTCAGAAGGATGTGGATAAATATGTATATTCCTTGCTTTTGATTTTGTGGTCAAATTACAACTCAGGAGAGAATGAGAAGAATGTTGGGGATTATTTTAAGGACAAAAGGAAATTGGATTTCCATTTAGGTTAAGAGGAATTTGAGGAAAGTAGCAAAATAAGTTGCTATGCTTTATGTTCTTATTACAAATCAATGTAAAAACAAACCAAGTAATTTTGAGATTTCAAAGACATCTTTAATGCAAATCAAATGCCCAAAGTAATTATATATTTATATATCTATATATATGTGTATGTTGTTGTTAAGTGTTGTTGAAATCAATTTTGACCCATAGCGACCCGGTATAGGGTTTCCAAGGAGCAGCTGGTGAGCTTGCACCAGCTTTGCAGTTCAAATGTCTTTATAGCCTGGCACATTAACCCACAGCACCACACCAGGACTCCATATATGTGTATGTGTGTGTGTGTGTGTGTGTGTGTGTATATATATATATATATATATATATATATATATATTTGTGTATATATATATATATATATGTAATAATTATATATGTATGTATATATTTGGAGTTCTGGTGTGATGCTGTGAGTTAATATGAGGGACTGCAAAGTTGGTATGAACCACAAGGTCGGTGGTTCAAGCTCACCAGTCACTTCTCAAAAACCCTATACAGGGTTGCTATGGGTCGGAACCTACTAGACGGCACTTAACAATAACAACAACAACAGCATATATATATGTGTGTTTGTGTGTGTGTATATATATATATTTAAGTTTTTACTGTGAATTATGTGTTAGTTTACATGGGTGAACATTAACTTTACACTCATCCTATCGTCCTACCTTATTTTTTTGTTGCAATGGTCATAATCCCCTGCATGCATCATTAAACAACCGAAAGGTACACCCCACATGCCTGCCCACCCCCGAGGCCACCAGCACACTGGTGGGTGCTGTAAGACAGTAAGACAAATACTGGACTGTTAACCAGTTAATCATAAGTTTGGCGGTTCAAACACACCAGGCACTTTTTGGAAACACTATATAAGGTCACTATGAGTCAGAAATGACACGATGGCACTTAACAACAATAACATATATATTTGCACCAAACTAATTTAAGTGGAAAATATGCTTTAACTAATGAAATCCTAGAAGGAGCTCTGGTAGAATAGTGGTTAAGAGCAGGGTTACAAGTTTGAAACTACTAGCTGTTCCATGGGAGAAAGCTGATGCTTTCTGTTCCCGTAAAGATTTATAGCCTAAGAAACCCTATGCAGGGTTGCTATGAGTTGGAACCCACTCCATGGTATACCACCACCACCATTAGAGCCCTGGTGTAGTGCTGTAGGATAGGTATTAAACTGCTAACCACTAGGTTGGCAGTTCAAACCCACAAGTCAGTGCTTGGAAACCCTATATAGACAGGGATGCTATGAGTCAGAACTGCCTCGAAGGCACTTAAAATGACAGTATAAAGGTGCCTTAGTTAACTTAGTTAACTTAGTAATTAGTTAACTTAGTTATTTAAGTCCTGTCAGAACCATGTTCTCGTGTATATATATAGTTGTTGTTAAGTACTATCAGTTCTGACCCATAACAACCCTGTATAATGTTTCTGAGGAGCTGATGGTAGGTGTGAACCTCTGACATAGAGGTTCAGACTGACCTTGTGGTCCAGCACATTAGACATTATCCTGCAGCGCCACACCAGGATTCTCTCTATATATATCTATATATTG
>NW_006408724.1:3603793-3615439 GCF_000296735.1 Chrysochloris asiatica
AGAGAGAGAGAGAGAGAGAGAGAGAGAGAGAGAGAGTTCAAGCTCATCAGCTGCTCCTTGGAAACCCTATATACAGGGTCACTGGGGGTGGGAACCGACTCGACAGCACTTTACAACTAATATATATATATATTTGTTGTTGTTGTTGTTAAGTGAGATGGGATGAATGTAAAGTTAATGTTCACCCATGTAAACTAACACATAATTCACAACACACAACAACATATATATATTGTTGTTAAGTGCCGTTGAGTCGATTCTGACCCATAGCGACCCTGAACAGGGTTTCCGAGGCTGTAAATTTTTACAGGAGCATAAAGCCTCATCTTTCTCCCACGGAGCAGCTGGTAGTTTTGAACTGCTGACCTTGCGGTTCGCAGCCTGATTCATAACCACTATGCTACCAGAGCTCATATCTATATATCTATACATATCTATATATAGTCCTGGTTTGGCACTGTGGGCTAATGCCTCAGACTGCAAAGTCGTTTGAACTGCAAGGTCAGTGGTTCAAGCTCACCAGCTGCTCCTTGGAAACCCTATACAGGGTGGCTATGAATCAGAACTGATTTGATGTAGCGTAGTGGTTACGAATCGGGCTGCGAACCTGATGGTCAGCGGTTCGAAACTACCAGCCGCTCTGCAGGAGAAAGATGAGGCTTTCTACTCCTGTAAAGATTTACACCCTCGGAAACCCTGTACAGGGTCGCTATGGGTCAGAACCGACTCGACGGCACTTAACAACAACAATAACAGCAGTATCATATATACAAGGGGACTTACAAAAGTTCATGGAAAAGTGAAATATAAAGACAATGGGATTTCCCCATGAACTTTTGAAGCCCCTTCACATATAAGTAATTTCATTTAAATTATATAAAATATTGAATTTTCTGATATGCTGGAATATAATTATTCAGTAAATGTGACACATGCTTCCTAAAATAAAGTTTTATAAAGTTCAACTTGAATGAACTATATTCAGAAATAAAGATATTTTGACTAATGCATTATATGCAATGGTTGTATTTGCCTTACTTTATAAAGTCCCTGGCATAACATGACTAACAAAGATGTATTATACAATATTGTCTTTCCTCATAATGACTATGAAGTCACACTGATAGTTGCTGATAGCCTGTTGGATGGTTTTGATAATTTTTCTCAAAGCTCTTCTTCTGCTCAAGTTCTCCCCTGACCATTTGTTCTAGAACAAGATTAAGTTAAATAGCCTAAAAGTGTCTCTCCACTTGCCCTAAGCCCATTCAGAAAGAAAAGAAACAAAGTAAGATTAGTCAAACATAATCACAGAAAGAATCTGGTTATTATGGATTGGTTAGATATTGGATTTCTTTGTTTAAACTCTAATCAATTCCGAATTGCAATTTTGTTTGTTTCTGAAATGGGACCTGCATGGAGCAGTTTTTCCTGTAATGTTTCAATCCCAGGTTCCGCAAAAACACTTCTCAATCTGTGCATGCAGGACCTCTGTCATTAAGTTTGGTCATAAATCACAGAGCCTTTTTTTTACCCCTATGACTGATCTCTAAAAACAGGATCAATGTGCTTTATTTCTGAAACTGGAAAACAAGTATCTAGGGGAGGAAGTGTCAAGAAAGACAAGATGAAAAAAGGTCAAGCCTTAATTCACCTTGGTTTCCCGAAACATTCCTTATAGCTTTTTGATGAAAAAAATTGCATAGCCTTTGATGATTACATTACAACAGCCTTGAAGTTAGAAGCATTAAATTATATTATATGCTCATTTTTTTCTAAAACATCCTTAGCTTTGCTAAACAACATCCCTTTTTCAAGCCCAGGTACAAATATAACAAGTGAGCAACTTCGTGAATATGGATACTCATTTAAATACTGTTTTAAAGTGTGTTCTCGAAGTAGCTTATACCAAAAAGAAGAGTAGTATTTCCAGGATAAATGTGGTGTACATAAAATGTACATAGTAGAAGAAACATATTTTTATTCTATTTTATTTTCTTTCTTGGTCCATTCAATAACAATTATATAGCAAACATTTTCTTGCAATTCATCTGTGTACAATATCAGTAAAATTATACCTTCAGTATAAAATCTGTAGAAAACACTTGCCATCTTTATTATTTTAAGATGTATTCTTTGTCCCAGAGACCACCATTTCCCAAAATATGCAGTCTGAAGGAACAGCATTAATAACTTCTTGCATTAAAAACTTTTATGAATGTAAACTTTGATTTTGCTGGTAAATCTAATTTATTTAAATTAGGTTTATTTAATTACACATGCAGCTGTTCTGTGCCCTGAACATAGCCCTAGGAATCATTTAAAGTGCTGAAGTCTAAATGTCATGTTTTATCACTATGTAATATGTAGAAAACTGAAAAAAAAAAAACTGTTGTTCTCTGGGTAGTATTTCAAGAATACAGCCTTACATTCCTTATATTTATATAATAGCTATAACTATTAGTAGATAATCACAACTATTAACAGAAAATATGTATAAGCCAAATGTAAGAAGAATTGTCTTTTCATCTGAACACATGTTGACTGAACACAGTCAAGGCAACATGTCAATTTACAGTTATAACCTTGTTCAGAAACAATGGCTTTTCCAATGGCTTTGATTACCACCTGTAAGGAGGGTTTCCAGAATCCTTTTCTCCAGCCCAGATTTATCTCCAGCACTCTAGATCCCTGCATACAATGTCCACTGAACATCTTTTTTTATGTAGTTCACAGGCACTTGAAATTCCACTTGAAAGTCCAAAGTGGCATTCATTGTTTTTCCTTCCAATCAGCTCATCCTGTTGTATTTTAATATCAGCAAACAGGGCGTCACTTACCATTGAGACCATTGATTCTCAAATAATTAAGGAACAAGATGACTCAGGCATGATGTCACCTCTATTCCTGTACAGAACAGAGTCCAGGCAATATCACAGTGTGACGTACTGGAAAGTGCTGGGATTCTGGAATAAACATAGCTGCCTATGAATTATAGCCTTACTACTATTAATCAAGGGATCTTGGGAGAATTATTTCTAGAAGCCTTGGTTTCCTCATCTGTTATAAAAATACCATCAAACGTTTTAGTGATTCTTAAAGGATAAAATGAGAAACTACAGGTAAAAGTTTTGTACAAGACATACGGCTTTTAAAAACAAAACAAAACAAAACACCCAAACCCACTGCCTTAGAGTCAATTCCAACTCATAAGGACCCTACAGGACAGAGCAGAACTGCTACCTAGGGTTTTTGAGGCTGTACACCTTTGTGGAAGCAGACAGCTTCACCTCCCATGGAACAATGGGTGGGTTTGATTCACCAACCTTGTGGTTAGCAGCCCATTGCTTAACCCACTGCCCCTCCAGACATCTTCATGAGGCTTTGGTAAATAGTAATCATTTCTATTTAGCAGATTCTTAAAAGAAGAATCCAATGAGTTTGATAGACTTAAATACAAAATAGTATATCAAACCATATGTTTATTGTATCTTTAGGATTTACCCAAATCTAGGAGTCCTTGTGTGATGCAGTAGGATAAGCACTGGACTGTAACTGAAAGATTGGCAGTTCAAACCTACCAGTTGCTCCTTTATAAAGGATCACAATGAATTGGAAACAACTCCAGGGTACTGAATGACAACAACAGTGCCAACTATCAATGTGGAAGGAAAAGTAATAACACCCATTGCAGAAACACATAATTCATATACATATACCTTTAGAAAGAGAAGATTGTATGACTTGGTAATGTTATAGATTCTCTTAGGCCACTAGAAACAAACAATTCAATTGCATTATAGTAGAAGTCAGAATTGTTTCACTAATTTACAGTTAGGAAATGACTTCTTGTTGTCAAGTGCCACTGGATCTATTCATACTGTATAGGGTTTCCAAGGAATGGCTGGTAGGTTTGAATCCACAACTTTGCAGTTGCTTATCCTACAGTGCTTATCGTACAGTGCCACACAGGACTCCTAGGAAATGGCTTGCTATTGTTCTTATTAAGTGCCTTCAGTTTTGACATATAATGACCCTGCATAGGGTTTCTGAGGAGTGACTAGTGAATTTAAACCTCGGGCTGCAAACTGCAAGGTCAGCAGTTCGAAACTACCAGCTGCTCCGTGGGAGAAAGATGAGGCGTTCTGCTCCTATAAAGATTTATAGCCTTGGAAACCCTGTATAGGGTCGCTATGAGTCAGAACCAACTCCACAGCACACAGCCACCACCAATGTTGCAGTTCAAATCGACCTTGCAGTCCAGTGCATTATTCCACAACATCATACCACGGCTCCAGGAAATTGTTTGGTGGTGGTGGTGGTAGTTGTGTGCTGTGGAGTCGGTTCCGACTCATAGTTACCCTGTACAGGGTTTTTGAGGCTGTAAATAAATCTTCACGGGAGCAGAAAGTCTCTACTTTCTCCCACAGAATGTCTGGTAGGTGTTAGGAAAAGCCAAAATCCAGGTGTGACTGTCTTTGAAATTTAGCAGCTGTTAAGTTTAACTGAGATACTTACATGAGCTCCACTGTATTAGCAGACCCAGAAGCCCACTCCTTCATGCCCTAAGATTGGTATATGAGCATTTTGGAAAGTCCTGGTGTAGTGGAGCATGAGTTTCCTTAGACTTCCTTGCCTTTCTGTCCGTAAGCAGAAGATCTGGTGAATACATCTGATGAACTCAACAAGTTTATCCCTAGACTTGATAGTTAGGTGTTGGGCTGCTAACTGCAAGGTCAAAATTTCAAGCCCATCAGCAGCTCCACAGAAGAGAGTTACGACAGTCTGCTCCCATAAAGATGTGTCATCTTGGAAACCCTCTATAGGGTAACTATGAGTCAGAATTTACTTGATAGCAGTGGGTTTTAAACTTGGATAAAGGAGTCCCTAAGTGGCACAAATGATCTAGTGCTCCACTAATAGCAGAAAGATTGGAGTTCAAACCCACCTAGAGGCACCTGCACACAGAGACAGCCTTGGCAATCTGCTTCTGGAAGGTCACAGCTTTGAAAGTTATACAACAGCAAGTCTGGTTGGAGGCATCTTCATACCAATTACATGAGTCAGAACAAATCATCACACTAATCAGTAAGTCACCTAGAACATACACAGCCACTGGGCCTTTTCTTCTTTGAAAAGGGAACTAATGGCAGTATCTGAGAGAAATTTTAATCTTCTGCTCTACCCAGTTAAACAAAAGTGAAGGTCATCTCTACTGTGCATTCAAATACTCATATCACATACACAGACAAACATCCACAATGTCCAATTTTTATTTCAGGTATCATTGAACTTGTTTATACAGCTAGTTTTGTCTCATATTCAAGCCTCTATCCTTTGAGGGCTGACAGTTTTATTCCTTATCACATTATGTCAGTCCTTTGCAAGCAAGATGTAGCAGGTACCTGAACATCTTGGGGATAATTACTCTTCCATTAATTTGCAACAGTAATGATAGTTTCCCAGCCTTTTATTTTTATGGTGCAAGTGGTTTATGCTTTATTAATTTGCACTTGGTCTTTTCTTTGATATTTTCCCTCGTCTGAGAATTTTACAAGTCTACTGCTTGTACTGTTCCTATTCAGAATATCTTGTACTCCAGAAGAAGGAAAATGATTATTGTAATACTTGAAAAGGTCATATGCTGGCCTTTATAAGAAAAAAATATATAAAACTTGGTTTGGGGTCTTCCCTAGATTTGGAAGTAATGAGTAAAATGAGACTGTCTAAGGGTCAGAATTGACTCGATGGCACTTAACAACAACAACAACAAGGTGTATGTATGTACCTCAAAGGGATATGCCAACCAAGATGACTTTAAGAGACTAGTCAGAGAAGATCAAGATCACTCCTTAGAAAATTCTGAGGTTTGGACCCATTCAGGATTCAAATTTCAATTCAGAGAGTAGGCATGCAGAGAAGGTCAGCAAATCTACATAAGATAAAGCTCTTTTAACTGTTTTCTGCACCTTCGGTTTTGCCTTTCAGCATGTAAATTGTACAATGAACTATCTCGAATCTAGCTTTATTTCAACAAATATGATATTCACATGGCCAACAAGCATATGGAAAGCTGATCAACATCATGAAATATTAAGAAGATGCAAGTCAAAACCACAATGAGATACAACTTCACTCTCACCAGAATGGCTAAGGTTTTTTGTTTTTGTTTTTTCTAAGTGGCAGAAAATAACAAATGTTAGCTAGAATGTAGAGAAATCAGAACTTCCACCAATTACTGATGGGAATGTAAAATGGAACAGTCACTGTGGAAAACAATTTGGTGGTTTTCAGAAAGCCAAGTGTAGAGCTACCATGTTGTTGTTGTTATTAAGTGCTGTTGAGTCAATTAATGACCCATAGCAACCCTGTGTTGGGTTTCCGAGGTGTGTTTTCAGAGCTTGTTACTCTTGAAAACAAAACCTTTAATAATTACATGATTTGCAAATATTTTCTTCCTGTCTGTGTTTGTCTTTTCATTCCCTTAACAATTGTTTCATGGAGAAATAATCATCTTTATTTTGATGTTGTTGTTGTTTGTTGTCAGGTGCCATCGAGTCGGAACCGACTCATAGCAACCCCATGCACAGCAGAATGAAACAATGTCCGATCCTGGGCCAACCTCACTACCACTGCCACACTTGACGCCATCAATGCTGCCACCTGGCCAATCCATCTCGTTGGGGGTCTTCCTCTTTCTCTCTGACCCTCCATCTTACCAAGCATGGTATCCTTCTACAGTTCCCTCCTGACAAT
Organism: Chrysochloris asiatica; assembly: GCF_000296735.1. Taxonomy (NCBI): domain Eukaryota; kingdom Metazoa; phylum Chordata; class Mammalia; order Afrosoricida; family Chrysochloridae; genus Chrysochloris; species Chrysochloris asiatica. Next base: position 3,610,547 of record NW_006408724.1, read on the forward strand.
ATGCCCAAAGTATGAGAGATGAAGTTTAGCCATCTTGGCCTCTAAGGAGCACTCTGGCTACACTTCTTCCAAAACAGATCTATTGGTTCTTTTGGCAGCACTTTCAGTATTCTCCTCTAAAACCACAATTCAAAGGCATCAATTCTTCTACGATCTTCCTTATTCACTATACAGCTTTCACATCCATATGAGGTTATTGAAAATACCATGGCTTGAGTCAGGCACACCTTAGTCCTCAAGCTGACATCTTTGCTCTTCAACACTTAAAAAAGTTCTTGTTCAGCAGATTTGCCTAATGCAATATGTCCTCAGATCTCTTGACTGCTGCTTCTGTGAGTGTTGATAGTTGATCCAAGAAGAATGAAGTCCTTGACAACTTCAATCTTTTCTCCGTTGATAAGAATGTTGTTAATTGGGCTATTTATTTTGATAGAATCCGTTTAATCAATTTTTAAAATGGAATTTGCTTTTGATTTAGTATTTAAAAGTTCATCACCAAACACAAGAAACATAGGTTTTTGTTTTATACACTCATTTATAATTTTATGCTTTTTATTTGTGTATAAGATGAAATTTGAGTGGATTTATATATACTGTGTGATGTATATATCAAGGCTTAATTTCTGCATATGCTATCTAGTTGTTCCAATACCACTTGATAAAATGTTTATCTTTTTGCACCTTTGCAAAAAATCAGTTGGCATATTATTGTGAGTTTATTTTGGACTCTATTCTGTTGCATCTACCACTCATCTGTTAATTTGTCATACCATTTTAAATACCAGCAGAGTCATATTGGACAGGTTTCAGCAGAGCTTCCAGACTAAGACAGACTAGGAAGAAAGAGATGTGGAGTACTTCTGAATGTTCAGCCACTGAAAACCTTAAGAATAGAGGAACAATTTCAGATATCGTGCTAGAAGATGATCCCCAAAGGTTAAATGGCATTTAAAGAAAGAAAGAAAAAAAAAAAAGAAAAAAAAAAGTATGACTGGAGAAGAGTTGTCTCCTGAAAGAAGAGTTAACTATAATGATGTAAATGGAAAGAAGTTCTCAGGACCTTCATTTACTGACGGACACAACTAGAAATGAGAAGAAAGAGCAACAAACATTCATTAATAACAGGAACATGGAATGTAGGAAGTATGTTGTTGTTGTTGTCAGGTGCCATCGAGTCGGAACCGACTCATAGTGACCCCATGCACAGCAGAAAGAAACAATGTCCGATCCTGGGCCAACCTCACTACCGCCACCACACTTGACGCCATCAATGATGCAACCTGGCTGATCCATCTCGTTGGGGGTCTTCCTCTTTTTCTCTGACCCTCCACCTTACCCAGCATGACATCCTTCTCCAGCGACTGTTCTCTCTGGACAATGTGTCCAAAGAAGGAGAGATGAAACTTAGCCATCTTGGCCTCCAAGGAGCACTCTGGTTGTACTTCTTCCAAAACAGATCTATTGGTTCTTTTGGCAGCACTTTCAGTATTCTCCTCTAAAACCACAATTCAAAGGCATCAATTCTTCTACGATCTTCCTTATTCACTATACAGCTTTCACATCCATATGAGGTTATTGAAAATACCATGGCTTGAGTCAGGCACACCTTAGTCCTCAAGCTGACATCTCTGCTCTTCAATACTTTAAAAAGTTCCTGTGCAGCAGATTTGCCCAATGCAATACGTCATCTGATCTCTTGACCGCTGCTTCCACGAGTGTTGACAGTTGATCCAAGAAGAATGAAGTCCTTGACAACTTCAATCTCTTCTCCATTGATAAGAATGCTGTTCATTGGTCCAGTGGTGAGGATTTTTGTTTTCTTAACATTGAGATGTAATTCATATAGAAGGCTGTGCTCTGTGATCTTCATAAGTATGTTTCAAGTCCTCTTCACTTTCAGCAAGCAAGGTTGTATCATCTGCATATCGCAGGTTGTTAATGAGTCTTCCACCATTCCTGACGCCATGTTTTTCTTCATAGGACCCAGCTTCTAGTATTATTTAGGAAGTATGGATCTAGAAAAGTTGGAAGTTGTCAAAAATGAAGTGAAACACATGAAGATTGATATCCTAGGCATTAGTTAGCTGAAATGGTCTGGTAATGGCCATGTTGAATAAGACAAAAATATGGTTTTCTATGCTGGGAATGGCAAAATCAAGAGGAATAGTGTCACATTCATTGTCAAAAAGAGCATTTCAAGATCATTCTTCAAGTACAATGCTGTCTGCAATAAGATAATATCCATAAGTCTACAAGGAAGACTACTTAATGCCATAATTGTTAAAATGTGTGCACCAACCATTAAATGAAATGAAGCATTCCACCAAGATTTTCTGTATGAGATTGATCTAACATGCAATCAAGATACAATGATAGTTACTAGTGATTGGAATTTGAAGGTTGGAAAAAAAGAGGAAGTAGGATCAGTAGTTGGAAAATATGGCCTTGGTGATAGAAATGCTGGAGATCTCATGATGGAATTTTTAAGATCAATGACTAATTCATTACAGATACCTTTTTCCACAAGATAAAAGGCAATTATACACATGGATGTCACCAGATAGAATACATAGAAATCTAACTGACCACATCTCTGGGAAGAGATGGCAGAAAAACTCAATATCATCAATCAAAACAAAGACAGGGCAGGCTGTGAAATAGACCATTTATTAATTGCTCATATGCAAATTCATGTTGAAGAGGAAGAAAATTAAATGTATATCACACTTGAACTTAGAAGCCATCTCAAGAACAGATTTGGTGGGTGGATTAAACAATAATGACTGAAGATCAGAAGAGTTGTGGGATGACATCAAGAACATCATACAGGAAGAAAGCAAAGGTAATTAAAAGGACAGGAAAGAAAGAAAAGACCAAAATAGATGTCAGAAAAGATTCTGAAACTTTCTCTTTTACATAGAAAATCTGAAGTGAATTGAAGAAATGAGGTAGTAAAAAAGTTGAACAGAAAATCTCAAAGGGCAGCTAGAAAATTATAATGAAGTATTATAGTGAAGTGAGCAAATACCTCAAGTTAGAAAACCAAAAGGAAGAATATTATCAGCATTTCTCAAGCTGAAGGAATTAAAGGAAAAATTCAAACCTCAGGTTGAAATACTGAAGGATTCCAAGGGCAAACTATTCAATGATGCAGAAAGCATCAAAAGAAAATGGAAGGAATACACAGAATCACTGTTCCCCAAAAAATGGTTAATGCTCAACCATTTCAAGAGGTAGCACGTGTTCAAGAACCCCTGGAAGAAATTCAAGCTGTACTAAAGGTATTGGCGAAAAACAAGGCTGGAGGAATTAATGGAATACAAATAGAAATCTTTCAACAACCTCATGCAGCACTGGAGGCACTCTTCTATGCCAAGACAATTGGAAGACAGCTACCTGGCCAACTAATTACAAGAGAGATCCATATCTGTGACTGTTCCAAAGAGAGGTGACCTAACAGAATATGGAAACCATAGAATAGTATCATTAATATCACATTATTGCAACAGTTCATGGGCAATGAGATACCAAAAATTCAAGCAGGATTTGGATGAGAATGTGCATTGAGATTATATCAGTGCTGACATCAGATGGTTCTTGGCTGAAAGCAGAGAATACTAAGAAGATGTTTTCTTGTGCTTTATTGAATATGTAAAGGCTTTCAACTGCGTGAATCACAACAAACTATGGATTAAAATGTGAAAAATAGATATTCTAGAATATTTACTGGTGCTCATGAGGAACTGTACATAGATCAAGAGACAGTTGTTAGAACAGAACAAGGTGGTACTAAGTGATCTAAAATCAGGAAAGCTATGCTCTAAGGTGATATCCTTTAACCCTATTTATTCAGTCTTTATGTTGAGGAAATAATCTGAGAAGATGGATTATATATTAAAGAATATAGCATCAGGATTGCAGGAAGATTCATTAACAGCCTGAGATATGGAGATAACACAATCTTGCTTGCTTGAAGCAAAGATGACTTAAAATACTGATGAAGATCAAAGACCACAACCTTCAGTATGGATTGCTTTTCAATGTTAAGAAAACAAAATATCCTTACAACAGGACCAATAAATAGCATCATGATAAATGGAGACAAGATTGAAGTTGTCAAAGACTGATTTTGCTTGGATCCATAGTCAACACTTATGGAAGCAGAAAGTGAATAAATCAAATCTGATGCACAAGACCTCTTAACATGCTCAAGAGCAACAATATTAGTTTGAGGACGAAAGTGCATCTGACGCAACTCATGGTATTTTCAATTGCTTCATAGGCATGCAAAAATTGGACAATGAATAAGGAAGAACATATAAGAATCTATACATTTTAATCATGGTGTTGGAGAGGAATGTTAAAAGCATCATGGGCAAACAAGTCCGTGCTGGAGAAAGTACAGCCAGAATGCTCCTTATAAGTGAGGATGGTGAAAGACTTCGTCTGATGTGCTTTGGACAGATTATTAAGAGGGACCAATCCCTGGAGAAGAGCATCATGCTTGGAAATGAGGAGGGTTAGCGGAGAGAGGAAGACCCCCAACAAGATGGGTTGACACAGTGACAGCTGCAATGGCCTCAAAGTAACAACAGTTATAAGTATGATACAGGACTGGGCAGTGTTTCCTTCTGTTGTGCATAGGGTTACTATGATTAAAAACGGACTAGACAGCACCTAACAATGACAACAGTTTTCTGTTTCATAGATTGATATGTTTGTCCTTTTGCCTAAACTATACTGTTTTGATTACTGTTGTTTTATAATGAGTCTTAAAAAACAGGAAGGAATACACAGAATCATTGTACCAAAAGGAAATGGTTAATGTTCAACCATTTCAAGAGGTACCATATGAACAAGAGCCAATGATACTCAGGGAGGAAGTCCAAAATG
>NW_006408724.1:3616899-3618601 GCF_000296735.1 Chrysochloris asiatica
AACTGACTTTGTCCTTTTTAAGAATTATTTTGGCTCTTCTAGTTGCTCTGTCTTTTCATATCAATTTTAGAACCATCCTTTTATGTAAAAAAAGGTAGGTTGAATTTCAGTTAGGATGAGGTTGAATCTACAGATCAAATTGGTAAGAGCTGACAATATTGAGTCTTTCAATCCATGAACATAATATATCTGTTTTCATGGATTTTAAATTTCTTTCATTATTGTTTTGTGATTTTCAGCATACTGGTCCTGCACCTATTTTGTTTGATATTTCATTGTTTTGGCCTTACTACAAATGATATTCTCTTTTACATTTCAAATTCAAATAGGTATATTTGTATATGATTTCTGGTATCTAGGTATATGATTGGCTTTTGTGTATTGTTCTCATTTGCTGTGACCTTGCTAAACTCACTTCTTGCTTCTGGAAGCTACTTTTTAGAATCTTTGGGATTTTCTAGATAGACAATTATGTTGTTGTTATGGTTAAGTGCTGTCCAGTCAGTTCTAACTCACAGAGACCCTACATAGGGTTTCCGAGAAGCTGCTGGTAGGATTGAACCACCGACCTTATGGTTAGCAGTTATATTGTCTAAAAAGTATCTTTACTTTCCTTGGCAAAATAGAACTCAGTCTTCAAGTTTAACCCCCCCCCCCCCGCCCCTAAAATGTTTACAAGTTCATTTCTTTAAGAAAATGAGAGAAGAAACAAATGAGGGTAACGCAAATAGGTTAGAAATTTATAAGATTCTCATTAGATATGCAAAAAAATACAGTTTACTTATTTTCTATTATTGACCTACTAGTCTTCCTCAAAGCCTCACCTTACGAGGACTTAAAAGAGTGAAGTAGGGTATTATACTTGTTAACTTTTTCTCTCTTTCCTAGTTTAGACTATTTTGCTCAAGTAACTCTATGGTTTTGTCTTTCAAATTTTATTCTCCATTTTCCTCTTCCCCACAATGGCTTTTGGGTGATAGTGATACACTCAGGCTGCAAAGTTGGGAGGGTAGAGAGGCTTGGGACCCAAGCACTTGTCACCTTATTTGCTGTTAATGTCTTACCTCTGGACTGCTTCACGATGTTCCTTGGTTACTATGGTATAGAATCACCCAGTATAGTGGTCTCTTGAAGTTGGGTAAGAACACAACATTCTATAACTCTATTTGGATCCTTTATATAATAATTTTGAACAAAGAAAGATATCAAAATGGAGAGGATGTATATTTTTCCAACCAGATTGGTTATTTTTAATTCATTTGACTATATTAACCACTTGTTGGTGTAATCTGACACAGAACAGTAAATCCAAGTGCAAATACAACCTGATAAAATAAGACCCCAAAGGACAATATTCAGCTGTTCAAGCAATTGGAAAATGCATCTCTAATCCCCTATTATAGTGTGGATGTGGTTGAAGCTATAAATATGAGAGAAGTTATTGAGAAATCCTCTTTTTTTCCTATACCTCTTGTAGTGCTGGTGGTTATGTGCCATGGAATTGGTTCTAACTCATTGCGACCCTGTACAGGGTTTCCAAAGCTATAAATCTTTATAGGAGCAAAAAGCCTCATCTTTCTCCTGCATAACAGCTAGTAGTTTGAAACTGCTGTCCCTGAGGTTAGCAGCTCATTTAGTAACCAATATGCTACCAGAGCCCATTACCTCTTGCATCAGATTTTTTTTTTTTTTAAGGTTTTTA
>NW_006408724.1:3620116-3620841 GCF_000296735.1 Chrysochloris asiatica
AATCCATACTGGAGAGTTTTTGACCTGTAACACAGACTAAAACTCTCGCCCCTTGGTTAATCGCATAATAAAAAAACATTCCAGCATCTTAACAGCATTCTCCCCCCATTCCAATCATGACTCAATCCCTGTGTCTCAGAGCCCTGCCGTTCCAAGGTTGTGTATATATCTTGCTTTTCTCTGTCCCCTTTAGCCCTTTCACTCATCTTGCATCAGATTTTAAATTGGCTCACTTTAGCAGTTATATAAAACATCCTACCTTGGTTGAATCTTACTGTATCTAGTGAGTCCACAGTATGGTGTGTCAGTTTCTAAGTCATTAGTCCCCATTTTCAGGATTAATTCAAATCCCGTCCCCCATCCCCACCCCCACAAACTGCCAAAAGCAGAAAGCAATGGCATTTATAGTGTTCAAGATTCTTGCTCTTTGTCTCCACATATGTATATATGAGAGTTGAGTAACTCTGTAGGATCAGCACTGGGCTGCAAACCACAAGGTTAGGGTCCACCAGCTGCTTTACTGGAGAAAAATGAGGCTTCCTGCACCTGTAAAGGTTTATAGCTTCAGAAATCCTGTATGGGTCACTATAAATCAGAATTGACTCCATGACAGTTAACAACAACAAAGTTTTGATTCATATCCACCCTATGTTGGGTTTCCAAGGATCAGATGATGGATTTGAACAGCTAACCTTGTGATTAGCAGTTCAGTGCTTATCCTACAG
>NW_006408724.1:3621552-3623485 GCF_000296735.1 Chrysochloris asiatica
ATTCGTAACCACTACGCTACCAGAGCTCCTTTATATTGAAGTATACATATGTCTCCTCTGCTATATTTATAGATACTTAGATTTATGTTCTAATTTTCACAGATCTTGAGTTTCAAGTAATAGAATCCAGAGGCTACACAAAATTACCAGGGTGGTTTTTAGTCAGCATACATTATAATGAGAAATGGACTATGAGCCAGTCACTCCTCAGAAACCCTATACAGAGTTATTATTAGTTGGAACCGACTTGACAGCATTGAACAACAGCAACTATATATATAATACTCAGGAGTTCTAGCGTGGCACTGTGGATTAATGTGCAGCTTTGTAAAGTTGGTTTGAACCACAAGGACGGTGGTTCAAGGTCACTAGAAATTCCTCGGAAACCCTATACAGGGTTGCTATGGGTCAGAACTTACTGATGGCACTTAACAACAACAACAATATAATATTCAGGTAGCTCACCCCAGTTCTCATTATACTGTATGCTGAGTAAGAACAATCCCAGTAGTTTTGTGTAGTGTCTGGATCCTATTACTCTAAACTCCAGATCCATGAACAATTTCCCCAAACACATTCACCTCAGTATTTTATCCTCATGGTGCAGTTTTCCTGCCCTCAAACCACATGTTTTTGCTTTGTAATTGCTTGAGGTAGTGTTCTTCTCCCACAAAGAACTCTTTCAAAATGCTAGGTATCGTATCCTCTATGTATGCAATTGCATATTAAATTTGTGTTTCTGTGAAATTAATTTTTCTAAACTGCCCTGGTTCTATTTAATTAGGCCATTAGCCTAGTTGATTCAATGGAAAGCCCTCTTCACAAGTTCCTTTCTTTTTCTGGAGACACGCAAATACATGCCCTTTTTCTCCTTAATTGTTGCTACAGAAGTTCACAGTCACATTAGGGGAGAGAGTGTGATTTCAGTTGAAAATGCTCTTATGGAAAGCTTAGAAGCTGCAATCGTTTCAACAATGTTAATTAGATTCAAGCCAGAAAGTAGTCACCCAACTAGTTCCAGTTGCTATGAAATCATAATGTGATTTTATTCGGTACAGATTACCGATTAGCAAGTTGCTGACCTGACCCATATAAAAACTTAAGATTTTAAAGCTGAAAGGGCCTTGTGTATCATCTCTTACAGCAATTTGAAAAGTGTGGGATACTGCCTTCTGTGATATATGAGGCAGTTTTAGGTGGAACAGGGATCAAGATATTGGCCTTGGTATCTATATTTCCCCATCACCGTGTAACTTTCTTGAGTCACACCATAACTATGATGAGGGAAAGGGGAGAGAGAAGAAAGAACGCAAAGCTGAGTCAGTGGAAGAAGAAGGAGAGTTTAAGAAATCCATCTAGAGCTAAGGCAGAATGTTTAATTCCCAGGACCCTTGTGGTTGTAAACTTTGAGAGTTAGATAGAGGTGTGTGTGTGTGCACACAGATATGCATGTGTCTTGGGTTAGGTGGTAGATGAGAAAAGGGCCAAAAGAGGAGATGGACTCTGGTTTTGCATATGACCCTTCAGTCCCTCCACGGTACCCTGAGGATTCTAACTGTAGAATTCAGGACCTCTCTTGATTAAGCTCCACTTAGGAGCTCTGGTAACATAGTGGTTATGAGTTGGGCTGCTAATTTCACAGTTAGCAGTTAAAAACTGCCAGCAGTGATGTGGGAGAAAGATGAGGCTTTCTGCTCTCGTAAAGATACTTGCAAAGTCTTGCAAAGCCTGTACAGGGTCACTGTGAGTTGAAACTGACTACACAGCACATAATGACCAATGAAAAGAGGGAAAGAATGCTTGGGAAGGCACATGTAATAAAGAATAAGCAAAACACGGGTATTGGGATTGGAAGTGGGGAAGTTTTGGTTTCCAGTAAGTAGAGGCCTGACAGAAAGCAAGCAGGCAATTGAACTGCTAATTACATAGCTAA
>NW_006408724.1:3630997-3637909 GCF_000296735.1 Chrysochloris asiatica
GATGGCTAAGCTTCGTCTCTCATACTTTGGACATATTGTCTGGAGGAAACAGTCGCTGGAAAAGGATGTCATGCTGGGTAAGGTGGAGGGTCAGAGAAAAAGAGGAAGACCCCTAACGAGATGGATTGGCCTGGTGGCATCATTGATGAACTCAAGTATGGCAGCGGTAATGAGGTTGGCCCAGGATTGACATTGTTTCATTCTGCTGAGCATGGGGTCGCTATGAGTCGGTTCTGACTCGATGGCACCTGACAACAACAACAATCATTGTTTTATGGAGAAGGAAACAAAACTTTAGAAGTTACACAGGTTGTTCAACTTCTCCATGCCAAAACTTGGATTAGAATCCAGTGTCTTGCCTCCCTTTTCCATCTTCTAATTTCACCTAATTGATTTTTGTTTTGATTTTTAATCAGTGTTTATCTGTATTGTCAATGCCACCTGAACAGGTAATACCAAGAACTTTTGCAATTAAGAACTTCTAACAAAAGAAGCCACAACTTGTCTGTCAGTGTGTTGTACTGTGGTGACCTGCATGTTGCTGTGATTCTGGAAGCCATGCCACTGTTTTTTTTTAAAAATACAATCGTGGTCACCCATGGTGGACAGGTTTCAGTGGAGCTTCCAGATGAAGTCTAGGAAGAAGGAAAGGCAGATTACTTCTGAATGTTTAGCCACTGAAAAACTTTATGAATTATAGCAGAATCTAAGATATAGTGCTGGAAGATGAAAACATCATAAATAGCACCAATATATTGTCAGATATAATGCTGGAAGATGATCCCTTCACGTTGTAAGATACTCAAAATGAGACTGGGGTAGAACTGCTCCGTCAAAGTAGAGTTGACCATGATGACAAGAATTAACTAAATCTTTTGAGACCTTCATTTGCTGATGGGACACAACTCAAAATAAGGAGAAACAAGTGTAAACATCCATGAATTATAGGAACTTGGAATATACAAAGTATGAATCTAGAAAATTTGGAAGTTGTAAAAAAGGAAATGGAATGCATAAACACTGATATCCTACGCATTACTAAACTAAAATGGACTGACATTGACCATTTTAAATCTAACAATTATATGGTTTACTATGCCAGAATTGACAAGCTCAAGAAGAATGGTGTTATATTCATCAAAAAGAGTATTGCACAATCTATCTTGAAGTACAGTGCTCTCTGTGGTAGGATAATGTCCATATGCTTATAAGGAAGACCAGTTAATACTAATATTTCAAATTTATTTGCCAACCACTAAAACTGTGATGATGAAATTGAAGAATTCTACCAACTTCTTCAGTCTGAATTGATCAAACATGCCATCAAGATATACTGATAATTACTGTTGATTATAATGCAAATGTTGGAAATAAAGAGGAAGAATCAATAGCTGGAAAAGATGGCCTTGGTGATAGAAATGAGGCTGGAAATCACATGATAGAATCTTGAATGGCTTATTAATTATCCTGGTGTGGTGCTGTGGGATAAACCATTGGACTTCAAGGTCAGTTTGAACCACAAGGTCAGCAGTTCAAACTCACCAATCACTCCTTGGGAACCATATGCAGGGTAACTATGAGTCAGAACCGACTTGAAGGCATTTCACAACAACATGACTTATTCACTGCAAATACCTTTTTAAAACAACATAAAAGGCGATTATACACATAGACCACACCAGATGGAATATATAGAAATCAAATTGACTACATCTGTGGAGATAGACAGTGTAAAAGCTCTATATATCATCATCCAAAATAAGGCCAAAGGCAGACTGTGGAGCAAACCATAAGTTGCTCATATGTAAATTCAGACTGAAGCTGCAGAAAAAATTTAAAAGTCCATGAGGGTCAAAATATGACCTTGAACATATTCCATCTGAATTCAGACACCATCTCAAAAACAATATGATTAATTAGACACTACTGACTGAAGACCAGAAGAGATATGGAATGACATCAAGAGCATCATACAGGAACAAAGCAAAATGTCACTAAAAAGAAAGAAAAGACAAATTGGATGTCAGAAGAGACTGAAACTTGCTCTCCAGTGTAGAAATGCTAAAGATAATGGAAGAAATGAGAAAGTAAAAAAACCAAACAGAAAATTTCAAAGGGCAGCTGGAGAAGACAAACTCAAGTATTATAATGAAACATGGAAATACTGGAGTTTGATAATTAAAAAGAAAGAACACACTCAACATTTCTCAAGCTGAAAGAACTGAAGAAAAAAATTCAAGCACCAACTTAAATAATGAAGGACTCCATGGTCAAAATATTGAATGATACAGAAAGTATCAAAAGAAGATAGAAGGAACATACAGAGTCACTAGCATATGATAAAGAATCTGTAATACTGAAGGAAGAAATGCAAGCTAAACTGAAGGTATTAGCAAAGAAACAAGGCTCCGGGAATTGACAGAATGCAAACTGAAATCCTTTAAAACTGATGCAGCACTGGAGCTACTCATTCATCTATGCCAAGAAAATTGGCCAATGGGAAGGGATCCATATTTGTGCCCATTCCAAAGATAGGTGACCCAACAGAATTAGTAAATCATTGAAAAGTATCATTAATATTGTATGCAAGTAAAATTTTTCTATAGATATTTTTAAAAAGACTGCACCATAACATCGGCAGGAAACTGCCAGAAACGCAAGCTGGATGCAGACATGGAACTCAGGATATCGTTGATGATGTCAGATGAATCTTGATTGAAAGCAGAGGATGACAGAAAGAGAATAACCTGTGCTTTAGTGACTTTGCAAAGTCTGTGTGGATCATGACATGCTATGGATAACATTGTGAAAAACGGGTATTCCAGAACATTTGATTGTGCTCTTGAGGAACCTGTGCACAGACCAAGATGCAGTTGTCTGAACAGAACAAGGAGATATTGAATGGTTTAAAATCAGAAAAGGTGTACACCAGTGCTGTATTCTTTTACCATTCTTTTTCAGTCTATGCTGAGCAAATAATCAGAGAAACTGGTTTATATGAAGAAGAATGTAGCATCAGGATTGGAGAAAAACTCGTTAATAGCCTGTGATATCCAGATGATACAACCTTGCTTGCTGAAAGTTAAGAGGACTTAAATACTCACTGATGCAGGTCAAAGACTGCAACCTTCAGTATGGATAAATTCACTGCAATGTAAAGAAATCAACAATGCTCACAACCAGATCAATAAGTAATATCATGATAAATGGAGAAAAGATTGAAGTTGTCAAAGACTTCATTTTGCATGGACATACAGTCAACACTCATGGAAGCAGTAGTCGAGAAATCAGATGAAGCATTGTTTTGGACAAATCTGCTGCACAAGACCTCTTTAAAATATTCAAGAGCAAAGTGTTTAAGGACTAAGTTGTGCCTGATGCAAGTCAAGGTATTTTCAATAGCCTCATATGCATGTAAAAGCTGGACAATGTATAAGGAAGATCGTATAAGAATTGATACATTTGAGATATGGTGCTGGAGAAGAATATTGAAAGTACTATGGACTGCCTGAAGAATAAACAAGTCTTTGTAGGAAGAAGTACAGCCAAAGTGCTCCTTATAAGTCAAGATGACTTGACTTTGTCTCTCATACTTCAGCCATATTATCAGGAGGCATCAGTCCCTGGAGAAGAACATTATGCTTTGTAATATGAAGGGTCAGAGAAAAAGAGGAAGACCATCAATGAGATGGATGAGCACAGTGGCAGCAGCAATGGACTCAATCATAACAACAGTTGTGAGTATGATATACATCCAGGCCTTGTTTTACTTCATTGTGCATAGGGTCGCTATGAGTTGGAGCTAACTTGAGGGCACCTAACAACAACAAAAACAACAAAAGAAGGAAAATGCTCTTTTAGTGGAAACATAACCCTGCTAAGGAAAAGTTGCATCAAGAGCCTTATTCAAGAATTTCAGATCTTTTCTATTCTATAAAATAAGAGGATTATTAATGTACTTGGTTTGGGGAGGAAATTAAAAAGTAATTGGGAGGCAGACCAGTAACAGATGTAACAATGGTGTGTTGCCCTTCCTCCACAGTGGAAAACTTGGTAATGTGGGTAATTAATCTTCAGCAACCTGATGGACTCACTGAAGAGAGTGAGTCTTTATTTGTCATATTGACCGTCGGACCACGTAGTCTACCTTTAACCCTTCATTTGTTAGTTAAGTCAATTGATTGCATTCCATAAGCTTCATTCATCTTAACAAGTGCCGTTTTGGTTAGCCACACACATACCCACACAGACAGCAGATATATAAGAATAAAATTAATCTTTCTCTACAATTTCTCCTAATTTTTTTTTAGGGCAATCAGAATATGAGCCTTGTGGGGCTGGGTGTTTCCTTAAATGAATGCCCTTGTTAGGAGCTTTTTAAATGCTTTCAAGAAAATACAATATGAGATAAATAATGCTGATTAGACACCACACCATGAAAGGAATAATAGAAAGAAATCAAGTGATAAATGAAATGAATGTTACTCTATCAAAGCAAATGGTGATAAATGGAGACCAGTGCTGGTGCTTACACTGGCATTTCTGTGAACTGGTCAGTACCATTTATAATTGTGTTTTAGTGCTCTGCATACCAGTCACTTATATTAACAGTAACATTAAAGCGATAAATTGGGAAAATGCAGGTTGTCTAATCAGCAGGTTGTCTAATAAGTAGCAATGTTTCCCATATCAAAAGGGGATTCATTCTGCTTCTTCTCAATGGTAACAATTAAGGTATGGGAGGATTATTTGGCTTGAGAGAAAATTTGCCAGATTTCACATCTTTAGCTTATTCTTACTTTTCTAAGTAAAAATTTTCTGTTTTAATTTTAGTCTTTCTTTCAAATTATCTACCTATTCTTTTAATCATCAAAAAGAAAGTATTGCAGCAAGTCAGTGCTATAAAAAAAGATAATTTCTTGTATCTTAACTATGAGATGTTACATAATTTTAATATTAACTGCGAGGCATCCTGCTGTGACTTGTGATTTTTCAAGAAAAGCACAGCCAGCAATTCTGTACTATCTGTTGGACTTTGATATACCAATTATTAAGTGTATTCATAATTAAGGATATGCATATGTCATAAGTAATAGAAAATGTTTTAAAGAAGTATATATAAAGTTGCATTTCCATCTTAAATATATATATGCAGTAATAAAAATGAATATTAATTAATAATATGACCCATCATTGAAACTGATTCCTTTTTTTAAAACTTTTTTTTTTGTGTGTTGTTTTAGAGCAGATCATCAGTTTTACATTCAACAAATCATCTCAATGACTACAACCCAGTCCATGTAACATCAGTTTTCCATTCCCTACCTATGCTTCTTATCTCCATTCCACCTTCCTTCCCAACCTGTCTGAACTTTGTCCTTAGGTAAATGTTGCCCTTTTGATCTTGAATGGTTGACCATTTCATGGTGAGCATACCTTACTAGTGTTGTACTCACTATGTACCTGTCAACCATCTGGCTGAAAATTGAGCCATGAGGGTGAGTTCAGTTCCAGACCAGAAAGGTAACCAAAGACCATGATCTTGAATTCCTACAGGCTTTTTCTGATCAGTAAGCCTGGCCTTTTGAAATAATTTTGAGTTGTGTTCCACATTTTCTCCCACTCTAACCAGTGGGACCTTCTAATGCGACCACTTGCAGAGCAGTTGGTAGTGGTAGCTGGGCACCATCTAGCTCCTCTGATCCCAGGGTCATGGAGATTGATGTTTTCATGTATTCCATTATTCCATTGGACTAACTGATTCCAAATGTCTTAGATTTTCATCACTCTTCTTTCTTCTACAAAGGGAGAAACCACTAGTTACAATTTAGATGTAGCTTATAAGCTTTTAAAATTCTAGTCACTACTCACAAAAGTAGGCTGTAAAACATGGTGTTTGAAAACTATGTTATGTCATTTGACCATGTGTCTCATGAGACTATGGTCCTGAGCCTCCAGGACCAACAACATAATCTTAAGGTGTTTGGTAATGTCTAAGAGGTTTTTGTAACTTTGCCCCATATGCTACACACCACATTCAAAGATTTGTTTGCCACAAAGGTACATGTACAAATATCCTCTGTCAAATCCTTACATAGCTATGGACATACTCCCAGTCTCCCTTCCATATCCATTCAGCCTGTGTATCTGTCCATGTATATAATCATGGATCATTTTCGTTGTAGGGTTATGTATATACCAGTACTCACCTCTATTCCCTTTAACTCTTGTTCTCCTCCATATATCTTCCCCAGTCATCACCATTATTCGGCCAACCTCTCTGTTGTGTTTTGCATTCCTTGTCACCCAAGTTAACAGGTCCTGGTATGGCGCTGTGGGTTAATGTGCTGAACTGCAAAGTCAGTTTGAACAGCAAGGTTGAAATTCACCAGCCACTCCTCAGAGTGAAGTGGGTCAGAACCAACTCAATGGCACTTTACAACACAACAACTCTTTAGCCAGTGCATTATTCTACCTTCCTTGCTTCCCTTAGTAGTCATTAAAGAATGTTTCTTTTAGCATGAAAACACTTTCTTGACTTTTTACAATAGTGAATTCATACAGTATTTGCCCTTTTGTGATTGACTAATTGCAAAAAGCATAATGTCTTCTAGGCTCAACCATGTTATGAGGTGTTTTGCAGATCCATCTTTTATCTTCTGTAGATTTATTGTTATTCTTCAACATTGCATACTATTCCATTCTGAGTATATACAAACTTTTTTAATTCATTCTTTTTGCTATTGAATAGTGCTGTGATGAACATGGGTGTGCATATATCAATTCATGCCAGATAGTTCTTAAGGATACATACCAAGTACTGCTCAGTTATATTGTCTTTCTATATCCAGCTTCCACAGTGGTTGCAACATTTGACAATCTTACCAGCAGTTTAGGAGAATGCCAATCTCT
>NW_006408724.1:3639074-3640747 GCF_000296735.1 Chrysochloris asiatica
TGCACAAGACCTTTTTAAAGCGTTGAAGAGCCAAGATGTCAGTTTGAGGACTAAGCCTGACCCAAGCCATGGTATTTTCAATAATCTCATATTCATGCAAAAGCTGAATAGTGAATAAGGAAGACCGTAGAAGAAGTGATGCTTTTGAGTTACGGTGTTGGAGGAGAATATTGAAAGTGCCATGGGCTGCCAAAAATACCAATAGATCCGTGTTGGAAGAAGTACCGCCAAAGTGCTCCTTGGAGGCCAAGATGGCCAAACTTCATCTCTCATACTTCAGATATGTTATCAGGAGGGACCAGTCACTGGAGAAGGATATCATGTTCGGTAAGTTGGAGGGTCAGAGAAAAAGAGGAAGATGCCCAACAAAATGGATTGGCTAAGTGGCAGCATTGATGGACTTAAGCATGGCGACAATAGTGAGGTTGGCCCAGGATCGGGCAGTGTTTCGTTCTGCTATGCATAAGGTCGCTATGAGTCAGTACCGACTTGATGGCACCTAACAACAACAACAACAACAACAATGACTAATGATTGTAAACATTTCTTCCTTTTTTTTTGACTTTTGAATGTCTTCTTTGGTAAAATGCCTGCTCATGTTCTCTTTCTATTTTTAAATTGGATTATTTGTCTTTTTCTTCTTAATGTGTTGACACTTTTTCTGTAAAGTTTAGAGATTAGTCCCTTGTCAGTCATGTCATTGAAAAGCATTTTTCACAGTCTATGGATTCTCTTTTTAGTCTTTTTGTGAAATCTCTCAATGCACATAACTGTCTAATTTCTAGGAGGTCTTAGTCATCTCTTTTGTCTTCTGCTGTTTGTGTTTTTAGTTATGTTTATTAATGTATTTATGCCATGTTTCAGAGTCCCTAAGTTTGTTTCTATTTTCTTATTATGTCTTCCTATCCATTACAGTCCTCCATTTCTGCAAGTCTCTTTTAGATTTTGGTAGTAGTAGTTTTCTTTGTAAGTAGGTCTTTTGTTTCTCTGGTTAGATTTCTTTCCAAGTATTTTATCTTTTGTGTGGCTATTGTAAATGGTATTGCTTTCCCAATTCCTTTCCAGAGCTCTCTTTATTAGTGTAAAGAATTTAAATGATTTTCATATGTTGATCTTGTATCCTGTCACTTTGCCAAATCTTTCAGTGAGTTCCAGTACATTTCTTACTCAGTCTTTGGGATTTTCTATGTATAGGATCACATTACCTGCAAATAGAATTTTACTTCTTCTTTGTCAATTTGAATTCCTTTAGATTCCTGGTGTGATACTGTAAGATAAGCACTGAACTACTAACCACAGGTTGGTTGTTCAAACTCATTAATTGCTCTTTGGAAACCCTATACAGGGTCACTATGAATTGGAACCAACTGGACAGCACATAAAAACAACACAACAATAACAATTTCTCTTTGGAGAGTGGCTCTATAGGACAGGCAATTGACTGCAAGCAATAATGTTGACAGGCCAAGCCCACCAGCTGCTCCTTGGGAGAAAGATGAGAGTTTCTGCTCCCAGAAAGGTTTACAGCCTTAGAAACCATATATAGGGTCACTATTGAGTTGTGGTGTTGGAAGAGAATACTGAAAGTGCCATGGACTGCCAAAAGAACCAATAGATCTGTTTTGGAAGAAGTGCAGCCAGAGTGCTCCTTGGAGACCAAGATGGCTAAGCTT
>NW_006408724.1:3641822-3643878 GCF_000296735.1 Chrysochloris asiatica
GGAGAAAGATGAGGCTTTCTACTCCCGTAAGGATTTACACCCTTGGAAACCCTGTACAGGGTCGCTATGGGTAGGAACCGACTCGACGGCACTTAACAACAACAACAAGTCTAGGTAGGTTGTGTTTTTCTAGAAATGTTCATTTCTTGTAGTTTTTCAAATTTCTCTTAAGTACAATTCTGCATAGTATTCTGTTATTATCCTTTTTATTTCCATTGTTTATTTTGAAATGTCACCTGTATCGTTTCTTATTTGTGGTATTTGCATCTTGTCCTTCTATTCTTTTGTTAGATTTGCCAGTGATTTGTCCATTTTATTCATCTTTTTAAAGAACCAACTTCTCTTTGAATCTTTGTGTTGCTTTTCTGTTTTCTTCTTTGTTGATTTTGCTCTAATCTTTATTATTTCTTTTCGTCTGGTGGCAGTAGGCTGCTGCTTTCTGGAGATGTTGGGTTTAGGTTTTATTTTGGTTCAACTTATTTTGGAATGTGTGTGTTACAGCTATAAATTATCTTTTTTTTTCTGTGTCTCAAAGATCTTGATATGCTGTATTTTTATTATTGTTTGATTTATTGTTTCATTTTTTATTTATTCTACTATCCAGTATCTTTTAACCAGGTCCTTATTCAATTTTCGTGTGTTTGATATTTTTTCCTTTATCTTCCTATCATTAATTTAGAATTTTATAGTGTTGTGATCCATGAAGATTCTTAATGAAGTATTTTGATATTTTAAAATTTATTTAGGCTTGCTTTGTGGTCTAACATATGGTCTCTTCTGAAGAATAGTCTATGTGCAATGAAAATGAATGTATATTGTGTTGTTTGGGGGTTGACTACTCTGTATAATTCTATGAAGTCAAGTTAATTGATTGTGCTGTTTAGTTCTTCTGTCTTTGTTGATTTTTTTTTCTAGTTTTTCTGTTCATCAAAAGTGGTGTATTAAAATCTCTCATTGTTATTATGTTGTTGTTTTTAAGTGCCATCGACTCATAACTACCCTGTAGAGTGACTGGTGGGTTTGAACCACCAACCTTTACATTAGCAATCCAGTGCTTATCCTACAGAATCACATCTATTTTTCTTCGATTCTATTAGAGTTTGATTTATATATTTTGAGGCTCTGTCATTTGGAACGTATTTATTATGGTTATGTCCTCTTGTTAATTGATTCTTATTCATGAAATAAGGTCCTTCTTTTTCTTTTATGCTAGTTTTTGCCTCAATGTCTATTTTTTAGAAATTAATATTGCCACTCTTGCCCAGTTTACTGTCATTGCTTGATATATTTTTTCCATTCTTGGATTTTAAGTCTATTTTTGTCTTTGCATTTTAGGAGTGTTTCCTGTAGACAGTATTCTGTTATTATCCTTTTTATTTCCATTGGGTATTTTGAAATGTCACCTGTATCATTTCTTATTTGTGGTATTTGCATCTTGTTCTTCTTTGAAGGACACTGTATTCTTATCCATTCTGCTACTGTCTGTGTCTTGGTTGGTACATTTAATCCACTGACATTCAGTGTAATTATCCATAGTTATGAATTGATTGCTGTCAATTTGCTGTGTGATTTATTTGTGGTGCTGCTGTTTTTTTTTCCTTCCATATAATTTTCTGTGCCTAGTTCATTTTGCATGTGTGTTTTGTTCTCATTTTCTTCATTGCTGTTATTTTAATGTTTACTAAATATTTATGGTTTCTCTATTTTTTATATGAAGATATGTTCATTTTCTTTGAGGTTATCTTTATTTCTTCCCCAGTTTAAAACACTCTGTTTAATCCTGAAATATACTTGAAATATACTTGGAAAGATCTTTAACTACACTAACCCCTCTTTTGTTTTATCATTGTCTTTATTATAAATTGATATCTCCAGTTCCCTATTTTCAGTCTTGTAGGTTTGTTTTGGATATTTTTATATGTAGGTTGAGTTCTGGGTATTGTGATAGAGGTCAGTCTCAGATCGTTGTCTGCATTTGTTGGTTCTAAGTCCAAAGAACACACTTTAGTATTTTTTGTAAAGTTGGTCTGGTTATTACAAAAATCAAAATAAAAAA
>NW_006408724.1:3644198-3662558 GCF_000296735.1 Chrysochloris asiatica
TGTTCTGGAATTCTGATCACTCATAAGTCATTCTTCTTGATGATGTTCCACATGAATTTTAGACTTTCTTCAGATTTTTCACTTCTATTCTCAGATTGTTGTTCTAGCATACTAATATTGAGAGATTTATCTTCAAGCTCACTAATTCAGGTTTTCATTGATTCAAATCTACTCCTTTGCCCTTTCAATGTATTGTCTATCTCTGAAATCTTAGTATTAGTCTTCTGGATTTCTATTTGTACATTTTATGTTGTTTCATTGTTTTCATTTATTTTCTCCATCTGTCCTTGTGGTGTTTTCCTACATTTCTAAAGTTTGTTCTGTATTCCCTTGCTTTCCTTAATCTTTCTCTCAATTCATTGACGGTATCTAAGTATCATTCTTTTGAATTCTTTCTCAAGTAGTTTCAATAAATTTTTCCTCAGAAATGTTTTCTGATTCTGCATCTTAGTCACTGTCTTGAGCCATTTTCTCTTGTTTTTGTTTGTGTGTGTGTGTGTGTGTGTGTGTGTGTGTGAATTGATATTGTCTACTGTCTCTGAGATATTATAGTTTTGTTATATTTATATTAAATTTACAGCCTCGGAAACCCTGTACAGGGGCATTATGATTTGCAACCGACTCCATGGCACATTACCACCACCATATTAAATTGGTTATTGCATGTTGGTGTGTCCTTAGGCTGTCACCAACTGCCTCCTGGTGGGTATGATTAAAGAATGGAAGCATGTGCAGTTTTCCATTTGGCATTTTCACAGCTCAGTTTAGGGTTGGCTTGGCTGGTATTGGCTTCTGTCTACCATTGTACAGATGGTATAGGAGCTAGTATGGTTTCTAGCCTAGTGTCTGAAATTGCAGAGGGGTCAGTAGGTGGCTGGGCTGTATGGGTACAGTTGCTATCTCCTCTCAGGTGGGGTATGAAGAGAAAAATCACATCCGCATGAAAATGAAACAAACAAGCAAATAACAAAAAGGAAAATAATAAATGAGGAAACAGAAAGAATACAGGTAGCAATAAAAAAAAGAATATAATAAATAAAAAGAGAAAAAAGGATTGGAAAATAAAACTGTAGAGAGAAAAAAATTTAAAAACACAATTTAAAAAGCTAGGGAAAGAAAACATGCAAAGAGACTTCTTGTTGTTGTTAAGCACTGTTGATTCAGTTCTGACTCATAGTGACCGTGCATAGGGTTTCTGAGGAGTGGCTGGTGAGCTTGGGCCACCAACCAAACCAATCTTGTTGTCCAGCTGTTCAAACCACTCTTGCAATCCAGCATATTAACCCCCAGTGCTACACCAGGACTAGAGAATAGTAAAAATAAATAAATTAATTAAAAAATAAATAATAAATAAATAAATAAATAAGAGGAAAGGAAAGAAAGAAGGGCCAGTGGGGCAAGGGAGACAAAGAAGAACAGATGAAAACACAGAATGAAAATATAGATTAAAAGCAAGGGAATGGAAAGAGGGAAGATAAAAAAAGAAATAATAATAAAAAAGAAAGAAAAGAAAAGAAAAACAACAACAGTGTAGATGCTTGGTCCAGAGAGGAATAACTTTGGGAGTCTCTTGCCAACCAAGGAACTCACGAGGTCAGTGAGAGAGGAATACGATGGTAGCACTCTCAGACCTAGACAGAGTTCCTATAGGCCTAGGGTTGTCTATGTTCAGAGCATGCAATCCACAAGTAGTTCGTGCAGTCTCTTAAGGTAGTTGAATTCTGTCGGAACCAGAGGGTAGTTAGGGGCAGGGTGGCTGATTATGAGAATTCCTTCTAGTCTAGGGTTGCCCTCACAGTTCTGTGGGTTCTGCAGTCACTAAGGCAGTATTGTGTGCATCTGTCTCACACTAGCTCAGCTCATAACCACACAGCTGCAAACTCCCAGAGAGCAGGGACTGCACTGGGAGTGGACGAGGGTGGGAGCTAGCTATACCTGTAGCTATCAGGGAAACATTGGGAAAAAGAAAAAGAAAACTCACATCTTTCCTGTTGCCAGTTACTGGTGTGCTTCTGAGCTCTCAGGCCACCATCTGCCGCCAAACTTATCCTCATATGTTTAAGATGGCTGCACTGCATCTGTCTGGTGACACCACTCTACCACCTTTCTTCGATGGCCCTGCTCAGCTTCTCCTCCCAGTAAGTATTCAGTCACTTCTCGAACCTGTCCTCTGAAGCTCAGGGTTCCAGGATTATCCCCTGTGTCT
Organism: Chrysochloris asiatica; assembly: GCF_000296735.1. Lineage (NCBI taxonomy): Eukaryota > Metazoa > Chordata > Mammalia > Afrosoricida > Chrysochloridae > Chrysochloris > Chrysochloris asiatica. Next base: position 3,646,405 of record NW_006408724.1, read on the forward strand.
GTTTCACTTGGTCTTCTGTACCTCTATTGTAGAGGGGTAGTGTAGTGTGTCTATTCTGCCTTCTTGGCGCCACCTTTCCTTTTGATTTTTCCACAAAATATTTTATTACTTACTAAATATTAAAGCTTATTCACCTTCCAGCTACAAAATTACATTTTGTCAAGTCTTAGTTATCCTAGTGATTTTATTTAGGTCCAGAAAGTAACTTCTCTTTCCAGCATGTTTCACTAACTTGCTTTCCACCTTGAGTGTTTTTAGTTGCTCTTAATTCCAGCCAGACTTCAATACCATGTGCCATTAGAGTTCTTTTCCCCCGTGATGTCTTTCCCCCTAATGCTGCCAGTTCTTCTGTTCACATGTATGGGTTGAATCCCTTTTTCAAAGCTATTTGCTAATATTTTGCTTTTAATTACCTGTCTTTCTTTCAAGCTACACTACAAACTAACATTTATCTGTAACTCCTTTTATTATGAATTTCAAAACAATAATGAAAACGCCCACGTATTTTCATTGGAAGCTCAGAGTCAAATGCACAATTAGGTGGTGCTGTGGGTTAATGCTCTGGACTGCAAGGTCGCTTTGAACTGTAAGGTCAGCAGTTCAAGCTCACCAGCCACTCCTTGGAAACCCTATATATAGGGTCGATGTGAGTCGGTACCAACTCGATGGCACTTAACAGCAACAACAATGGGCTGAAGCAAGCTCACTTGTTTTTCAGTGTTTGTATAAATTAAGAACTGACATTTTAAGTCTATTTAAGGAGTTCTGGTAGTGTAGTGGTTACAAATTGAACTGCTAATCTCACCAGTCAGCAGTTCGAAACTACCACCTGTTCTGTAGGAGAAAGATGAGGTGTTCTGCTCCAGTAAAGATTTACAGCCTTGGAAACCCTGTACAGGGTCGCTATTAGTTGGAATCGACTCCAAGGCACACAACAACAACATAGCCATATGAAAAGAATGTGGAAAAAGTAACAAAATATGTAATTTTACAAGCCAATGATTTGAGATACTATTGCTTTGAAAAGCTTAACCAGCTGCCACTTAACATTTCTGATTCATGGCAATCTCATGTATGTCAGAATTTTCAATGACTTGATTTTTTAATAGATTGCCAGACCATTCTTGCCTTTGGGTGGACTCTAAATTCAGTTAGCAGCCAGATATTTTAACCAATTGTACCACTCCAGTACTCCTTAAAAGTATTATTCCCATCTCTTCAGTTTCTATTTGTTTTCTCGTTTTCCACTTAGAACCCACTTCTCTTTGATTCCATACCTTCCCTGACCCTAAAGACTGAATTAGGTGCCCTGACAATTTACCCCTACAGTTTGCTGTCATAGCCACTCTTGTAATATTTAACACATTCCTTATATTAACCTAATGGTTTGTTTACCCAATATGATGCTATCACATTGAAGGCAAGGACTGATTTATGTTCACTTTTGCATCCTCAGCAGCTGACTCAGTGTTTGCCATAAAGCAAATGCTCACTAAATGGTAATACTGTGTAACTAAGGCACCCCTTTGGCACTTATTTTTCTAAGTAGTTTGCTTAACTGAGCAGCCTATGGTGCAACTGTCTAAAAATATGGTGTTGCATAGCTCTCTGAGTTTGTAATCAGCAGGGATGCAATAAGGGAAGGCACTGATTATGCCAAGGATGTAATTTCACTGCAGCCAAGAATAGTGATCTCTACTTAATATCAGCCTTGAAGACTATTGACTTGAAAGACTATAGATCATACACTCTTAGGAGACTAAGAGTATTGATTTCTCTTGTCCATTTTGCTTTTGTAACAGGCAAGAATAAACGAACTAGTCTGACTTCTTCTATATGAATTTTGAACAATTAAGTTTTATTATTATTGTTCTTGGTATTTGAGATTATTTTTCTCCAACTTTGATTAATTTCTTCCCCATAGAGTTCCTCTTCTAGCAAAAGACAAAAGAAAATCCTACATTATACTTACCCAGTTATGTATTTGTAGTTGTGAATTATTTTCAATGACAAGAAATGGGATATTTGAGCAAGGTGATGATTCTAACTTTTCTTCTACCCCTAAAGTTAACATTTAACTTTGTCCAGAGTCCAGATTATGGGAGGACAAAACATCTAATGGTAAATGAATTGGAAAAGCATTCTCTTCTTTGTGATGTTTTTCCCAAAAAAATAAAAAATGGCCTCACCAAATGTAAATGCAAATTAATCATCTCTTTTGGTCTTCCAAAGGTTTTTTTCTGTATAAAATAGGGACAACCGCTGTTAGATTGCATCATCCTTGAGCAACAGTGGTCTCAAGCATAACAACAATTGTGAGGACTGGGCAGTATTTTGTTATGTTGTGCATAGAGTTGCTGAGTTGGAACTCACTCTACAGCGCCTAACAACAACAAAATGATATGAATAATCCATGAATGATAGCTAAACTTCTTGCTTGTGATTTTTTGCTGTTAGTTAGAGAAGTTAGAGAATTTGTACAGGGTTTCCAACGAGTGATTGGTAGATTTGAACCATCAACCTTGCAGTTACCAATCCAGTGCTTATTCTACAGCACCACACTAGGACTCCTTGGAACTATCCCTCCATAATTACTAGAATTGACAGCTGCAATGTCTTTGATAGATGGTTTTGCATTTTTTCCATGAATTTATATATTTGATATTTTATTTATTTAAAACATATTTACTGAACAAAGCCTATGTAAACTAGTCTTATTCCTCACAGGGCTTATTGCAATGCTTGCCGCCATAATTGTTACAGAGATTTTTACACATGCTAACATAGGCAGGTTATGAGTTGGGCTGGGTTGGTTTGTTGTTGTTAAGTGTCACTGAGTCAGTTCTGACCCACAGTGACCCTGTATAAGGTTTCTGAGGAAAGGCTGATGAGCTAGAACCACAGTCTTGTGGTTCAAACAAACATTGACCCACAGGACCATGCCAAGACTCCTGGGTTGGGTTAGATATAAAGAAAACTCCAAATATTAAGTTATCAAACTCTGAGTTTTATATTGGAAATAATATGGCTATTCTCAAGTACAGGAGTCAAAAGAAAAGGTAAATTCAAGGCACCTTTTTGGATACTATGAAAAAAATAAATCTAAATAGTAGTTCTAGATGTTTGAATGTGAACAACGTTCTAAAATCAAATAGGACATCTTCATTCCTCTTTATATAATTAATAAGATTAAATGTATTTCTTTATTTAACATTGAGGTTTATTTCTTGTGTATTTTTTTTTACTCATGGATCATAAACTGTTGGAGCTTGTCACTTTCTTTGCTCAACTTTGGCTTTTTGACAGCAAGTTGGTGCCCTGAACTATATACAGGAAAAAAAAAAAAAAAAATTGGTGCTGAAATACGGAGCCACTAAGTATGGCAATAGAACTTTTTCCAAGGGCAACCAGTACATTTTATTCAGCATTTAGAAGCATGTTTATTACTTCAGCTAGATCAAAAATGTACAAGAACCCAAAAACATAATTAGGTGGAATCTAGAGCCAAGCATTTATAAATACAGTAGGTGAAAACAGTGATGATAATTTGAAGACACCTAATCTAGTTTGTCTCTCTTTCTTGCCAAAGTCTTATTTATTTATTTATTTATTTTGAAAAAGGCACACTTTGCATTGTGAACTATTTCACTTTCTGCAGCATATTCTTAGTTCCAATAACATTAAGCACTTACACTACTCAGCATCTGAATAATGTGGCCTTTTTATTATACATGGTTTCATTAATAAGGGCCAAAATTACATTTCAAATTCTGCTTTATCTTTTGCATCCTTTCTTAAATTGTCCCTAGATTAGTGTCATTAATCATATTTTGTAGACAAAGAAATGAGATACATAGTAAGGAGTGATTATTTTTTAAGATTGTAAAAGTTTGGGAGACAAGGTAATGTGTTACGGCACCAGCTACCAGTTCATAAAACTTTTTCAAAAGAGTCCACTCAGTCATTTGTAAATAATTTGAGGGAAAACAGCAGGAAAATATAAGCAAATGGCCTTATTCTCTCTTAGCTTTTTCTTGATTAATAATGAGATTGCTAAAATAATAATTTATTATAACCACTGGCTACTAATGAATCTGCCACTTTGCTAGAAAGATATTTGTATTATAGTGGGAAAGTTGTATACTACAGACTTGAAGAAATAATTGAACAATTTAGTGGCAGTTCCACATTTATATCTCCTATTCGTTGCTGCAAAGCAAATATCTTCCCCTTTGGAGACTTTATCTGAAGTCTGATTCTACTCTTCACAGTACTAAAGTATAAGCAAAATACTTTTGGCCCACAGGAAGTGAAGTTTTCCTTTTCCTTAAGGATTGTTTAGTGGCGGGCAGTAGTTTTGAGGGCCATAAATTCTCTACTAACTAGAAATTATATTAAAAACAAAACAAAACAAAAAAACCCCTCACTATTGTAAAGTCTATTCCAACTCATAACAACCCTTTAGGACAGAGTAGAATTGTTCCATATGTATTTCTGAAACAATGATTCTTTACAGGAACAGACAGCCTCATTTTTTTTCCTGTAGAGTGACTGGTGGTTTGAACCACATGCCTTACAGTTAGCAGCCTGATGCTTAACCTACTGCATCACAAGACTCCTTAACTACTATTAATGGGACTCATGGTCTGGTAGGAATAACTTTTCTTCTACACTATTGTAGTACAGTGAACTACTGCATATGACGTTTCTACTCATAATCATTTCTCCTTATGTATTTATCTTCTGTTTGACTGAAAATTGCACCTGAGGGTGTCTTCCTTTCCTGAAGGTTGGCTAAGGGTCATAGTAATCAGGTTCCTTCAGTTTCTTTCTGACCAGTAAATCCAGTATTTCATTAAAAAGTAATTTTGAGTTTTGTTCCACATTTGTTGCCACTCTCTCTAGGACTGTCTACTGTAATCCTTTTCAGAGCAGTTGGCAATGTTCTAGTTCTTCTGGTTTCCGACGTCTTCATTAGTCGATTGGACTAAGGGAATCCAAGCATCATCAATTCTCATCACTCTTCTTTCTTACCCATAATCTTTGTTACTCCCGCTAAACAACTTTTTTTTTTCTTTTTCCCTGATTGATCTGGGTAAGAGAAGGTAGAAGAAGATACTGGTCAGATGCTATGATTCAGTTGTGAATAATTGTCAACAAAATTAATTGTGATGGTAAAAACTTGGAAATCCAATGAGGAAATTGGTTAATTTTGCTGTCCTGCTGGGTGTAAAATAAACTACCTAGAAGCAGAAAGGGCTATCTCATTACCAACAGGGAAGAAGAGTGCATCCTTTGGACATCAAGATCCCTGTGTGTTGAACCTCCTTAATTCAGGAGACAGAGCTATGACATCAAAAGGAGCATCAGAAGAGTGGCAGAGGAGAGACAGTAGCAGAAGCAAGATCATCAGACTTCTCAGCCTACACAGCGAGAAAAGCTGAGTGTCTTCAGTGGGGAATCTTGCTTGTGGAGTGTGGTACCTCCAAATACTTAATTGAGGAGTTAGCTTTGGTGAAGCATGGAGTTAGGGCTGACTGCCTTCAGGTTGAGGTTTATAGGAAAGAAGGATGCCCTTTGAGCATTAATTAGTAGTACTAAAAGAGCTTCGTAACATTGTCTGAGCGGGGAAGAAGCTAATACCAGGAACCAAGGGCCCAAGAGGGTTCTTCCTGCAGCACAGCTGAGTAAACACCGTCCTTACCCAAGACCTGTATCCTGAGCATTTTCTAATCCTGCATTGTAAACTGTTAACTTCCCTAATAAGTCCCATGTGTGCAAATATGGTGTTTGAGTTCTTCTGGGCCATTGCAATGAATTGTCTGCCCCAGCGGAGTAGAGAATGCTGTGGGAGGGATGGTTGGTGTTAGATTTGTTAGAGAAGGTTTGGAGGTTAAAGGCATGTCTAGCCAAAAATAACATAGCAAAAGAAAACTATAGATCAATATTTTATTAATATTGCTATAAAAATCCTCAACAAGAAGCTAGGAATTGAAATTTAAAAAATGTATATCAAACACCATGGCAAAGCATGATTTATCCCAGGAATGCAAGGATGGTATCATGTCAGAAAATCAATTAATGTAATGTTGTTGCTAGGTACTGTTGAGTCCATTTTCAACTCATAGTGACCCAATATGACAGAGTAGATCTGCACCATATGGTTTTCTAGGGTGCAGTCTTTACAGGAGCATGTCACTAAGCCCTCTGTCCCTTGCAACAGCTGGTTGGGTTCAAATCATCAACCTTTAAAATAGCAGCTGAGTATTTCATCATTGTACCACCAAAACTCTTTAATTAACACATTAACTAAATAAAAGGAAAAACATACAATCTTCTCCATAGACATAGAAGAAGCACTTGTGAAATCTAACATCTCCTCATTATGAAAATACTCAACAAACTAGGAACATAGGGAATATACTCAACCTAATAAAAGGCATTTGTGGAAAATCCACAGATAACGTCTTAATGCTGAAATACTAAATGCTTTATCCTTGGGATGAGGGCCTTGAATAGAATGTCTACTCTCACCACTTGTATGCAATATTATACTGTAAATTCTAGCTATCATATTAGGCAAGAAAATGAAACAAAGCAGATTGAACAGAAAAACTATCTCTGCTTGAAATTGACATGTTATATGTCACGTTGTTATTGTTAAGTACAGTGGAGTGGATTCTGACTCATAGTGACCCTGCACAGGGTTTCCGAGGCTGTAAATCTTTATGGGAGCAGAACACCTCATCTTTCTCCCGTGGAACCCCTGGTAGTTTCGAACTGCCAACCTTGAGGTTAGCAGCCCGATTCATAACCACTACACTACCAGAACTCCTAATGTCACCTTAGGAAGTGTCAAATCCTTAGGCATATTGGAAATAATATATGACTGTGTCAACATGAGAGAATACCTATCAATATACAGTTGCATTTCTATATATTAGAACCACCAAAGGCAGTGATGAAGAAATTGAAGAACTCTACCAACATCTTCAGTTGGAAATTGATCAAACTTTTAATCAGGATGTGTTGATAATTACTGGTGAATGGAAAGTGAAATTTGGAAATAAAGATGAAAGATGGAAAATATGACCTCAGTGAAAGAAATGATGCTTGAGATTGCATGATGGAAATTTGCAAGACCAATGACTTATTCACTGCAAATGAATTTTCAACATGATGGTGACTATACACATGGACCTTGCCAGATGTAATACACTGGTATCAATTGGCTATATATTTGAGAAGAGACGATGGAGAAATTCCAAACAATGCTGGAGTTTAAGCTGAAGACTATTAAATCAAGTCCACAAGAGCCAAAATCTGACCTTGAGTATATCCCACCTGAATTTAGAGACCATCTCAAGAGCAGTTTTGATGCATTGTAACAAATGATGGAAGACCAGTGAATTGTGGTATCAAGAACATGGTACATGAAGAAAACAAAAGGTCATTTAAATGATAAGAGAAAAAGAAAACACCAAAGTGGAGATCGGAAGAAACTTTGAAACTTGCTCTTGAATTTAGAGAATCTAAAGCTATTGGAAAAAGTGATAAAGCTAAAGAGCTGAATAGAAAATTGTGAGGGGCAGCTTGAGAGACAAAATAAAGTATTATAATAAAATGTGCAGAGACCTGGAGTTCATAAACCAAAAGGGAAAAACAAAACTCAGCATTTCTCAAGATGACAGAACGAAGAAAACATTCAAACTTTAATTTGTGATATGGAGAGGTTCTATGGGCAAAATATTGAATGATGCAGGAACCATCAAAAGAAGATGGAGGAGGGGCAAGATGGTGAAGTAGGCAGATGTACTGAAGTGATCCTCTGTAACAAAATCATGGGAGACTGAGTAATACAGATACAGATAGTGATTCTGGAACCCTGAGTTTCAGAGGATTGGACAGAGATGTGGACTGACTGTTGACTGGAATTGGAAGTTGAACAGAAGGAGTGAGCGAGAAGAAAATCAGATGGGCTTTCAACTGGTGTGGAGTGTTGTGGCCATCTTGAACTTTTGGAAGTGACTGCCAATACAGTGGCCTGTGAGCACGGGATATGACAGGATTTTAGAGGCAAGGGACTGGGGTACAGTTTTCCATTATTCCCGTGCCTCTTTGATAGCTGGGGGTGAGGTCAGTCCCACCACCAGCAACCCAGTGACCATTGGCACACCTTCTTGTGTGGCCTTGGCTCTGCCTGGGTTTGGATGTGGGGGTTCCACCGCTGCTTCTGGAAGCCCATGAACCTGCCATGAACTACATTACCTAAACAGGGAAGAGAGGACTGCACTCACACTTCCAGTCTTTACCACATCCACCAGCAGATAGGTGGTGAGTGCACAAGAACACAACAACAAAAAACCATCAATTAAATGTAAGTGCAATGATACTACAAAGTCTTGAAAAAAACACTTTCAGCTCACATGAAGAAATAAGACAGTGTGCCTCAAACAAGTGACAAAAATACAGAGTCAGAAAATATAATACCAGAAAACATATCAGAACTGCTCAATAAGAATTTAAAAGAATGCTATTTAGGTACCTTGATGAAAGCAAGGACAGTTTTAGAAAAAATCAGGAAAACATTATAAGAAAGATCTGACAAAATAACTGAAAAATTGAAAACCATACAAGCACAGCATTTAGAGAGTCAAAAGATTAAAACTAAGATTTCAGAAATAGTACATTGGAAGGAGAAAGAACTAGAATTGAACCAATGGAAGACCAAATTAGTGAGCTCGAAGACAAATCTCTCAATACTTATCTTCAAGAGGAACAATCAGAAATAATAAAACATCTGAAGAAAACCTAAGATTTATGTGGGGCACTAACAAGAGGAATAACTTACATGTGACTGAAATTCCAGAGCAGGAAGAGACCAAAATAATCCTAGAAAAAAAATTGTCCAAGAGTTGTTGGAAGAAAACTCATAGAAGACAAGAATATAGTCATTCAAGAAGTTAAATGAACTCCAAACAGGATAGACCCCCAAAAGAAAATCACCACCACATACTATAATCAAATTTTCAAAGCCAAAGACAAGGAAAGATTCGAGGGCAGCTTGAGAAATATGAAAAGTTACCTATAAAGGAGAACTAATAAGACTAAGCTCTGATTTCTTAGGAGAAACCAAGCAGGCAAGAGGACAATGGAATGACATATATAAAACTCTGAGTAAATAAAACAAAAAAACTGCCAACCAAAATCTTATGCCCAGCAAAATTGTCCATCAAATATTTGACAAACTAAATAAAAATAAATCGACATTTAAAGAATTTGCAAACACCAGAACAATCTTACAAAAAATACTAAATGGAGTTCTTTAAGCAGAGAACCAAAAACCTGAGACTAACATACATGACAATATCACCCAGAATTCAACCCAAATATGCTGCTGTTATGTGCTGTCGAGTTGGTTCTGACTCATCGCAACCCTGTATAGGGTTTCCATGTAGCAGTTGATGGTTTTGAACTGCTGACCTTATGGTTTGAAGTCTGGTGCTAATTCTACACTGCCACAAGTCTACAGAACTGAAAACAGGAAACCAGAGATACCAGTTTTCAACAACAACAACAAATAATTGTAATAAAAAGAGTGAATAATGTAGTTATAGAACTTCCAAATGAAGTGGCAATCAGGTAGATTTCAAGAAAAAGACCAAGTTAAAAAGTTCTAACTTTAACCCTAAAATTAGACCAAGCCTTACTCCTATCCCTATCCCAACCCCTATCCCCAACAAAAACCCTATTCCTAACCATAACCTTAACACTAAATTAAGTCCTAGGCCTTACAAAACTTAGTCATAGCCCAACCCTAACTCCTTACTCCTACCCATATTCCTCCTCCCTTCCTCCACAATAAAAAAAAAAAAAAAAAAAAAAGATGGAAGGAATACACAGAGTCTCTGTACCACAAATAATTGGTCAACATTCATTCACACATTTCAGGGGGTAGTATGTGATCAAGAACAGATGGTACTACAGGAGGAAATTCAGGTTGCACTGAAGGCATTGGCAAAAACTGAGGTTCTAGGAATTAATGGAATACCAATTGAAATGCTTCTGCAAACTGATGCCTTACTGGAAATGCTCACTAGTCTATGACAAGAAATTATGAAGACAGCTACCTTGCCAACTGATGGGAAAGGAATCATATTTGTGCCAATTCCAAAAAGAGGAGACCCAACAGAATGTGGAAATCATCAAATAATATCATTCATATCATATGCTAGTAAAATTTTGTTGAAGTTAGTTACGAAACAGTTGTAGCAGCACATTGACAGAGAGTTACCAGAAATTCTTGCTGGATGCAGAAAGGAACATGGAATGAAGACTATCATTGCTGACATCAGATGGATCTTGGCTATAAGCAGAGAATACCTGAAAGATGTTCAGTTGTGTTTTATTGACTGCACACAGGCATTAGACTGTTTGGATCATAGCGAACTGTGGATAACATTGTGAAGAGTGGGAATCCAGAACACTTGAACACTATTAAGAGAGAGTTGTTTGAACAGAATAAGGGTTAAAATGAGGAAAGTTCTGTATCCGAGCTGTAGCCTTTCACTATACTTATTCAACCTGTATGCTGAGCACATAACTCAAGAAGCTGAACTATATGAAGAAGAACCTGGCATCAGGATCTGAGGAGGATTCATTAACAGCCTGTGATGTGCAAATGATACAACCTTGCTTGCTGAAAGTGAAGTCTTACGGCACTTGTTGATGAAAAGCAAAGAATACAGCCTTCATTCAGTAGGGATTACAACTCACTATAAAGAAAACAAAAAGCCTCACAAATGGACCAATATACAACATCATTGTAAACGGAGGAGAGATTGAAATTATGAAGGATTTCATTTTACTTGGATGCACAATCAATGCTAATGGAAGCAGCAGTTAATAAATTAAATGAGGGCGTATTTCTTTAGGCAAATTTGCTGTAAAATCAACAACAAAAAACCTCTTTAAAGAGGAAAGAGGTCAAGTGCTCCTGATCCAAGCCATGGTATTTTCAATTGCTTCATATGCATGTGAATGGTGGACAATGAATAAAGAAAACCATAGAAGAATTTATGCATTTAATGTATGGCTTTAGGGAAGAATACTGAAAGTATTATGAACTGCCAGAAGAACTAATCTATCTTGGAAGAATTATAGCCAGAGTGTTCCTTAAAAGCAAAGATGGCAAGTGTGTCTCATATATTTTGGACATGTTATCAGGAGGCACCAGTCTCCAGAAAAGGACTTTATACTTGGTAAAGTATATGGTTAGTGAAAACGAGGAAGACCCTAGAGTTCAATTGGTACTTATGACTGAAACAATGGAGTTAAACATACCAACAATTATGAGATTGCTGTAGAACTGACCGATTTTCCTTTTGTTGCGCATAAGATCTTTATGAGTCAGCGCAGACTCTAGGGCACATAACAACAAGAAGAATAGTGATAAACAATACAATAGTGTCATTGAGAAAACAACCCCACTAACAATAGCATCAAAAGAATAAAATATTTAGGAACAAATTTAACAAAGTAAGTATAAAAGTTGTACTGTGAAAATCCAAGACGGTTGAGAGAACTTAAAGAAGACACAATAAATGGAAACACATTGCATATTCCTAAGTAATAAGATTTTATATTGGAATGATGGTAATGTTTCTCACACTGAGCTACATATTCAATGCAATCCCTAGGAGAGTGCCAGTTGACTTTTGTGCAGAAATGGATAAGCAGATTTTAAAGTCCATATGGAAATTCAAGGGACCCAGAAAAGCAAAACAATCTCAGGAAGCAAAGAAAGAAAATGAGGGATGTATACTTCTTGATTCAGAGCTTACTATACAGCTACAGCCAATAGAAATATATGTTCGTGAAATAGAATTGAAAATCCAGAAATAAAAAAGCATATGAAAACCAGTTAAATTTTGACACAGGTGCCAAAACAAATCAATAGTGAATGAATAGTCTTTTCAATAAAGGTTTTTGGGATAACTGGAAATCCCCATTCAAAAGAATGAAGTTATAACCCTACCTCTTTCCATATATAAAAATAAACTAAAAATGGATTAAAGACCTACATGTGTTCTGAGGCTATAAATCTTTATGGGAGAAGAAAAGCTCATCTTTATCCCAGGAGTAGCTGATGAGTTTGAACTGTAGAACTGGTAGTAAGTAGTCCAGTGCTTATCCTACAACATCTTGCACTAAAGTAAGACTAAATAAGAACTGTATGCACCTACAAATTTTTAAAGACATAGTTAAGAATGGATCTCATTCATACTCATGACTGCTGATCATTTTTCTAAAGAAGATATACAAATGGCCAACAAACATGAAAAGATACTCAGTATAACTAGCCAAGGAAATATGAATCAAAAGCGTAGTGAAATACTACTTCACACCCCCTTGTTATTGTTATTGTTATTGTTACTGTGAAGCGCCATCGAGTCTGTTTCAGTTCATAACTACTCTTTATGGGATTTTCAAGGAGTGGCTTGTGGGTTTGAACTGCTAACGTGTTTGTGCAGTCTAGTTCCTATCCTACAGACCACACCAGGACTTCATCAGACCCATGAAGTAAATTGTTTATTTTTAAAGTGATGAAGATGTTTTAAAATTGATTATATTATGACTGCACAATTATGTGAATATACTAAAAATCATTAAAAGTATTGACTTGTATAATGGATGAATTACATTATATGTGAATTATAAAATTACATCTCAATTGGACTGCTAACAACAAGGTCGGCAGTTCAAACCCACCAGGTGCTCCTTGGAAACCCTATGCAATGTTTCTATAAGTCAGAACTGACATGATGGTACTCAGCAGTAACACCAACTTATATATGAGATTGGACCCAGTCCAGGAATTTTACAGTGGCACTTGGAGGAAATAAATGATTAAATATTTTAGGGCGCTTTCACAGTGTAGGTTTTCCAGATAAAACTCTAATGAAGATAAGTTCAGAATCTAGAATTGCAAATATCTTTGAGAAATGACATACCAAGGGAAAGTCAGCAGCAAACACAACAAATAGGACAATACCTATACCTGAGCAAAGTTTACTCTAGGAATGAAAAGTAGAAACATTGAAATATAAATGTTATTTTGGTGCAGCCAAGCCAGTTCTGACTCATAGAGAGCTTATGCGCACCAGTATGAAACACTGCCCAGTCCAGTGCCATCCTCACAATGGCTAGTACGTGTGAGTCCAATGCTGCTGTTGCTGTGTCGGTCCATCTTGTTGGGGTCTTCTTGTTTATGCTGACCCTTTACTTTACCAAGCATGATGTCCTTCTCCAAGGACTGGTCCTTCCTGATAACATGTGTGAAGTATGAGAAACAAAGTCTTAACTATCCTGACTTCTAAGGAACATTCTCAGTCTACTTCTTCCAACAAAGATTTGACTGTTCTTCTAGAAATTCATAGTATTTTTAATATTCTTTGCCAACACCATAATACAAATGTATCAATTCTTTTATGGTCTTCCTTATTAATTGTCCATGTGCAAACATGCATATGAGATGATAGAAAATACTATGGCTTAGGTAAGGCTCATCTTAGTCCTCAAACTGATAATCTTTGCTCTTGAACACTTTAAAGAGGTCATGTGCAGCAGATTTGCCTAATGAAATACGTCATTTGATTTCTTGAATGCTCTTTCCATGAGTGTTGACTATGGATCCAACCAAGCAAAAAGAAGTCTTTGACAACATCAATCTTTTTTCCATTTAACATTATATTATTTATTGGTTCAGTTGTGAAGATTTCTGTTTTCTATACATTGAAGTGCAATCCATACAGAGGACTGAGTTCTTTGATCTTCATCAGTAAGTGTTTTAAGTCCTCTTCACTTTCAGCAAGCAATTTTGTATCATCTGCATATTGCAGGTTGTTAATGAGTTTTCCTCCAATCCTGATGCCACATTCATTTTAATGTAATCCAGTTTCTCAGAATATTTGCTCAGCATACAGATTGAATAAGTATGGTGAAAGGATACAGCCCTGGTGCACACGTTTCTTGATTTTAAACCATTTAGTATCCCCTTGTTCTGTTTGAACAGCTACCTCTTGTTCTATGTACATGAGCACAATTAAGTATTCTGGAATACCCATTATTTACAATGTTATCCATAATTTGTCAATATCTACACAGTTAACTATACCTTTTCATAGTCAATAAAGTACAAGTAAACATCTTTCTGGTGTTCTCTGAGTTCAGCCAAGATCTATCTTATGTCAACAATGATATCCCTGGTTCTAGGTCCTCTAATGAATCCAACTTGAATTTCTGGCAGTTCTTTTTTGATGCACTGTTGTAACCATATTTAAATTATCTTCAACAAAATTTTACTTGTGTGAGATAGTAGCGATATTGTCTGATGATTTTTGCATTCCATTATGTCTTCTTTTTTTGGAATGGGCACAGATATGAATCTCTTCCAGCCAGCTAGCTGTCTTCCTAATTTAATTTTCATATGACATAGCTGAGTGAGGACCTTCAGTGCTGCATTAGTTTGTTGAAAAGTTTCAATTTGTATTCCATCAATTCCGGAAGCCCTGTTTTTCATCAATACCTTTAGTACAGTTTGGATGTCTTCCTTCAGTACCATTGGTTCTTGATTATATGCTACCATTTATTTTTGGTATAGTGACTATATAGTCCTTCTATCTTCTTTTGATGGTTTTTGCATCATTCATTATTTTGCCAATAGAATCCTTCAACATTGCAAGTTGATGCCTGAATTCTTGTTCAGTTTTTTCAGCTTGATAAATGTTGTGCATATCTCCCCTTTAGGTTTTCTAACCCCAGGTCTTTGCACATTTCACTATAATACTTTATAGAGCTGCCCTTTGAAAATTTCTGTTCAGCCCTTTTGCTTCCACATTTCTTCTATTTGCTTTAGCATCTCTATGATATACAGCAAGTTTCAGAGTCTCTTCTGGTATCCATTTTGGTCTTTTCTTCCTTTACTGTCTTTTTAATGACCTTTTGCTTTCTTCCTGTATGGTGTTTTTGATGTTATCCCACACCCCTTCTGGTCTTCAGTCATGTCGGTCTAATGCATCAAATCTTTTCTTGAGATGATCTCTAAATTCAGGTGGGATACATTCACAGTCATATTTTGATTCTCATGGACGTGTTTTAATTTTCTTCAGCTTCAGCCTGAACTTGTTGTTGTTGTTGTTAAGTGCCGTCGAGTCGGTTTCAGCCTGAACTTACATATCAGCAATTAATGGTCTGTTCCACAGTCTTCCCCTGGCCTTGTTTTGAATGATGATATTGAGCATTTTCACCATCTCTTCCAAAATAAATACTCAATGAATTTGCTGAATAGAAAGTCAAGTACAGCTGAACCTATAATTGGTAGCTGGAACAGACAAAAATAAGTAAGCATGTATCAGGAGACTCAACAACACTTGACAGCAACAATACATGACACAAATACACTTTCAAGTATAACTGAAAACACACATAACAGAAAACAAACAGTACCAGCTGTTCCATGGGTGAAAGATAAGGCTTTCTGCTCCTGTAAAGATCCATAGCATTGGCTGGAAATAATATGGCACTTCCTCAGAAGGTTGGAAATAGAGATACTTTATGATCCAGCAATTCCTCTACTTGGTATTTATCCACAAGAAATCCAAACCGCAACACGAGTAGATATATGCACATCAGTGTTCATAGCAGCACTATTTACAATAACAAAAAGATGGAGACAGCCTAAGTGCCCATCAATAGAAGAATGGATAAACAAACTTTCGTACATACACACAATGGAATAATATGCTATATTGAAGAATAACAAGGAAGCTGTAAGCCACCACATAACATGGATGAACCTTAAGGACATTGTTGTTGTTGTTGTGAAGTGCCATCGAGTCGATTCTGACCCACAGCGACTCTGTATAGGGTTTCAAGAGCCATTGATGAGCTTGAACCACCAACCTTAGAGTTCAAACGGCTTTGTAGTCTGGCGCATTAACCCACAGTGCCACAACAGGACTCCTTGAGGACATTATGCAGAGTGAAAATAGTCAGTCACAAAACTAGAAATACTGCATAGGACCATTATTGAAAAAATTGAGAAAATGTACCCACACTAAAAGGAAAAAAAATTATTTGCGTGTTACTGGGGT
>NW_006408724.1:3664218-3674250 GCF_000296735.1 Chrysochloris asiatica
GGGGTTGTAATCATTGCAATGAAACTAAATAAGATAGGATGAATATAAAGCTAGTGTTCTACCATGTAATAATTCACAATAAAAACTTGAAAAAAAAATAGATTTACAGCCTCAGAAATTTGTTCGGGCTACTATGAGTTGGAAGCGACTCCACGATACACTACTAACACCACCACATCCATATGTATAGGTGAAGCTCATAAAATTGTAGCAATTTACACTTGTTTCCTTTATCAGATTTCTTTATCTTACTCTGCTTGACTTCTGATCATCAAGCCATCGAAGCTAGGTCAAATGGGTACTATCTGCAAGTTTAGGCCTTCTTATGTGTCTCCCTTCACTTCATATCAGCTGGATGCTTCACTCTTGGCTCTAGCCCTCTGTAGCTAGGTCCTTGTCCATGGGCTTAGGAGTCCCCAGGTCTCATCACACTTTGGACCAACCAGTCCTTCCTCTTCTCTCTATCATCTCTAGGTCGACGGGAGTCTACGGAACATGGTCAAACTCAGCCCATATCTTCATTGCTGCCTTTCCCTCTCTTCCACTCTCCAGTAGACCAATGTGGTTGCCAGCAAGCGTGTATGCCTGCTCATGTGTTCCCTTTGAGTTTCAGTCTTGGAAGGGAGTTTGTCTTGAAGGGACTTGATTACTTGTCTTGATGGCTCCCCGGTGAACAACTTACTTGTTCTTGTAGTAGCCAAACAGACTGCCATTTTTGTTTTTTACGTTTCCTGCTGGTCTTTCTTTCAAGTAATATCTTCTGTTCTTCTAGCCACTCCAGGCTGGTCTGCATACTCTATCAAGTGGGAATGTCCCACTTCAGAAGGTTCTGGATAGGGCTCAGGATTCTACCTAACGTCCAAATGCTCTGCAAAAAGCCTATTTCACTGGGCAAGTTCTAGAACCCCTTTCAGGTATTCCAATCAGCTAAAGACAGGCTTACAAGTTTTCTGTAATCATGTTTCCTGATACTCCTTTCTATCCCATTCAAGTGTCTATTTTACAATAGTAGACAAGGGAAACCAACATTTATAAGACAGTTAAGCATTTTAACATTATTTCCCCTCTTTTACCTATTCAGACTATGCCTTGTTCCCTGTATCACAGAGCCCTATTTTTCCAAGGTTTAGCACACATCACCATTTACCTTTGTTCCATTTAGCCCATGTAAACCTGCCTCGCTGGTCCCCTATCTACCTTGTTCTTCCATTCTCTTCCCCCTTCTTTTGTATTACCCTCCCCAGAACTCAAATTTTGCTGTGTCTATCCCCTAACATGTGCTCTACCATCCATTCACTCCCACCCCTGGTAGTCAACAAAGAATTTTTTTTTGTTTCTTTCTGTTAGTATGGGTATCTGTTCTTAGGAGTCCTGGTGTGGTGCTGTAGGTTAATGTGCTGGACTGCAATATCAGTTTGAACCACAACATTGGCAGTTCAAGCTCACCAGCTGCTGACTCCACGACACTTAACAACCACAACATCTATTCTTAAGCTTCATATTTTTAATGTTTTTATGTCTTATTGGATTTTCATTTTCTTGATATGTTGTGAGGTTACCGTATATTCTATTAATGTTTTCCTCCATTTAAAACAGTCTGTTTTACCCTCCAAGCTGCCTGACCTCCTCATCACCTGAGTTTTTGTTCCTATATTTTTACCTTCTTTCACATTGTAATTGTTTTGATCATAGACTGACCTCCCAGATCCTCTTAATTCATTCTTGTAGTTATGCTCTATTCTGGACTCTTCCATCTGTCGATTGAGTCCTGTGTGGTGTTGCCATGCATGTCAGTCTCTGGTTGTTGTCTGTTCTTGTTGGTTGTCAGTCCAAAGAACACCCTTTAGAATGTTTTGAAGCAGTGGGTTGTTTTTGACAAAGTCTCTTAGCTTCTGTTTATCCTGGAATATTTTTATGACACTGTCATGTTTGATTGACCTCTTTACTGGGTAGACAATGCTTGGTTGGCAGTGTTTTACTTTCAGGGATATATATATATATATATCCCCCATTGACTTCTTGCTCACATGATTTCTGCTGAAAGATCAGAGCTTAATCTCATTTGCTTGCCTTTGTAAGTAACACTTCTCTTTTCCCTAGCTGTCTTCAGGATTCACTCCTTATCTTTGAATTCAGAGAGCTTGATTATGATATTATTGGTGATTTTCTTTTGGAGTCTGTCCTTCTTACAGTTCATTGAGCTTCTTGAATGCTTATCTTTTTGTTTTTCAGGATGTTACAAAAATTTTCTTCTAGAGTTCTTCAGCTCTGTGGTCTTGTGTGATATATCTTGTTCCAGAACTTCAATAATTCTCAAATTATTCTCTTCATGTTGTCTCACATGAATCTTAGACTTTCTTTAGATTTTTAAATTATTTTTTCTTGCTGGCTCTTCTATCTTAGCAGTATCAAAAGATTTGTCTTCCAGCTCTCTGGTTCTGGCTTCCATCTCTTCATTTCTGCTCCTTTGCCCCTTTGAGTGTATTGTCCAGTTCTGGTATTTTGTTATTAATTATTTGGACTTTTTTGTGGGGGGGGGGGTTTGAATTGTTTCCAATGCTATTTCCTTTTTTTAATGTCCCTGTAGTGCTTTCCTGACTTCTTCATTTTTCTCAAGCCCTCTCTGGAGTTTTTGGATGCACCTCAATATCATCCACCTGAACTCTTTCTCAGGCAGTTCCAAAGCCTGCCCTCCTTCTAATGGAAAATGTAGGTCTACCTGCAGGTCATTTGTTTCAGTTACTCTATCTTGTTTCTGGACATGTGCCAAAATCTTCAACTGTCTCTTGGGCATCTTCAATAATTAGATGTGTTTTCTTTCAATAATTAGGTGAATGTATGTTGATGTGTTATTAAGCTTTCTGATTGCCTCCAGGTAGATGTGATTAGGAGATGAAATTCCCTTTTCGCTTTTCTTGTTGCTCAATTCAGAATAACTGTAGCAGGTATTGGTGGTCTACCTGGTATACAGTATCTGGTATTGGCTCTTGCCTGGATTGTGGGATTTTATAGTGTGTGATTGTAGCTTTGCTATATGACCACAATTGCTGTTTCTTCTTGGGTTATATAGGGAGAGAACAAGCCCCCCAAAGGTAAAAGGGGAACCAAAAAAAAAACTACAAAAAAATAAAACCACTGCAGCAAAAAAACTGATTGGATACTATAGTCTATAATTGAAAAACAAATAAATAAACAAAACCATAGCAAAATATGAGTATGACTGTAACACGCCTCATTCAGCTGGCTGGAGCCATTCTGGAAGACCGTTCCATATTAAATAGTTCTTGTTGACCTCTCTCCCTTCTTAGATTCTACATGCTATGGTCTTTGCTGAGCAGATCCATATACATGTGTAGTAGAACCCTCACAGAGTGGGGGTGGGGCATCCACTCGTTCAGGCACCGCCTCTCGTCACCAGAGTGGAGGTACATACACAGTGAGAAACCAATGAACAGGAAAAAATATTCACACCTTTACTTCCCATAATCAGTTAGACCTCTGTGGTGGGAGTGTTCCTCTGATCCTGTGTCTGCTCTGTCACACCCAAGATGGCCACTCCAGTGCCAGCTGGAAGCCATAAATCAGAAAATGCCACTTTTCTTGCTTCTGCTACAAATTTCATTAGCAGTAAGCTTTCAATCCGCTATGAGTCAGAACCAACTCGACAGCACAAAACCAGTACCACCAAGCTTTCGATCCTTCTAAATATTCTTTTAAATGTAGGTCACAGTTCTGGGACTGTCCCCTGAATCTGCTTCATCAGGTATTCTTTGTTATTACTGTCGGAGGGGAGGTCTGCACCATGCTTCTCTCTAATCCACCATCAAGCCCCGCCCTTCCCTGCATTACTTTTTTAAGTTAGTATATTTCATACACTCATCTACCAAGATAATGTATTATCTCTTCATATATTTCTATATTTTCTATGTTTGTTTGTTTTAGAATTTTTACACCAATGTTGATAAAACTCACCAATATTTTTCTCTCAACTATCTGCGCAGTTTGCATATCCTGGAGTGATAGTTAAGGTCTTGTATCAACTTTATGAGGCCAGGATTATTAGTGCTTTGGTGGTTAAAGTATAGTAATCCTGGTGGTGCTGTAGGGTAAGCACTGGACAGCTAACTGCAAGATCAGCAGTTCAAACCTACAAGCTACTTTGCAGGAGAAAGGTGAGGCTTTCTGCTTCTGTAGAAATTTATAGCCTCAGAAACCCTATAGAGGTCGCTACAAGTTGGTATAGACTAGATGGCAGTGGGTTTGGATTGCTTGTCTTATACTCAATTTAAGGAGCCCTGATGGTTCTAGTGGTTACAGCATTGAGCTGCTAACCACAAAGTCAGTAGTTCAAACCAATTAGTTGCTCTTCAGGAGAAAACTGAGGCTTATCTAGTCCTATACTGGAGTCCTGGTGTGGTGCTGCATGATAATACACTGACCACAAGGTCAGTTTGAGCCACATGGTCAGCAGTTCAAACATCAGTTGCCTCTCAGAAATCCTATACAGGGTCACTATGAGTCAGAACTAACTTGACAGTGCTTAACAACAACAACAGCCTTGTAAAGATTCACAGTTCTACTCTGTCCTATGGGGTCACTATGAGTTAGAACCAACTTGGATGACAGTGTTTTTTTTTTTATTGTTTTTATACTCAACTTAATTTTGATCATTAGTCTCAAAAATCTGGGCATTACAGGCTACACAGATGCCAGTTTTAATCATTAATCTTCCACTTAGTAGCAGAGTGCATAAATCACCTAATTTCTTTACTATCCAATTCACTCTTTAATATACTATATGGAATATTTGTGAGGTCTAAACAAGATAACCAGGATTTATTGTGATTTTTTCATTGATATTCTTCATTGTTCTAGATTTACATTTAGATCTCTGATCCATATTAAGGTACTTTTTGTATATGGTGTGCTGGGAACATAGTACATATTCAATAACTAGTAGATGTTCAATAAATGCAAATCTCTGTATTTTTTACAGTGCTTGACATGTAAACTAACTGGTAAGTGAGAGGTGGGAACATTGAGGGCAATGTGAAAGCTCTTAGAAAGATGCAAGTGTTGCTCATCGACTCAAAACCTGAACAATTTCATTCAATGACATGAAATAAAATGTGCATGAGTTGTTGATCAGTAGGGATAAATCAGGAATTCTAACACCACCACATTTGACTATTTTTTGTCTTGTTTACTTCATGTTTGCACATGTTTTTTAATTTGTCAGGGTCATAGCTGATGGTAGCTCTGGCATTAAATCCCTTCAGCTTCATGAGCAGTGAGGAGAGAAGCTTCATTAGACCAATATCAGGAGAGAATCCTGTTTGTCTTTGGATGTGTGTCCATTCCAATGTTAAATTGCTGTGTCTAAATGAAAGGGGAGTGGAATATTAGATTATCTACACTGTTAGCCTCTATTACTTTGGTTATGAATCGGGCTGCTAACCTCAAGCTTGGCAGTTTGAAACAACCAGCTGTTCCGCGGGAGAAAGATGAGGCTTTATGCTCCCGTAAAGATTTACAGCCTTGGAAACCCTGTGCAGAGTCACTAAGAATCAGAACTGACTCCACGGTACTTAACAACAACAACACTAATAAACTTGGTCCCTATTACTTTGTTTGCTTCGTTTTTGTACTAGGATGATTTCCATCCAAACTGAAAAAGAAACTTGTCTCTAATTGACCTAATTCTAAATGTTCTTTGAAATTGGAGATGCTACAGAAAATATTCAACAACTCTCTTTTCAAAAAACTAGCTTGGTTGTTCTGTGAACAGGAATTCAATCAAATCTTCACAAGGACCAGCAAAGATGATTTTTTTTTTTTTTTCTTTTAGGTGACCATATCATATCCTCTCAAAACCTCTTTCTTAGTACTGAGCCTAAGTCTCTGTGTATGTAAGCTCTAAATACCTAATAATACAAAACTGATCAGTCTAACAGAGAGATGCTCTCACCACAGATTTGTTTCTGCATTGTTATTTCCCATTCTCACATATATCAGATCTTTCCCCTGAATTACAGAGGGATGCTAACATGCTACCTTCCCATGAAGTAGCCAGCTAGCAAACAAGGGTGGACTATAGACTTAATGTGATACAGTTTTTTTTGTATAATAACTCTGGAATCACAACCAATAGTAAAAGGTAACATAAACTATGCACTTAATATACACTGAGCATGTTGCATAGGTGGTCATCTTTATTTTCACAACAAGCCTATGAGGAGGCATCAGTTTGCAGGTTAGGAATCTAAGGCTCAGGAGACTAAGTGATAGAACGAGGTAATCAGATTTATAGTAGCAGTAAAAAGCAGAGTTTGACACCTGTGTTCTTGCTTTTCACCGCCACATTGTGCGTGCTTCTTAGGAGGACAAAGAAGAAACCGACTTTCACCACTTAGGAACAATGGCATCATGAAGGAGACTAATATGTTAATACTATTTTATTATAAGTGGAAAATTTCTTAAGTAAATATGGTCCTCTGCATGTGATCATGTGTTCTTTTCTAGTAATTTAACTTTCCTGCCTACTCCAGTCCTTTGGTTTGGGTGATTTATCCACCTTAGGAAAATTCCTTTGGGATATCTTATTTCAGTGTGGCACTGTGGGTTAATGCGCCAGACTGCAAAGCCGTTTGAACTGCAAAGTCGGCAGTTCAAGCTCACCAGCTTCTCCTTGGAAACCCTCTACAGGGCTGCTATGGGTCGGAACCGACGCAACAGCACTCAACAAAAACATTCCCCAAAATGTAGATTTCCTCCTTTGAGTAGTTGGCGCTATCATTTCTTTTGAGATAACATGTTGTTGTTAAGTGCCGTTGAGTTGGTTCTGACCCATAGAGACCCTATAGGGTTTCCAAGGAGCAGCTGGTGAGCTTAAACCAGTGACCTTGTGGTTCAAGCCGACCTTGCAGTCCAGCACATTATGCCACAACACCACACCAAGACTGTCTCCATCTGTGTGTGTGTGTGTTTACATCTGTCTATCTATCTATCTATCTATCTATCTATCTATCTATCGTGGTGGTGTGCTGTGGTGTCGGTTCCGACTTCTAGCGATTCTGAGGCTGTAAATCTTTACAGGAGCAGAAAGCCTCAGTTTTCTCCTGTGGAACTGCTGGTAGTTTCGAACTGCTGACCGTGAGGTTAGCAGGTTAGCAGCCTGACTCGTATCCCTATGCTACCAGAGCTTATACACACACACACACACACACACAGACATATATATATATACCCATTCATATAAAGATATAAAGATTAGGTGCTAGTGAATTTATTTTGTTGGTATTGAACATGTGACTCATTGTTTAATCCCTGAAAACAGATGTTACAGTCTGTCCACTTGCTCCAGGGTTCAGAAGGGTTAGTAAAGAAGGAGAAATAGAAACAAGAAACACAGGGAGGAAGTGGAATAAATGATGTTACATAGTGTATGAATTGTTGAGTGGAAAAATGATTTGCTCTATAAACCTTAACCCAATTCACAATAAACAGTCAAAAAGAAAAAAGAAACTAAGCTTTTCATTATTGGAGTTACAATATTTGCTTCTCAAGACAGAAGTATACTATTTTGCTGAGTTGGGTCCTCAGTGGTGAATAGGTAACATCCATCTTATAACCCACTGTAGTCAGACCCATTAATTAATGGCTGGGGAATCTGCTTTCTCTTTTAAAAGGATAAAATCTAATTGTGGTTCAAATTAAACAGTCCACTGAAAGTGACCACAAAGCAATTGATCAAAACTAATGGGTGAGTAGTTTTGCTTTCCTTAAGTAAACCTCGTGTTTGTTTAGCATAAATACCTTAAGGGGCCTAACTTAGGTTATTGATGTATCAAGAGAGAAGTATAGCCAATTATTATTGGGACTATTTTTTTAAATAAGGAATTGAGTTACAAAAGATAAAAAATATATTTTCTCATTTTCTTGTTTTAAAAATATTTATAATATATGGTAAGTGCTGGTGCTAAAATAAATAACCAGTACATTCCATATTAAGAGAAGGGAGGGTAATGTGAAAGCAGTGAATTTTGCCATCTCAAAATGGTTACTTTAGTGAATTGTATTGTTTGTATTTTTCTTTTAAAATTTTCCTTTCTTATTTTTAACTTATGAAAAATTTTACTTTTTTAGTAATAGAGGGTAGGGTTTTTATAATACAATCTATAGGTTACTATGATACAATCTGTCATTGTAATCATAGATTATAATGTCATTATTGTTAAGTGACATCAAGTCATCCTGACTCAGAGCAACCCTAGAGAGGGTTTCCGATGAGCAGCAGGTAGGTTTGAAACAAAGACCTTTTTGTTTGTAGTCCCGTGCTTATCCTACAGTACCACATCAGAAGAATTGTTGTTAAGTGCCAGAGTAGCAACCCTGTATAGGATTTCTGAGGAGTGATTGGTGAGTTTGAGCCACCAACCTTGCAGTTCAAATTGGCCTTATGGTTGAGTGTTAGCCTACAGCACCACACAAGGACTCCACCAGAAGAATTGTTGTTTTTGTTGTTATATGCTGTGGAGTCGGTTCCGACTCATAGCGACCCTGTACAGGGATTCCAAGGCTGTAAATCTTTACGGGAGCAGAAAGCTTCATCTTTCTCCCGCGGAACAGCTGGTAGTTTCGAGCTGGTGACCTTGCGGTTCGCAGCCCAATTCATAACCATTACGCTACCAGAGTTCCAATAAGCACTATTATTTAGCTAATCTTAATATTTATGGCAGAGTCCTAGTGTAGCATTGTAGGATAAGCATTGACCTGTTAAACTCAAGGTGATGGTTCAAACCTACCAGCAGTGCCACAGAAACCAGGATCACTGATTGGAATGGCTCAAGCACTGAACAGCAACAGTAATATTTATGGCATGGATTCCTTTGAGGGTCTAGGGGATCTCTAACACTGGCACTTAAACTGGAAAGGTAATTTTCTATAGCCTCTTATTCTCTTATATACAGAAGTGCCTTGTCAATATGAGGTGGACACCTCTTATTGTCACTACCTCAGTATAGTGGTTGTTGTTGCAAAGTGCTAACGAGTTGGTTCTGACTTACAGCAATCCTGTATAGGGTTCCCCAGAAGCAGCTGGTAGATTTGAACTGCTGACTTTCTGGTGCAAAGTCCAGTGCAGATCCTACAGCACCAGTAGGTATAAGAAATGTAGGAAGATCAAAGAATATTTAAACAGAGACATTAAAAATTTACCCAAGGTTAAGAACACAATTTTGAGGGTGACTGATTGAGTCATATAAACTTGAACAACTTAAACTTTAAAATTATATCCTTATCTGAAAAATAGGAAAAATGAATTCTTTCTTGAAAGTGTTCTATAGCAATGGGCAAGGATTCAGAATGTTTAAAAAATGGCAAGTTGTTTCACACATAAATGTGTCTTCCAAGAAGCAATTTATATTGGTTCTGGGTATTTCTTAATAAAGGAGACAGGTGTTTAAAAAAAATGTTTAAATTTAAATTCTATTAAAATTTTGTTTCAAAGTGTTTTTCCTCATAAAAATTCTGAAAAACTTTTTGTAGACTTGTAATAGAAACAAATACCCATTGAATAAGTCTTTAAATAAGTCTTGGTATTTGTTTTCTATATTCATGCTTATTCTTAATATAAGTTCTTTTGTTAATTCTTATTGTAGTTTGTATTCTTTTGACAAAGACACAAACAAAAAAATAATCACAGTATAATTTGCAGCAAACATTGTTAATAAATATTTATGAAGCATGCTTTATGCTTCATGCATTGTTGCAGGCACTCTGGATTCATAAGTGAACAAAAAGAATTCTTGCTCTGGTGGAGCTTAATTCTAGCAGGGAAAATTGCATCATAAAAATATACATGATACATTAGTAACTTATAAAGAATGTTAAGAATGTTTTTATGTACATTGGGAAAAAAATTTAAAGAGTCTAAGAAAGCCAATAAAATGAGAAGAAGGGCAAGAAGTTGGTATAAATAGGAGAATTCAAGTTGTTGTTGTTAAGTGCCGTCAAGTCAGTTCTGACCCATAG
>NW_006408724.1:3676440-3679391 GCF_000296735.1 Chrysochloris asiatica
ATTCATGTGGGATATATTCAAGGTCATATTTTGGCTCTCGTGGACTTGTTTTCATTTTCTTCAGCTTCAGTTTGAATTTGCATAGGAGTAATTGATGGTCTGTTCCACAGTCTGCCCCTGGCCTTGTTTTGACTGATGATAATGGAGCTTTTCCAACATCTCTATCTGCAGATGTAGTCAATTTGATTTCTATGTATTCCATCTGGTGAGGGCCATGTGTATAGTCATCTGTTATGCTGTCTAAAGAAGGTATTTGAAATGAACAAATCATTGGTTTTGCAGAATTCTATCATGAATTCTCCAGTAACATTTCTATCACCAAGACCATATTTTCCATTCAAGTAGTCCCCATTAATTGAATTATATTTGATCAGAAGCCTGAGGTAAGTGACAGGATGAGTCATGTGGAATTTCCAGAGAAAGGTTTCTACCCCAAAGTGCTGTTTTCAAGGAGCATGAAGAATACCAGTATTCCCACAGCCTAATGAATAGTGTTTCAAGTGGGTATGTCAAGCTGACAGTTGAATATGATGCTGGAATTTGAGACAGACGTCTGAAATTAAAATAGATATTTAGAGGGTCATCATCATATAAATGGATGAGATAAACAAGGAATAAATGGAGAAGAAAAGATAATCAAGGACTAGTCCTGGACTTCCCCCAAAGACTATCACAAGAGGAGGCAGAGAAAGTAGGAAAACCAAGAAAGTGCTGTGGAAGTCAAGTAAGGAACGTTTATCAAAGAGGAGTAGACATTTATGTCCAGTGATCTGATAAATCAAGTAC
The DNA here is from genome assembly GCF_000296735.1 of Chrysochloris asiatica. Taxonomy (NCBI): domain Eukaryota; kingdom Metazoa; phylum Chordata; class Mammalia; order Afrosoricida; family Chrysochloridae; genus Chrysochloris; species Chrysochloris asiatica. The sequence continues at coordinate 3,677,227 of NW_006408724.1, forward strand.
AATGGGGATTGTGGATTGACTATTAGATTAGCATCATAAAGGTCATTGGTGACTTCAATAAAAGCAAATTGCAGAGAATTAAGAGAAATAGAGGATAGGATATAGGGAAGTGAGGCATTAACTCTTTCAAGAAATGTTTTCCTGCAAAGAGGGCCAAAGAAATAGGGAAACAACTGATCTAAAAGATGCTTCAAGAGAATGATTTTAAATGTGCATTCAGAAAAAGAGTGACATCGTTTCATGATGATAGGAACAAACACTGATGATAGAGATAAGAGAATTTCAGGAGCAATGTTTTTCATAGCAAAGATGATATGGAAAACAGTGGGAAGGAGAGTCTTTAGATAGAAAAATGCATAGTCTATGTATGGAACTTGCATGAAAGCAGAGCATTGTAGAGTGAAAATGCTGATGAATATGGATATAGTGATGTAGAGTGAAAATACTGATGAATATGGATATAGTGATAAGTGTCTGCATTAATTCTTTTCCAAATAAGTTTTTTTTTTCTTTTCTAGCTGAAAGTCAGGATGGGAGAAGAGGTATTGGCAGTTTAAGGACAGAGGCAAATGGAAGAAATAATAGTTGAGAAGAAGGAAGACTGAATAGTTGAGTAAGTATAGCATAGTTGTCTAACAACATCAGGGACCAACTTGAATTTTGGTCTTGAATTTAAAGTCGTACCAGTCAGTGTGGTTGCTATTCTCTAGCCTATGTTCAGCTTATTGGTGCTGGTGAAGAGTTGGCAAATAATTACAATTGACTAAGGTCAAGTGAATATCCCACTTGAGTATGAAAAAGTGAGAGATTGGCAAGAAAACAAAGGGAGTCTATAACAGAGTATTTATAAAGACCAGAAAGTTTAAGGAGGAAATGTGAGGAACAGAGAGAGAACATCAAGGTGAGGAAAGGATAAGGTACTGTTGAATCAATCAATCTGTGGTTTCAAGGATTGTTAGAGTTAACAGAGGGAGAAGGGACATACAGTGACGGGAGGTGGTGGTCAGAAAATAGAACAAATGAAATTAAGATTATGAATTTTAAATACTGATATTGACAGTGTCTAGGCTATAAACGTAAGAGCCACAGGTTGAAGTTTGATGGAACATGCTGTAGTTCTCTATAATGCTGCTATAACAGAAATACTACATGTGGATGACTTTAAAGAATAGAAATGTGTTTTCTCACAGTTTAGGAGACTAGAGTCTGAATTCAAGGTGTTAGGTTCAAGGAAAAGGCTTTATCTTTCTGTCTGCACTGGATGAAGGTCCTTGTCTCTTCTGAGCTTCTGTTTCTTGGCATCTCTCTTCCTCTTGTCTCTGTTTTTTCTTTCATTTTTTTTTTTGTTTTGTTTTTAAGTTTTTATTATGAATTGAGTGAAAGTTTACAGGGCAGATCATCAGTTTTACATTCAACTTTCTCTTTTTTTTTTTTTTTTTTTTAATTGAGGGTTTGAGCCTGGTTTTCCTTAAGAAATTATTCTAATCTTTTGAATCATTGGTTACAAAGAATTTAGAGTTCTCTAGGAATTTCTTTTTTCTTTTTAATGGTAAATTGAGTGAAGTTTTACAGAGTAGATGATCAATTTAGCATTCAACAAATCATATACTTTATTTCCTCTTAATGATAGCAATCCCATCATGCAACAACAGCCATGCCACTTCCTCCCTGTGGTTCTTATTTTCATTTCACCTTCCTTCTCTACTCTTATGAACTTTGTCCTTAGGTATATGTTGCCCTCTGGATCATAAATGTTTGACCAAGCATACTTTACTATTGTTGTTGTCCCCCTATATACCCTTCCTACCCCTTGGATGAAAATTGGTCCATGAGGGTGAATTCCATTCCAGACTTGAAGGGTGGCCAAGAGTCAGAGTCTCAAGTTTCTCTAGTCTTCTTCTGAGCAGTAAGCTCAGTCTTTTTTATATTTTTAACATTTTCTTCTCACTGTATCCTTGACCTTTTAATGTGATTACTTTAAGACCAGTTGGTGGTAGTAATTGGGTACCATCTAGTTCTTCTGGTCTCAGAGTTGTGAAAACTGATGTTCACATGTTCCATTATTTCATTGGACTAATTGATTCCAAGTGTCTTCAGTTTTCATCCCTCTTCTTTCTTCTGCACAGGAGAGACCAATAGTTATACCTTAGATGGCTGCTGATGAG
>NW_006408724.1:3681491-3685556 GCF_000296735.1 Chrysochloris asiatica
ACTGTGGTGGCTTGTGAATTGTGATTCTGAAAGCTATGCCAACGGTATTTTAAATAACAGCAGGGTCACACATGATGGACAGGTTTCAGATGAGCTTCCAGATGAACACAAACTAGAAAGAAGGAGTGACAAACTACTTTTGAATATTTAGTCACTCAAAACCTTATGAATAGCAGAGAAGCACTGTCAGATATAGTGCCAGAAAATGAGCCCCTCAGGTTGGAAGACACTCAAAATGGGACTGGGGAAGAACTGACTCTTCAAAGTAGAGTTGACCATGATGACGCAAATGGAGAAAAGCCCATGAGAGAAAAGCCCATGGGACCTTCATTTGCTGATAGGGCACTACTCAAAATGAAGAGAAACAGCTGTAAACACTCACTGAAAATCAGAACACGGAATGTACAAAATATGACTCTGGAAAATTGGAAGTTGTCAAAAATGAAATGGAATGCATAAACATCGATATTAGGCATTAGTGAACTGAATGGACTGGTATTAGCCATTTTGAATCTGATGACCACATGGTTTACTATGCAGGGAATGACAAATTGAACAGGAATGGTGTTGCATTCATTGTCAAAAAGAATATATCCGATCAGTTATGAGGTACAACGCTATCTGTGATAGGATAATATCCATTTACCTACAGGGAAGCCCAATTAAAACCACTATTATTCAAATTTATGCACCAACCACTAAAGCCAGTGAGGATGAAATAGAAGAGTTCTACCAACATCTTCAATCTGAAATTGATCAAACATGCAATCAAGATCTATTGCTCATTACTGGTGATTGGAATGCAAAGGTTGGGAGCAAAGAGGAAGGATCAGTAGTTGGGAAATATGGCCTTGGTGATAAAAATGATGCTGAAGAACACATGATAGGATTCTGCAAAACCAATGATTTGTTCATTTCAAATACCTTCTGTAGATAGCATAAGAGATGACTATACATGTGAACCTCACCAGATGGAATACATAGAAATCAAATTGACTACATCTGCAGAAAGAGACGTTGGAAAAACTCCTTATCATCTGTGAAAACAAGGCCAGGGGCAGACTGTGGAACAGACCATCAATTATTCATATGCAAATTCAAACTGAACCTGAAGAAAATGAAAACGAGTCCATGAGAGCCAAAATATGACCTTGAATATTTTGAGTAAAGTTTTACTAAAGGTAATACAGAAATGGCTACAATCATACACTGACAGAGAACTTCCAGAGATTCAAACAGTATTCAGAAGTGGCCGTGGAATGAGGGATATCATTGCTGATGTCTGATGGATCTTGGCTGAAAGCAGAGAATACCAGAAAGATGTTTACCTGTGCTTTATTGACTCCACAAAGGCTTTTGATTGTGTGGATTATGACAAGCTATGGACAACATTACAAAGTATGAGTATTCCGGAACACTTAATTGTTCTCATGAGGAATCTGTACCTGGACCAAGAGGCAGTTGTGCAAACAGAACATGGGAACACTGAATGGTTTAAAATTAAGAAAGGTGTGTGACAAGGTTGTATTCTTTCACTATACTTATTCAACCTGTATGCTAAGCAAATAATCTGAGAAGCTGGGTTCTATGAAGAAAAACATGGCATCAGGATTGGAGGAATACTCTTTAACAACCTGCGATAGGCAGATGATACAACCTTGCTTGCTGAAAGTGAAAAAGACTTAAAACATTTACTGATGAAGATCAAAGAGCACAGCCTTCGGTATGGATTACATCTCAATGTAAAGAAAACAAAAATCCTTACCACTGTACCAGTAAACAATGTTCTTACCAATGGAGAAAAGATTGAAGTTGTCAAGGACTTCATTCTTCTTGGATCAACTATCAACACTCATGGAAGCAGCATTCAAGAAATCAAAGAACATATTGCATTAGGCAAATGTGCTGCACAATACCTTTTGAAAGTGTTGAAGAACAAAGATGTCAGCTTGAGGACTAAGGTGGGTCTGACCCAAGCCATGATATTTTCAATAACCTCATATGCATGTGAAAGCTGGACAGTAAATAAGGAAGACTGCAGAAGAATAATTCATGCTTTTGAGTTATGGTGTTAGAGGAGAATATTGAAAGTGCCATGGGCTGCCAAAGATCCAACAGATCCATGTTGGAAGAAGTACAGCCAGAGTGCTTCTTGGAGGTCAAGATGGCCAAACTTCATCTCTCATGCTTTGGACATATTGTCAGGAGGGACCAGTCGCTGGAAAAGGGTAGGGTGGCAGGTCAGAGAAAAAGAGGAAGACCCCTAATGAGATGGATTGACCAGGAGGCAGCATCAATGGGCTCAAGCTTGGCACAGTAGTGAGGTTGCCCCAGGATAGGGCATTGTTTTGTTCTGCTATGCACAGGGTTGCTATGAATCAGTACCAACTCGATGACACCTAACAATATTTTAGATAAGCATGTAAATATTTATGTATCTAATCTGCTCTCTCTTTCAGTAATCCTATTTTACAAAAATTGTATAATGCTAGTTTTCTTAATGCTTTTTTTCCCATTAATCCTATTCATTAGCTTTTAATTTGCAAAGTATCTTGTACAACACATAGCATTAATTCTTCAGTGAAGCTATACCCATTGGTCCTATAAGATTCTATATCCTATTCAGCTCTGAACTTTTTTTAAAGAGTTTACTTTGCTGTCTGAATTATTTCACAAACTTGAGTTTGAAGAAAAAAAAAAATCACATAGTCCAAAAGGCATTAGTGAATTTATCAGTTTATGAGATTTGGGTGCATATTTCTCTCTCCCAGTCAATTATTACCAAAAAGCATAAGATTAATGTGCATACCACTGCCATTGACATTCAGAATTTGCTCCCCACGTACCTTCCAATTCACTTTCTGACAAAGAGCTTTCTCTGCATTTACCCCAATTATGTGCTTACATTTATTCATACTGTTCAGCAAGCAGTTATGCGGGAAGAGAAGCCACACTTTGCAACCCAGTTTGCTGCAGAAACAACTATTCACATGAAAATAGTAACAAAACTAAACTATGCTATAACTTTGTAAGTCAAAGAACTCTAAAAATTTATTATGGGAATCATTGCTTTCTGGAAAATCTTGTTTCTATGCTTTTCATTTTCAAGGGTCTACACTTTGGAAGGTCATAAATAATTGTAACAAGAAGTGGGACAGCATTGATTTTCTCCAAGATAGAGGAAAATTAATATCCAAACTACGGGCCTGTCTTCACTAATGAGGAACTGTTAGGAAGAATAGTATAGATTTTTTTTTAATGTATATGCAACAAATGCCTTATTTATATATTATTGCATAACGCTCAGAGAGGCAGTGGAAATCAGAAGGGAATGCATCTTCTCTTTTGTACATGGTGTCAGTCTATAAATTATGAAACCTAAAAATAAAACCAATGAATCAGCAGCAAAAGAAATGAAGGGGAGTGGGAGACGACACGGTAAAATTTTGCCGAAGCACTAATTTGACAAATTGAATATTTTTTTCTGGAGTATATTTTACCTGTCACATTCATTGTGATATTAACAAATTCCTGAAACTGATACTCATTTGGCTGTCCTTTTGGATCTCCTTCTGATATGAAATTGGAAATTGAGAATATTTCAGCAATTTACTCATCAACTAATTTTTAGTTTCTCTCCTGGTAGGGTCTCATGTAGTCACTTGGCTGGATATCAAGGTCACAGTGATTCATCAGTGGCAGCCACGTGCAATATTCTCCCTTCCATCTACTTAATTTCTTCTTCCAGTTTTCATTCCTTTCCATAGTGTGCTCACAGTTCTGGTATTTAAAGATAGAGTAGTAGTTCCTATTTTCAACCCAGTTAAATAGTTTTGCTTTGTCTTCCCAAATACAAATACACTTTTTTTTTTTTTTTTTTATGATCCATAAGTTGCCTTAATGTTCTTATTCTTTTCTTGGATATGATTTGTACTTGTACCAATAATGCCCATTTTAACTTTTTTAATTACTAAAGAGTAAAACCTTTATTTGTGCAATTATTGACACAGGAGTTCTTTAAACAGCCGGATTCTTAATTCATATTGTTTGGGTGGTCATGGTGCA
>NW_006408724.1:3686041-3687296 GCF_000296735.1 Chrysochloris asiatica
TGGTGCTGTAGGATAATACATCGGACCAGAAAATTTGGTTTGAATCACAAGGTCAGTGGTTCAAACTCACCATTCACTCTTTGCAAACCTTACCCAGGGTTGCTATGAGTCCAAAACACCATTGTGAGTCAACGACACTTAACATCAAAGACAGGCAGTTACTTTAAGAATTTATTCTAAGAACATTTGTTTTCTTCCTGAAAGAGAATTAATCACATGCATGGGAGCAATTACTTTAATTCTATTCTTAGATGGGATTTGGTTTCTATTGTAAATAACTGAAAGTTCAAGAGAGAGTGCTTTAAACAACGAGCGATATAGGTACTTTTTCTCATATAGCAAAAAAATTCCAGAGGTAGACAATCGGACTGATATACCCAGTTAACAATATAATTTACCCAAACTTTTCTGTTCCTTGTCGTGTGAGCCTCAGAATGATATCTTCTTCACTGTAAAGTATCTGCCATACCTCCAGCGACTCTCTGCACAACAGAATGAAACACTGCCCAGTACTGCACCAACCTCACAATCGTTGCTACATTTGAACCTATAGCTGCTGATCCTGTGCCAATCCATCTTGTTGAGGGTCTTCCTATTTTTCTCCCATCCTACATTTTACCAAACATAATAATCTTATCCAGGGACTTGTCACTGTTGAAAATGTGTTTGAAGTCTGAGAGAATAAGTCTGGGTGCCAAGGAGCATTCTGGCTGTACTTCTACCAACACAGATGGATTTGTTCTTTTGGCATTCCATGGTACTTTTAATATTCTCCTCAAACACCATAGCTTACATGCCTCTATTCTTCTATGGTCTTCTTTATCCACTGTCCACCTTTCACAGGTATATGAAGTTACTGAAAATACCATGACTTAGGTCAGGTGCACCTTAGTCCTGAAACTGTCATCTTTGCTCTTCTACACTTTAAAGAGGTCTTGTGCATCAAATTTGTCTAATGCAATACATCGCTTGATTTCTTGATGGCTGCTTCCATGAGTGTTGATGGTTGATCTGAGGAAGTCTTTGACAACTTCAATCTTTTCTCCATTTTTATGAGTATTATTTATTGGTCCAGTGGTGAGGATTTTTATTTTCTTTATGTTGAGGTGCAACCCATACCAAAGGCTGTGGTCTTTGATCTTCATCAGTATTTTAAGTCCTCTTTACTTTCAGAAAGCAAGGTTGTATTATCTGTACATCGCTGGTTGTTAATGAATCTTCCTTGAATCTTGATACCACATTTTTATCCATATAG
>NW_006408724.1:3687537-3689392 GCF_000296735.1 Chrysochloris asiatica
TATTCTCTGCTTTCAGCCAAGATCCATCTGATGTCAGCAATAATATCCCTTGTTCCACATCCTCTTCTGAATCTGGCTTGAACCTCTGGAAGTTCTATGTCAATGTATGGTTGTAGCCATTTTTTATTATATTTAGCAAAATTTTGCTTGCATGGTATATTAATGATATTGTCACAGTCTAGGAAGGAGCTCTGGTAGCGTAGTGGTTATGAATCAGGCTGCAGACCTCAAGGTCAGCAGTTTCAAACTACCAGCTGTTCCATGGGAGAAAGATGAGGCTTTCTGCTCACATAAGGTTTATAGCCTTGGAAACCCTGTACAGGATCTCTGTGAGTCGGAACTGACTCCACAGCACATAACAACAACAACAAGGTATGAAGAAAGGTGAAATAAGGTGGGAAAAAAAATTTTTTTTTAATGTAATCTGTAAGGTCCAGGGACTTTTGGCTATATCTCATTGGCCATAACTTGTCATTTCCAGGTGGCATTGAGCTAGGATAATGAGTATTTAAGCTGTCCAGATATCATTGTCCAGACACAATGAAGAAGGTGCTTGTGTATGGGTTGAGACTAGCCAATTTGTAGTTTTCCTCTGTTTGTGGAAATTATTATCCATTTGTAGGATCATTGCAGGAAGATTATTGGTAAGCTGGACATTACATGTTCCAGTTAATGTGAAATAACACAGATGCCTTTTTGTGGACTAAGGTGTACAAAACCCAATCATGATATCTTCAACCACCTCATATGCATTCGAAAGCTGGACAGTGAATAAAGAAGACCAGAGAAGAACTGATGCATTTGAATCATGATGTTGGTGAAGAATGTTTACTGTACCATGGAATGGTAGAAGAATGAACAAATCTGTTTGGAAGAAGTACAGTCAGGTTACTGCTGGAAAGAAAGTATGGCCAGACTTTGGGTACATTATTAGGAGAGACCAGGCTTTGGAGAAGGACATCATACTTGGTAAAGTGAATGACCAGTGAAAAAGACGGTGACCTCCAATGAGAAAACCTGACATAGTAGCTGCAACATTGGTTTTTAAAATAAGCAGTTGTGAGATGGGTGTAAGACTGTTCAGTGTTTGGTTCTGTTGTACATAAGGTCGCTATGAGTTGGATCTGGCTTAATGGCACCAGCCACAATAGGCAAAGGTGGAGTCACAGATAAAACGGTCAATATTGGCAGATGAAATATTTTGTGAATAAGAAACAGAGCAGGGGTCATTTTGTAAAGTAACAACGAAAAGCTTAGGAGAAAATAAAATCACCAAACCTTGACTTAGCAAGTAATGATCAAAATGACCTCTCTATATTTAAAGTCATGAGATACAGACTTCTGGTTTAACATGAAATAGGCTTGATTGCCTTTCTTTTTGGCACCCATACACTGTATTTAAAGAGGCAATAAACACTGTTAACAGAAGTCAAAGGTAAAAGTAAAAAATACTGTGCCAAACTACTGCAAAATAAAATGTATACTTAATTCTAATGGAAAAGTTTTATAATAATTGCAAGATGATTACACAACAATGGAATGGAAGCTTGTTTAAGAAAAATAAAACGTCAGAAATTGTTTCATTTTTGACTTTTATACTTAGAGAAAACATATTTAAGAAAAAGCTTCTAGTAGAATAGAATTAAGGGTTTTTAAAAATGTACTATAGAAGATACAAGCAAGCAAAATAAAAGAAATAGCTTAAGAATTCAAAAATAGAAGGCATCATTAACCTAAGTTAAAAAAAAAAAATCAGTAATATTAATAAAACAAAATAGATTGGTTTTCCTTTACCCAAAAGTATAAACTTTTAAGACTAAAACCAATATAGAGAGCTAATAAGATTGATATAAAA
>NW_006408724.1:3690702-3704971 GCF_000296735.1 Chrysochloris asiatica
TGTTATTGTTAAGTACCGTCAAGTAAGTTCTGGTTCATAACAACCCTGTATAGGGTTCTCAAGGGGCGGCTTGTGGGTTTGAACAACCAACCCTTTTGGTTAGCAGTCCAGTGCTTATCCTACAGCACCACACCAGGACTCCAAAAGTATTATTAAATAGGTGTATTTGCAGAGATATGGTATACATGCAATTTATGCATGTATGTATGTATGTTTATATTTTATGAACCAATTCAGAATATAACTTCATTTCAAATGCTCATGGAAGATTTTCAAAAGTTTGAGTGCATTTGTTGTTGATTGCTATTGAGTCATTCCAACTCATAGAGACCCTGTATAGGGTTTCTGAAGCACAGCTGGTGGGGTTGAACGGCCGATCTTGCAGTTCAAAGTGACCTTGTAGCCAGGTGCTTTATTCTAAAGCACCGCACTAGGGTTACAACAGAAACATTAAATACATTATTAGGCAAATTAATTGGTATGCTCCATGAAACCATGACCCTAAACCTCTAAACCAAGAAACCAAATCCCATGAAGTATTTGGCTACACATAGTAGTTTCAGCAACTTCTTTTGCTCTTCCTCTAGTTTTTAGTTCTTATTGTAAATATATTACACAACTCTTACTAATTCAACTCTACTGGTGTAAAACTTACTGACTAATTTAAAAAATTGATTGTGCAATCCTACCCTTAATGATTTTTCCATAGCTGAGAACCCTCTTTAACCCATCCTTCCCACCTCTTGCCATCCATTCCACTGCTATCAAGTTGATTTGGATTCATGGCAACCCTGTAAAGGGTTTCTGAGGCTGTAAATCTTTATGGGAACAGAAAACATTATCTCTTTCTCATGGATGGATTTGAACTGCCAATTTTGTGGCTAACAGTCTAGAGCTTATCCTACAGCATCACCAGGATTCCTTCTCCCACCCCTAGAGCCATTAATAAAGTTTGGTCTCTATATATTCGTCTAATCTTGTCATTTTACATAAGGCAAATCATTCCAAATTTGTCCTTTTGTGATTGACTCATTTCACTCAGCATGATATTTTCAAGTTCCATCCAGACTGAAGCATGTATTAAGGCTTCATTTCTCCTCTTGAGTAGCAGCCATTGTATGTGTGTACCACATTTTGTTAAACCATTCATATGTTGATGGACATTTAGGTTGTTTCCACATTTTGGCTATTATACATAGTGCTGCAATAAACATTGATGTACAAGTCTCTTTTGGGGTCTCCATTGTCAAATCTTTTTGGTATATAATGAGGAGTTAAATAGCTTTGTCACATGAAAGTTTTAATTTTAGTTTATTGAGGAGCTACCATACTATTTTACACAATGGTGGTACCATTTTGCCATCCATGAGCAATGGATAGGGTTCCAATTAAAATGGTTGTGATTGTTACGTGTCATAGAGTCGGTTCCAACTCATCATGACCCTGTATAGGGTTTCCAAGGAGCAGCTGGTGGGTTGGACCACTGACCTTGCAGTTAGCAGTCCTGTGCTTATCCTACAACACCATATCAGGACTCCCCAATTAATATTAGAAGAAAATAATATTAATGAAGTAGATTAATATATTTTAAAATCTTAATAAATTACTTGCTCTTCTAGAAAAAAATAAAATTACCAAAATTTTACTCAAGAAGCAAAAAAAAAACGGAATAGAATTTAAAATTTTATCATAGAATGTCTTCAATGTTCTTCTAAATTAGCACAACGAATGGTTTCTTTTCAAATTAAACTTGTGCTTACAAGGAACACAATGTAAGGAATGTGATAGAACTATTCATAACCTGACAAGCACAGAAAAGAAACTATACTAATCACATTTATGAATGTGACTGTTAAAATCCTAAATAACACAAGAAGATGAAATCCAACTATATAGTATATTAAAAAATAATCCAACATGATCAAATAGGGTTTATCCCAGAATTGCAAGTATAACTTTTTTCTAGGTCTCTATTTTTCCTCCCATGTATTTCAAAATAACTTTGTGAAATATGTTGGTAGAGAAGTACAGGTGATGATGGTAGTTGTGTGTCGTGGAGTTGGTTCCAACTCATAGCGACCCTGTATAGGGTTTCTGAGGCTATGAATCTTTATGGGAGCAGAAAATATTATCTTTCTCCTATGGAACGGCTGGTAGTTTCTAACTGCTGACCTTGAGGATAGCAGCCCAATTTGCAACCACTATGTTACTAGAGCTCCTTAGAGAAGCACTAGAATCATTAAAAAGCATAAAAGGTAGTTCTTTCTAGATCACGGATTCTAATAGAAAGAAGTACAATTGCAAAGGATTGATATGGGAGAACTCTGGAGCATCTTAGTGTAGTGACAGAATCTAAATGAAGAAGAGGGTATAGAGAGCATATTAGGCAATGAAACAGAAATAGTGGTCACATCCTTGAGAAATATCCAGCAGCAGATATGTGTAATTATGGACAGATTCCATGGAAATAAAATCAGTAGTGCACTCATTAAGGAATTTCTAGAAACAAAATATTTTTTAAAGATACTTGATTACTGCCTATCTTGAACCAATTAACTATTCACCATCATTTACCCTATTTTGTTTTAGTTTATAGTGTACATCCTCTTGAAAAAAGGAACATTTATTATACCTGATGAAAGCTTCCACTAAATACTATAAAGATATACTTTAAAAACTCCTCCTGTTGTTGTTGTTGTTAAGTGCCGTGTAGTCGGTTCCGACTCATAGCGACCCTGCACAGGGCTTCCGAGGCTGTAAATCTTTATGGGAGCAGAATGCCTCATCTTTCTCCCACGGAACGGCTGGTAGTTTCAAACTGCTGACCTTGCGGTTCACAGCCTGATTCTTAACCACTACACTACCAGAGCTCCTTCCTAGTCCTTCTTAAAATGATTTGGAGTGATTAGTGGGCATAATTGTTCCTGAAAAAATAAATGGTTTGGTGATGGATGGGTAGAGATTTGTGGATGCTTAGACTATCTTATAAAACATTGTTTCAAACGGGCTCCGAGCTTCATAGTAGTCAGGTCTACAACACTGCCTATCACAATAGAAATAAATGGAGTTTGGCATAATAAATGGAGTTTTGAGTAAGACTATTTTCAGTACATCTAAAGTAATCTGGTATGGCACAATAGGATAAGTTCTGGTTGGCTAACTGCAAAGTTGGTGGTTCAAACCCTCCAGCTGCTCCTCAAAAACCCTATGTAGGGTCTCTGTGAGTCAGAACTGACTCAACGCCATTTAACAATACCAACAACAAAGTATCCAAAGTAATAGTAATGAATATTTTCCAAAGCCTTGCATACATAGATGCCCAAGCAACTGGCATATACCCACATTGACTCTATACTCGTGGGATAAGGAATACTGTGATACAAGAAACAGTGGACTTTCCCTCCCAATTGAATTGTAAAGGAAAAGCAATATCATCCATATGTCTGCTTCAAATAGGATGTAGCGTATGTCAGCATTCCAACACTAAGTAGCAACTGGAAAAAAATTAATACATTCAAAAAATTATATTGTGAAGATATCTGAGAAACCTTAAGAACTGAATTAACTAAAATTTCATGAAAAAAAAAAAATCCTTCTTAGGTAGATTGAAAACTGCCAGCCATTTTATTCCCTTGGGGGAACACATACTAATTCTAAAGTCCATTTAATCTCCATAAAGACATCCTAATAAGGAATCCTTATATGGCACAGTAGAATAAGCACTGGACTGCTAACATCAAGGTCTGGCAGTTCAAACCCACAGCTAGTCCTTGGAAATTCTATACAGGTTCACTGTGAGTAGGAACCAACTTGATAGCACTTAATGATCACAACAACGAGGGGCAAAGTAACCAGTAGAGTTTTTTTATTTTTTAGATAACTAGCTAGCTAGCTAGATATGACGTATCAGAAATTTGAAGATTCCCCAACATAAGACAAATTCTGGGATGCTGCATGATACTGTGAGCAGCCCAGTTATGAATAGATGATAAAGTTGTTTTTCCTATGGTTGAAGAGAATGTACCAGCTGCTCCTTGGAAACCCTATACAGGGTCACTATGGGTTGGAATCGACTTGTCGGCACTTAACAACAACAACAACAACAAAAGTATGTAAGAAACAAGTCTTGCTAGAGGTATGGAGCCTGCAGTAAATACTGTGATGTGCCGTGGAATCAGTTTCGACTCACAGTGACCCTGTATAGGGTTTCCAAGGCTGTAAATCTTTATGGTAGTAGAAAGCCTTATCTTTCTCCCACAGAACTGCTGGTAGTTTCAAACTGTTGACCTTAAGGTTCACAACCCCATTCATAACCACTACTCTACCAGAGCCTGTTTTCTCCTTAGGGCGTTTGTCAGAATTTGAAACTGTTTATAATAAGAACTAAAGAGTTTAACTCAAAATTTCTACTAATTGTATTGTAGATTTACCAGCTAAGGAGATAAGAAACTAACCATAACCTTACTCCAAAGCCAAGGAGAATCAAGTCTGAGGAACAGAGTTGGATAAGAGGTTGACTAAGCGGTAGAGGTTACGAATCGGGCTGTGAACCTAAGGTCAACAGTTCGAAACTACCAGCTATTCCACAGGAAAAAGATGAGGCTTTCTGCTCCTGTAAAGATTTACAGCCTCGGAAACCTTGTACAGGGTCGCTACGAGTTGGTTCTGACTCCACAGCACAACCAACCAAGTATTACTAAAAATGCAACCACATGTCAAAATAAAGCAGTCTAATTCCAAATTGGATTGGGATAATCCACAATCCATCTCCCTTCTTATGTTAGCTGAATAACAAAGGAAAGAAGAGGTTTACCCTGGTGGAAATTATCTGCAACCTTAATGGTCCTTTTGTACACAGGCAAAGAATAGTATAATAAATTATGACATGTGCAAAGAAGCAATAAGGAAAAATAACTTTTTTTTTACAGAAAATCAGGAGAAAAGAACAAACACTAGAAGTAAAGCCATGGATGGGATTTGCAGATGATGACTTTAGAAAAATTACCATTAATGTGATATCAAAATAGACAAGAAAATAGATAAAATCAAATAACAAAGGATTTCAAAAGAATGGAAACGTATATGAAAAAATAATCCAGTGGATGTTCTAAAACTGAAACAGGCAATCTCTGAAATTAAGAATACATAGGATGAGTTTAGAATCCTGGTGTAGTGCTGTAGGTTAATGGGTGGGACTGCAGTCAGTTCGAACTACAAGATAAGTGGTTCAAGCTCACCAGTTGCTCCTCGGAAACCCTATACAGGATCACTATGGGTCGGAACCAACTGGATGGCACTTAACAACAACAACAAGATGAGTTTAACAGCAGAATGAATGCAGCAAAAGACAGAATGAGCAAGTCAAGAGGTAGATTAATAGAACATAACTGAACCAAAACACAGAGAAAAAATATGGGAATACAGGAAAAAAAACCCAGAGATTTAGAAACATATGTATTTGGAGTCCTAGAATGTAAAAAGAGAAAGAGTATGTGAAAATCAATAATAGAAAAGATCATTATTATTATTTTTTAACTCCAAAAGCAATGAAATATTGTTGCTGATATTAAGTATCATCAAGTCAGTTCCAACTTATAGAGACCATGTGTAGTGTTTCCAAGGAGCAGCTGATGGGCTTGAACCACCGACCTTGCTACTGCAGTCCAGTGCTTATCCTATAACACCACACCAGATATCAAATCACAAATTAACAGGGAAATTAAAGAAGGATAAATAAATAGAAAGCTACAACTAAATGCATGATAGTCAAAACTGCTAAAAATTTAAGGCATATAAAAAGCCTGTGATTCATTTGCCAATAGCACAATTAAAGGGGCAAGGTAGACAAGAGTAGCATGAATCCAATTCCCACATGGAGATGGAGCCAGGCGCCACCTTCCCGCATCTCAAGGACCATAATTGCCAGCCACTTTATGAGGCTCTCTCTCTCTCTCTCTCATTCTCTCTGATGCTAGTTACCCAGAGTTCATTCACCCCAACTAGGGTCAAAACATCCCTGCTCTCCCAAAGCCAGGCTACCAGGTACCAATCACAGGTTCAGGAGTATGCACAACTTCTTACACCTGAGATCATCAGCCTCTGTTCTCATCTCTAGCTCTCTATTGTTCAGTTTCATCATCACTGTTACATAAATTTGAATAATAGTATTAACTGGTTTTCCTTGTTGTTGTTGTTGTTATGTGCCATGGAGTCAGTTATGACTTAAAACAACCCTATATAGAGTTTCAAGGAGCTCTGGTAGCGTAGAGGTTATGAATCGGGCTGTGAACCACAAGGTCAGCAGTTCGAAACTACCAACAGTTCCGCAGGAGAAAGACAAGGTGTTCTGCTCCCGTAAAGATTTACAGCCTTGGAAACCCTGTGCAGGTCACTATGAGTCGGAATCGACTCCACGGTACTTAACAACAACAACAACATATAGAGTTTCTAGGCTTAAGTATTTGTGGGAGCAGAAAGCTTCCTGTCTCCTACAGAGCTGCTGGTGGGAACTAACCGCTGAACTTGTGTTTTGAAGTCCAGTGCTAATCTTTCAGAGCCTCCAGCTATGGATGACCTGTGGATACTTACTATCTTATCACAGACAACAAATTACTTCAGATAGATCTTGATATGTTCTTTTTAACAATGAATGCAACACCATTCCTCTTCAATTTGTCATTCCCAGCATAGTAAATTATGTGGTTGTCTGACTCAAAATGGCTGAGACAGTCCATTTCAACTCACTAATGCCTAGGGTATTTATCTTCATGCGTTCCATTTCAATTTGGGTAAATTATAATTTTCCTAGATTAATGCTTCGTACATACTAGGTTCTGATGATCAATGGATGTTTGCAGCCATTTTTCCTCATTTTAACTTGTGTCAACCAACAAATGAAGGTCCTAAAAGCTTTGCTCCAAAAATAAATAGCTGATGTTCAACTGTTTCAAGTAGCAGCAGATGATCTAAGATCCAATGAGTCTGAAGAAACAAGTCCATGATGCATGGAAGGCATTAGCAAAAACAAAACAAAACAAAACAAAAAACAAGGATCTAGGAAAAGACAAAATACAAATTGAAATCTTTCAACAAACTGATGCAGCGCTGGAAGCATTCACCTGTACATAGACCAAGAGGTAGTTGCTAAAACAGAGCAAGGGATACTTGATGGTTTAAATTCAAGAAAAGTGTGCACCAGGGTTGTAATTTTCCATTATACTTATTCAGTCTGCATGCTGAGCAAATAATCTGAGAAACTATTATATTTAGAAGAATGTGGCATCAGGAATGGAGGAAGACTCATTAACAACCTTCAATATACAGATGATACAAACTTGCTTGCTGGAAGGAAGAAGATTTAAAATATATACTGATGATGATCAAAGACCACAGCCTTCACTATGGATTTTACCTAAATGTAAATAAAAATCCTCACCACCGGACCAGTAAATAACATCACAATAAACGAAAAACAGATTAAAATTGCCAAAGACTTCCTTTTGCTTGGATTCTCATAGAACCAGCAGTCAAAAAATCCAAGGACAGACTGCATTAGACAACTGTGCTGCAAAAAACCCCTTTAAAGTGTTAAAGAGCAAATATGTCAGTTTGAGGAATAAAGTGCACTTTACCCAAGTCATGGTATTTATAATTGCCTCATACGCATGTGAAATTTGGATGTGAATAAAGAAGACCTTAAAAGAATCACTTTCAGTCAGTCTGTCATGTTGTTGTGATGCTGGAAGCTAGGCCACCAGTATTTTAACTACCAAGCAGGGTTAGTACATGAGTCCTGGTGTGGCACTGTAGGATCAGCACAGTGCTGCAAACCACAATGTCGATGGTTCAAACCTACCAGCTGTTCCTTGGAAACTCTATACAGGGTTGCTATGAGTTGGAACTGATTCGACTTAACAACAAAAACAGAGTCATCAATGGTAGACAGGTTTTAGCTGAGCTTCCAGACTAAGACAGATGAGGAAGGAGAGACAGAGTACTTCTGAATGTTTAGCCAATGAAACCCTTATGAATAGCAATGGAATGCTGTCAGATGGCACCCGAATATTGAATATTGAAACATTTTGAATAGCACTAGAATATTGTCAGATATAGTGCCAGAAGATGAGCCCCTCAGTTTGGAAGGCACTCAAAATATGACAGGAGAAGAGCTGCCTCCTCAAAGTAGAGATAACCATGATGCGAATGGAGTAATGCTTTCAGAACCTTTGTTTGCTGAAGGGCCACAACTCAAAATGAGGAGAAACAACTGTAAACATCCATTAATAATCAGAACATGGAATGTATGAAGTACCAATCTAAGAAAATCTGAACTTGTCAAAATAAAATGGAATGCATGAAGATCGATATCCTAAATATTAGTGAGCTAAAATGGACTGGTATTGGCCATTTTTAATCTGAAAATCACATGGCTCACTATGCCTGGAGCGATAAATTGATGAGGAATGGTGCAAATTCATCAACAAAAAGAGCATTTCCATATCTGTCTTGAAGTATAATACTGTCTGCTATAGGGTAATATCCATGTGATTAAAAGAAAGACCAGTTAATACCACGATTATTCAAATTTACACATAAAACACTAAAGTCAGTGATGATGAAATTGAAGAATTCTGGTGCTGTATGATAAGCACTAGACCACAAGTCAGTTTGCACTGCCAGGTAGGTGGTTCAACAGCCAACTCTACAGCACTTAGCAACAACAAAACCAATTTCTGAGTCTAAAATGAATCAAACATGCAATCAGGATGTACTGATAATTATTGATAATTGAAATATATAATGGTTGGAAACAGATAAAAGATCAATAGTTTGAAAATATGGCCTTGGTAAACAATACTGGAGATCACATAATAGAATTTTGCAAGACCAATGACTTATTCATTGCAAATACCTTTTTAAAACAACATAAAAGATGACTATACACATGGATCTCATGCAGAAATAAAATTGACTATATCTGTGAAAAGAGACAGTGGGAAAGCTCCTTATCATCAGTCAAGAAAGGCCATGGAAAGACTGTGGAATAGACCATCAATTGCTCCTATGCAAATTCTGGCTGAAGCTGAGAAAATTTAAAACAAATCTATTAGAGCCAAAATATGCCCTTGAACATATCTTAGCTGAGTTTAAAGATCATTTCAAGGACAGATTTGATGCATTAAACACTAACAATGAAGACCAGAAGAGTTGTGGATTACATCAAGAACATCATATAGGAAGAAAGCAAAAGGTCATTAAGAAGACAAGAAAGAAGGAAAAAACAAAAATGGATGTCAAAAAAGATTCTGAAACTTGCTGTCCAGCATACAGATAGTAAAACAAGTGGATGAAATGAGGAAGTAAAAGAACTGAACAGAAAATTTCAAAGGCAACTTGAGAAGACAAAGTTGTATTATAATGAGATGTGCAAAAACCAGGAAAATCAAAAAGGAAGAATACCAAAAGGGTAGAACATGCTCAGCATTTCTCAAGCTGAAAGAACTGAGGAAAAATTAAATCCTTGACTTGCAAGAGTGAAGGATTCAATGGGCAAAATATTGAACTATTCAGAAAGCATCAAAAGAAGATAGACAGAATACACAATTACTGTACCAAAAAGAAATCGGTGATGTTCAACCATTTCAGGGGGTAGTATATGGACATGTGTCAAGGGTACTGAAGGAAGAAGTACAAGATGCACTGAATCATTGGTGAAAAACAAGACCCCAGGAATTGTTGGAATACAAATTGAAATCTTTCAACAAACAGATGCACTGCTGGATGTACTCACTTATCTATGCTAAGAAATGTGCAAGACAGCTACCTGATCAACTGAATGTAAGAGACCCATATTTGCACCCATTCTAAAGAGAGGTGACTTGACAGAATGTGGAAATCATTGGATCATATCATTAATATCACATGTAAGTAAACTTTTGCTAAAGATAATTTTAAAACAACTGCAATAGTACATTGACAAAGAACTGCCAGAAATTCTAACTGGGTTCAGTTGAGAATGTGGAATTAGGGATAGCATTGCTAAAGTCAGACGGCTCTTGGCTGAAAGCAGAGAATACCAGAAAGATGTTCACACCAAAAGGCATAATGTTTCTTTGTATTGTGCTTAAGGTTGCTTTTAGTCCAATTGACTCAATGGCACCTAATAACAACAACAATAAACAATCAACACTCAGGGAAGCAGCAGTTAAGCAATCAAAGGATGTATTCCATTAGGCAATTTTGCCACACAAGATCTTTTTAAAGTGTTCAAGAGCAAAGATGTCAGTTTTAGGACTAAGGTGCACCTGACCAAGTCTTAGTATTTTTAATGGTCTCATATATTTGTGAGAATTGGGCAAGGAATAGGAGAGACTATAGGAGAACTGATGCATTTGAATTGTGGTGTTGGAGAAGAATATTTAAAGTACCAAGGACTGCCAAAAGAACAAACAAATCTGTGTTGGAAGGGCAGCTGGAATGCACCTTAGAAGCCAGTATAGCAAGATATCATCTCTCATATTTCAGACATATTTTCAGGAGGGACAAGTTCCTGGAGAAGGATATCATGCTTGTAAAATAGAGAATTCGTGAAAATAAGGAAGATTCTCAAAGAGATGGACTGACACAGCCAGGGGCAGCAGCAGTGTGTTCAAAGGTAACACCAATTGTGAGCATGGAGCAGGACTGGGCAGTGCTTTGTTCTGTTGTGCATAGGGTTGCTATGATTTGGAAATAACTCAGTGACACCTAACAGCAATAGAAGTTTTTATAACCAGAAAGGATACAAGTGAAGAGATACATTGGTCAAGGTCTGGAAGCTGGCATGAGGCTTTTGCTGCCCTTAGGAATGTATCAGCCTGTTCTGTGTAGGGATGTTCTTGCCAATCCAGTAAACACCAAAAGGAAGCTCCAAGGTCCAGGATCCTTTATTATAGACTTTGGAGTCTCAATGCTTTAATGCATAGTCATAATGGATCCAATGAATGACTATGTATAATGATTCTAAGCCTCTTCACCCTCCCCCCCTTTCATACACACCTGTTGATGTTAGTTGCCAGGTGATAAGTTGAGTGCTCTAAACTAATTTGCACATATTTCAATGTTGCTTGTCTGTTTTAGAAAAACAAAGATACCTTGACTGCTTGAAAAATCCCAAGGGCTATTTTCTGGAAACTAGAGACAAAACCAAACTAAATTCTTTGTGTCATACAATTAGCTTAGGTCAATTAGATAATTTCTCTTCTTCAAGGCCAATTGACTGATTAGTAACCTTATTTCTGCAAAATCCCTTTTGACATGTAAAGTAACGTAATCATAAGCCTAATATCAGAGGGTGAGGGTGGAGTCCTGGTGGGGTGCTGTGGGTAAATGTGCCAGACTGTAAAGCCGTTTGAATTGCAAGGTACGTGGTTCAAGCTCACCAGTCACTCCTCGGAAACCCTATACAGGGTTGTTCTGGGTCGGAACCAATTCAATGGCACTTAACAATAACAACAATATCAGAGGGTAAGATTCGTGGGGGTCATCTCAAATTTCTGCCTATAATACAAATAGTAAAGAAGACAAATCGAAGAGAGATAGGTTATGTTCTTGAAAAGGGATGTTCTGTATCATAATGATTCTGTATTAGTTATCAATTAATTCAGCTTTAAATAACAGAGTATCTCCCCACAGAAAAAGGTTTTAGAAAAATAGATTCATTTCTCTCCTGTATTCACAAAATGTAGACAGAGTCAGTTTCTTGATTAAAAGTGTCAGGAATTTTAGGTTCTTCCTAATTTTTTTTAAGCGTGGCTTTTATTCTCTGTTCTTTCTTTTTTTTAAAAAAAAGCTTTTTAATTGTGAATTGAGTGAAGGTTTACAGAGCAGATCATCAGTTTTACGTTCAAGAAACTGTACACGTTATCTTAATTATTGGAATTCACTCATTGGAACAACACTTACACATTTTGCTCCCAGTGTCTCTTGTTTCCATTCCTCCTTCTTTCCCCACTTTCTGAACTTTGTCCTACGGTAAATGCAGCCTTTTGAACTTGAATGGTTGACAATTTAAGGGTGTGCACACCTCTTAAGAAGGAGCTCTGGTAGCGTAGTGGTTACGAATCGGACTGCGAACCTCAAGGTCAGCAGTTCAAAACTACCAGTTGTTCCGCGGGAGAAAGATGATTGTATGCCCCTCTATACCTCTGTTGCTTCACTGAAAATTGAGCCATGGGATGAGTTCCTTTTCAAACCTGAAAGATGATCAAAGACTTGGGGTTCCACAAGTTTTTATCTGACCAATTACTATTCCTTTTCCTTAAAGTCGACTTTGATATTAATAGAGCCACACCAGCTCTCTTATTAAAAGTGTTAGTGTGGTATTTATTTTCAATATCTTTTCATTTCAATTTATCTGACCTTATACTTAGTATAAGGAGCTCTGGTAGCACAGTGGTTACAAATCGGGCTGCGAACCGTAAGGTCAGCAGTTCGAAACTACCAGCTGTTACGCGGGAGAAAGATGAGGCTTTCTGCTCCTGTAAAGATTTACAGCCTTGGAAACCCTGTACAGGGTCACTATGAGTCGGAACCGACTCCACGGCACATAACAACAACAACAACAACAACAACATACTTAGTATGGAGTGCTGGTGTGGCGGTGCAGGAAAAAACTGGTCTGCAAACTCAGTTTGAAACGTCAAGTCTGCACTTCAACCTCACCAGCGCTCCTCGAAAACCATATACAGGGTGGCTATGAGTCGGAACTCACTCCAGGGTACTTAACAACAACATACTTAGTATTTACCTGTTGTTACAGCTGATGTTTGAAGGTTGTATTATCTAATCTTACAACCTCTCTGTCTTTTTAATTTCATTGTTTGATCATTAAGCTTTAAGTCAGTTACTGATGTGGTTGGATTTAAATCTATCATTCATTTTCTATTCTTCACATCCACTCATTTTTTTTCCCTTATCATTTTTAGCGTTCTTTTGGATTAGCTGTATTTTATTGTATTTTGTTTTATCTTCCCTGGTTTTTACCTTTGCATATTTTAGTGGCTGCTTTAGGTATTAGAGTATGAATCCTTCATTTATCTTGAATGAATAGTATACTATTTAACAAGGTAAGAACTGAACCATAGGATTGAAAATTTTCATTTATCTCCCGCAAACCTTCTGTAATAGTATTGACATATATTTTCCTTTTATTTATACCCCTGTCCCCATAATGCATTAATTTTTATTTGTTAATGTTGTTAAGTGCCATCGAGTCAATTCCAAGCCATAGCGACCCTGTGTAGCGGTTTCTGAGCAGCTGATGAGCTTGAACTGCCAAACTTGCGGCCAAAGCGACTTTGCAGTCCAGCGCCTTAACGCACAGCACCACACCAGGACTCCTATTGGTCAATAGATTTTTAAAATTTAAAATAGAAGTGTTTCTGCTGCTCTTCTTTTCTTCCTTGAAATCTGGGTTTCCAGGTGGGCTCATTTTCCACTTAAATTTCTTTTAGCATTTTGTGTAGTGCGGTCTGCTGGTGATGGCTTGTTTTGACTTGAAGTAACTTTATTTTTACCTTCATTCACAAAGAATGTTTTTGCTGTATAAAAAACCCTAGGCAGTTTTTTAAAAAAAAAAAAAAACAACCTTTTTATTTCTTCAGCACTTTTAAAATACCATTGTATTATCTTCTAGATTCTATTGTTTCTTGTGAAGACAATTGTCTGTCTTCTGTTATCGGAATTTAATACATTTTTTTTCTCTTTCTAAAGAGTTTCTCCAGGTCTTTGGTTTTCAGCTGTTTTCTTTGTGTTTATTCTGTTTGAAGTTACTGAGTTTTGGTCTTGTTAGTTTTTGCATTTGGGGTTATTGTATTTCATCAATTTTGGAAAATTCTTCACCTTTATGTTTACCAAGATTACTGTTTTTACATTCTCTTCCTGAAATTTTAATTACATGCATATCAGACCATTTTATATTTCCCTACATATCCCTTAGGAGTTCTGGTATAGTGCTGTGGGCTAATGTGTCAGATTGCCAAGTCATTTGAACTGCAAGGTTGGTGGTTCAAGCTTACCTGCCGTTCTTTGGAAACCCTATATAGGGTCGCTATGGGTTAGAACTGACTCCACGGCACTTAACAACAACATATCCCTTATGCTTTTTTTGTTAGTATGTTTTTTAATTTATTGTTTTCTCTGTGCTTCAGATGATTTTTATTTAACTGCTCACAAATTCTATGTTGCTCATCTGCTGTTACTCTATTCACCTAATTCATTTCATATATGG
>NW_006408724.1:3705071-3706485 GCF_000296735.1 Chrysochloris asiatica
GAAACCCTACACCGGGTCGCTATGGGTCAGAACTGACTTGATGGCACTTACCAACAACAATATTTCACTCATTTTAGTATATTTTTCTTCTTCTTTTTAAAAAATCTTATCATTTTAGTAATTGCCATTTAAATGCCCCACCATTCTTGGTTATTTTTGAATTAGTTCTTTCTTCCTGCTTTCTTTTTTGACTCTCAGGTCCTATGTTTTTTTTCTCTTTATATGAGTCATCTTTTTTGTTTGTTTACCATTACGTATAAAAGAATGCAAAGACTAAAGTAGACCTTATTTTATTCCCGGAAAGAACTTTTGCTTTTCTTTGTCAAACATCTAATTGATAGACTCTATCTTTGTTCTAATACATTTTTACTGTGTCAGGGATGGATTTATTCATTAACCTCTTATTTCAGATGACTTGAGAGTGAAATCAATTCCTCATTCAAAGCACTGGGAGACTATAAGATCTTTCTCTGCCTTTCGAGTCTTTCCACACTGCTTCTAGTTTTTACATTGTTGCTTTCCTATGGGAGAATTAGTCTGAAGACTAGCTGTATGTTTGAAGCTCTTCCATAGTCTCACCTATCTTCCAAGGTTGTTGTTAAAAGTCTGATTGGTTTTTGGTTATCACCTGGATCTTTCACATTGGGTGGTTCACTTCTCCTCAGGCTCCTGTTCTGAGCTTTTACAACAGCTCCAACAACCACATGGAGGCATTCACTGGTCCATGCTCACTGATGCAAAACTTGTCTCACTTTAGAATCATGTTTTTATAGATTTCTGAGCAGCAACCATCTTTTGAGGCTTTTAAAGAAAAATTGTATTTTTAATGTTTAATTTTTTGGTTTAACCAGTGGCTTCTTTTGCTCTAGGAGGAGTAGTAGTCCATTGGAATGTATACAACTTATCCAGAATCTTAACTCTCTTTTTAAACATTTTTAAATTTTAATAACTTGATGTAATAGTTATTACCCAATAAATAGGGTTCTGCGTTAACTTGACTAGGCCAGGATTTCCAGAGACTTAGCAGTTGAGATGTGCTTATTCCCATGGTGATGAAACCTAACACAGGCATAGTTAACCCTATGAGCAGCCAATCAATTGAAAGGATGTTTCCTTGGTGGTGTGGCCTGATTGCAATATAACGCGCGCACAGCAAAGGTTCTCTCTGTCTCTCTTCTGCTGGGAACCTGGGACTCTACAATTGTAAGCCATTTCCTTGATAATAAACTTTTCTTTATATCTATGTATGTGTATTTAGATATATGTATATATAGATCTATCTATCTATATACACATATATCTATATATCTATATATACATATCTATCTATATATCTATGTTGTTGTTGTTGTTAAGTGCCATCGAGTCGGTTCCGACTCATAGCGACCCTGTACAGGGTTTCCAAGGCTGTAAA
>NW_006408724.1:3707161-3729783 GCF_000296735.1 Chrysochloris asiatica
AAAGATGTTCACCTGTGCTTTATTGACTACGCAAAGGCTTTCGATTGTGTGGATCATGACAAGCTATGGACAACATTGCAAAATATGAGTATTCTGGAACACTTAATTGTGCTCATGAGGAAGCTTTACCTGGACCAAGATGCAGTTGTTCAAACAGAACATGGGAACATTGAATGATTTAAAATTAAGAAAGGTGTGCGACAAGGTTATATTCTTTCACCATACTTATTCAACCTGTATGCTGAGCAAATAATACGAGCAGCTGGGTTATATGAAGAAAAACATGGCATCAGGATTGGAGGAAGACTCATTAACAACTTGCGATATGCAGATGATACAATCTTGCTTGCTGAACGTGAAGAGGACTTAAAATATTTACTGATGAAGATCAAAGACCACAGCCTTTGACATGGATTACATCTCAACATAAAGAAAACAAAAATCCTCACCTGTGGACCAATAAACAACATTCTTATCAATGGAGAAAAGACTGAAGTTGTCAAGGACTTCATTCTTCTCGGATCAACTATCAACACTCATGGAAGCATCAGTCAAGAAATCATATGACGTATTCAATTAGGCAAATCTGTTGCACAAGACCTTTTTAAAGTGTTGAAGAGCAAAGATGTCAGTTTGAAGACTAAGGTGCGCCTGACCCAAACCATGGTATTTTCAGTAACTTCATACGCATGTGAAAGCTGGACAGTGAATAAGGAAGACCGTAGAAGAATTGATGCTTCTGAGTTACGGTGTTGGAGGAGAATATTGAAAGTGCATGGGCTGCCAAAAAAACCAACAAATCCATGTTGGAAGAAGTGCAGCCAGAGTGCTCCTTGGAAGCCAGGATGTCCAAACTTTGGCTCTCATACTTCAGACATATTGTCAGGAGGGACCAGTCACTGGAAAAGGATATCATATTTGGTAAGGTGGCGGGTCAGAGAAAAAGAGGAAGACCTCCAGTGAGATGGATTGGCAAAGTGGGCTCAAGTGTGGTAACAATAGTGAGGTTGGCCCAATAGTGAGGTTCGTTCTGCTGTGCAAAAGGTTGCTGTGAGTCGATACCAACTCAATGGCACCTAACAACAACAACATGTCAAGCCATCTTGTTGGGGATCTTACTCTTTTTTGCAGATCCTCCACTGCATAATATCCTTTCCAGAGACTGCACCCTTCTGTTAATATATCCAAAGTATAAGAGATGAAGTCTTATTATTCTCATTTCTAAGAAGCATTTTGGCTTCTTAGATAGATTTGTGTGTTCTGGCAGTCCATGGTGCTTTCAACATTTTTTGCCAAAACCATAATTCAAATGCATCAATTCTCTTACAGTCTTCCTTATTTGTTGTCCAACTTTCATATGCATACAAGGCTATTGAAAATAATATAGCTTCGATCAGGCATACTCTAGTACTCAAACTGAACTCTTTGCTCTTGAACACTTTAAAGAGGTCTTTTGCAGCAGATTTGCCTAATGCAATAAATTGTTTGATGTTTTTACTGTTGCGTCCATGAGTGTTGATAATAGATCCAAGCAAAGTTAAGTCTTTGACAGCTTTAATCTTTTCTCTATTGCTCACGATGTTACTTATTTGTCCAGTTTGAGGTTTTACCCAGTTGTGATGTCGCTCAACTATTTAGTTTCAAATGCTGTGTATACTATTGACTAGCTCTGGGAAAGACACTCCAATCTCTCAAGCTTCACTTTTCTTATTTGTAGTATGACACAGAGAAATTGCTCAGTAAGTAGTAGCTACTTTCATAAAAAGGCAAACCAAATTATGAAAGGTATGCAGTTGGTCCACAAATCAGATTTGTCTAGGGATAGCCCTGGCCAACTATTGATTTGATATGATTAATTATCATTTCTTCCTCTGTGAATACTTAATAATTTCTGCATTTTATGTTGCCATTAAGTCTTATAAAAGATTCAAAGTGAAGGTCATTTCTTCTTAACCACTGATCCCCACTTGACCCTATAAGCACCAGTCTCTGTTCAGAACAAGGTAGAGAATGAAATGTGAAACTCAGTCTGACAATACTTTGTGGTGATGCTGCAGTGTAGCCTGACAGTTTATTATGCAGCTTGCCGTAGGATGGCAGATTATTGCTGGTCAGACAGCTACCTACACTAATCCAGGCCTTATCAGATTCCAAAGTAATTTTGGTGGCAGATATTTATTTTGAATTTGCAACATGGCTAATGATGGGGATATTACGTTTCTTTTTTTTAAAGCTGAGAGCAATTCCTTCAAGAAAATGATCAATGTCAAACAAATCACTTAGCTGACTAAAAGGATATTGCTTATAGGAGGCTTTTTGCTACCTGAGGCAGGAGAGAGAGAATAGGATTAGGATCTAGAAGAGATTTGATGGCTATCATTTCCAAAATAGGAATGTTGGCAGGTGGAATAAATAACTTGAGAGCAACTTGTTAAACTGGGTTAAAAGCAGATCTGTATGGGCATGGCCCACTCTAATGCCACCTGCCAATCTGATTATATTTTATTACTCAGCTGAACTGTATTCCATGATTTGGTTTGTGGTTATCTAAAGAGGTCACAGGCTTCAGTAGCTCATATTTCCTGAGCATATTTTGGCAGAAATTGTGGATTGTTTTAAGAGAATGCCAACTAGTGTCAGAGATAAAGAAAAAGGGCTTCTTTATAGTTATTTAACGTTAGAAAACTACCATGTTCAGGCACATCAGATAGCTATCGAATGTCCTCTTCATTAGAAAATCACACTATTTTCACCAGTCTTATGCAGATACCTTATGTTTATGAGACCATGTCTTTTAATCTAGCATCTCTGAGTGACACTACCTTCTGTTGTTTTGAGCTCTACACACTTATTTGACTTTGGCACCCACATCTGTGGTCTTGACATTCATGTTATTTCTTACATGCCTAAAATTATGCATTCAGACTTTTTATTGTTCCAGCTACCTTATTCCCATTCTGATTTTATTGCTTTCCAGTATTTTGACTCCTTTTCCTTTTTAAGCAGATCAGCCTCTTCCTGGCTTCAAATATTTGCCTATTCAATCAATATCTCTTGATTAATCAGCATAGCTGTCTGTTTTATTAGCATGATATATCCTTTTTGCCCTTGCTTTTCTGCAGCAACCGTTCAACTAGGGGTCACGTCATCCATATGCCGAATTTTTCTAATGTCAGCGTTGTTTATGTAACTGTGAAGATTGGTAACGCCAGAAATAAACAGACTTCAGGTGCCTAAAGCCTGATGGTAATTCCATAATTATGATGTCAAACAGTCAACATTCTTCTTAAATTTTTATGTTACATAACCATTGTACCCTCCCACATATACACATTCTCTAAGAAAATGACCTGTATCCTCCCAAAGAAACTAGAAATCATCAGAATTCAATGTTTGCAATTTAAGATCTGCCTGAACTAACTTACCTTTTTGCTAAGGAATTTAGCGGAGTAATTTAGAAGTGAGTCAAGGAAGCAGTCAGGCCTCTTTATAGCATTAGTTAACTGTGAACTAGGGCTTTAAAAAGTACATAGAAAAATGGAATTGCAAGATGATGGAATTTTTCCATGAACTTTTTGAAGTTTGATCGTATATCAGTCAGGCCTCTAACACTTGGTTTTCTCACTGACAAACTTGTACTTACTCTATTGTTGTTGTTGTTAGGTGCTGTTGAGTAAGTTCTGACTCACAGTGACCCTGTGTAGGGTTTCCAGTGCGTATCATACAGTTTTATTATCTTTTAATTCTGCTTTGCCATTAATTTTCTGAAGCCCTCTCATAGGTAGGTAGGTAGATCGATCGATCAATCAATCGATGGCTATAGGATACACACCGGGCTGCTAACTATAAGGTCAGCAATTCTTATCTATCAGCTGCTGAATTTCCTTTTCTCAGTTCTGCCACTATTATTCCAAGGAATGCTATTTGTTGAAATAATCAATAACTTCCAAATTGCTCCAGATGCCCTTGTTAGCATACCATTTATTGAACCTATATGCCAGGCATGATGCTAGGAAGATTTATGCATATTTGTGCACTTAATCCTCACAACAATGATGAAGAGGTGGGTATCAGTTTTCTTATTTCATAGAGGAGGAAACAGAAGCTAAGAAGTAGTGTCATGTATTCAGTCATCAGCTGTCTACATATTATTTCAAAATAATTGTTTCAGCTTATGTGGAACTTGCATTTCAGAGAAGAAAGCAGTAAACTGGTAAGGCAACAGTGCTATTACACCAGCTGGGATCAAGACTGAAAAAGAAGTGAAAAAAGTTCTGATTAAAAACAATAAGAAGACTCCTGTTAGAGATCTCTCCTCAGTAGGTGCAGTTAACTTGATTATTAAATTTTGGAACGTGCCTGCCATGTACAAAAAAGTGAAAAAGCTGGGCCTCTTTTTTACTTTCTATTTTTTTAAAAAAAATGATAAATAATAAAGATATGATTGTTGAACCAAATAGTGGCAATTTATCCAAATGGATACTGCCATTCTACTTCTGAGAAGGTTGAGAACCTTTACGTCCTATGTGATCACAACCTGCTCCTCTGAGCTCTGTTACCTGATTGGCCTAATGAATACTGTGCCGTCAATTGGTAGTAATCTGGTTGATTAATAAAACTTAGAGACTGAGGTCTCTGTATGCTACCTTAACACAATTTCAGTTTTCTTCCTTTAGTACTTACCTTTGGTTTTACATCTAACAGTCCCAATTAGCATAAAAGTTTGGCTTGTGAAAATATTGAGAAATGGTAGTTTTTCTTGAGGGATTTATGAATATGCATGTAAGAAGCTACTCTTCCTTCAATGCAGCCTCCTGGAGAGAATACTAAACTGGAAGGTCAGAGCCCTGAGCTTTATTCTTGGCTTAGCCACTCACTCCCTGGGTGACCTTGGACAAGTTGCTTAGCCACTCTGCAGGCATCTGCTTCTTTGTTGATAAAGATGTGAGTAATGATAGCTGAACCCGTCTTCCATATAGGGAAGTTGTGAAGATTAATGAGATACTGTTTATAAAGCACTCTGAACTCTTTGAAAGAAAGGCTTAATATAAATACAGAGTGTTGCTATTGTTATTCAATAGCATCTTTACTGCAAACTCTCTATACATTTCTCAAAATCTGTAAAGGGTAGTAAAGTCAGAATGTGTGCATTATTTTATATAACATCCACCTGTTTCTATCACTGGTAATTTCTCCACTGAATTTGTCTGTACCCTCTTGCAAAGTTTCTTTAGAATAGGAAAAGATAGAGAGAAAAAAAAAAACAAAAAAACTTCAACACTTAAATGATTGTAGAGGAAATGATCTTTACTGATTATTTGTGGACCTGGGAAAAGGGAAACTATTTAAAAGTGAAAGCATAACAGCCTCATTTTCATGGCAACTTACTCAAGAAGCAAGAGATGGGTAATACTTACTGACTGATGACAATTTCAGTCCAGCCCTGCATCCACATCTCCCAAACCACTAATAGAGCAACCAATTGGAAACCAAATTGCCTACTCTCAATTTTCTTCTCCCTAAATCTGAAGTACCTTTAGTGGAAGGGGCTACAAAAGAGGAAGGGGAAAACAAAAGAGGCCAGGATAGCAGTAACTCTGACTGATGAGACGCTGAATAATCAAGAATTGACTCCACTATGGCCATTCATATTAAAAGACTGAGACTTGCTGTCTTTCTTTTCATTTATATCCATTATACTTCAAATATTGTGCTTTTCAGAACTAGCAAGTCTCTTAAATGTGATACCTTAATATTCAGAATGTGTGGAATGTGGGAAAATTGATGTTCCTCTGAGAATCTCAATCTTGCATTAGCAGACTCTTTTGCATTTAATTTTGTCCCTTGTTTATATTAAAGACAGGAGAGGTTTCTTTTGACATAGGAAATTTTAAAATGTATGTATGTAAAGCCCTTTAGAGTTTCCTATTTTTCAACTGCTTATTGGAGCTGATGGGAATGGTTCTTTTCTCAGATTTTCAAGTTCCAGATGATCTGCAGCTGTTGAAAGCTCATTGGCCTTATGGTGCATTTGTTTCTACAAAAGGACTGAAACAAGTAGCTGCTAAATGCACACAGTTGGAGTCATTGTTCCAGCTTTTGAAATGTTGAATTGTCTCCTTACCC
Organism: Chrysochloris asiatica; assembly: GCF_000296735.1. Lineage (NCBI taxonomy): Eukaryota > Metazoa > Chordata > Mammalia > Afrosoricida > Chrysochloridae > Chrysochloris > Chrysochloris asiatica. The sequence goes on from NW_006408724.1 coordinate 3,713,288, forward strand.
AGTACCTAGTGCCACCTCGTTGATTCTAAGTCACAACAACTGTGTAAGGCAGAGGAGAACTACCCCCATAAGGTTCCCAAGACTGTGCTATATACAGAAGCAGACTGCTACATCTTCCTCCTGCAGATAGCCTGCTGGATTCGTTTCCTCTACCAACCTTTCAGTTAGTAGCTGAGTGCTTAACCACTCTGCCATCAAGGTTCCTGTTTGTCCCCTTAGACATGTTAGAATTTAGGCAAGACTGTATTCAGCTCTCAAAAACAATTTCTAAGTTTTGAGGAATTCAGGCAAAATTTGATTTAAAAAAAAAAAACACCTGAAGAATAAACCCATGTAATGAGCTCTTTTTACTTATAAAGTTGCATGACAGTTTTTGAAGGGAGGGCATGGAAGATAAGGGGTTCTCTAAACAACTTACTTTGGACTCATGGTGTGGCGCTGTGTGTTAATGCACCAGACTGTAAAGCTGTTTGAACTGTGTGATTGGCAGTTCAAGCTCACCAGCTACTCCTTGGAAGCCCTATACAGGGTCGCTATGGATCAGAATCGACGCGACAGCACTTAACAAAAACAAAGTGACTTATTTTAGGGAAACACATAGGAAAATAATTAAAATGATTCATCCTTAACTTTTAGAAAATATTAGGCATGACTTCTACGTCACTTTTATTTTAAAGCTTGAGCTCTCCCTGAAGAAGAAAGACTGGGATTGATATGCATTTCAATGATGACAGAAATGCACTCATTACACCTCTATCTGGGGTCTGTGGCAGAAAGACAGAGGAACTTTTCTGATCTCTTAACATCAGTGGGAAAATTACAAATGAGACCCAGAGTTTATTACTACATTGACTTTTTCCAACACTCTCCATCCTACGCCTCCTTTTAGGATCAGATATTCTGATATTGAGGTAGAAAATAAGCAGAATACCTTTAAAAAAAATTTTTTTTAACAGTTTTATTATCAATGTTAGAAATGAGAAGTCAGTGTGGTAGGCTGAAAATTCCCCACTACCAGAATAATTTCCTAAGCCCCAGAATTTACAGATATGTTGAGAGCATTGGTGGTTCATGGTCTGGTTCTCTTCTTCCATGCAGGAGAGTTGGGTTTGATTCCTGGCTAAATGCATCTCTTGCGCAGCCAGCTAGCTGTTGTGGAGGTTTGTGTGTTTCTATGCTGTTGAACAGGCTTTAGCGGGGCTTCCACTCTAGGGTAGATTAGGAAGATCTCCTTCTGAAACTCAGCCAATGAAAATCATCTAGGATCACTACAGTCCAATCCTACAACTGATCATAGGATGGCATAGGCCTAGCCAACGAACTCTGTTATACATGAGGTCAGGGGCCGACTCAATGGCAGTTAATAACAACATGAATTGGTTGCTTTACATAGTAAAAAGGACATTACACATGTGATTAGGTTAATGATCTTGAGATAGAAAGATTATCTTTGATTGTCCAGGTGAACCCAAGAATCCTTCTAAAAGGGAGGCAGGAGGATCATAGTCTGAGAGAGCAAAGATAAAGGGACAGAAGTAAAGGTGAGAAAGAAGAGAAGATGCTACACTTCTGGATTTGAGAATGGAGAAAGGGACAATGAGCCAAGGAATGCAGGTAGCCACTAGAAGTTGGAAAAGGCCTCCCTTGAAGGAACACACACGTCGGCAACTTGATTTTTAGCCCACTGAGACGGATTTGAAACTTCTGACCAACCTCCAGAACTGTAATATAATAATTTTTTTTTTTTTTTTTTTTAAGTCACTAGACTGTAGTTCTGGTGTGGCGCTGTGGGCTAATGCGCTGGACTGCAAAGTCGTTTGAACCACAAGGTTGGTGGTTTAAGCTTACCAGTTGCTCTTTGGAAACCCTATACAGGGTCTCGATGGGTCAGAACCGACTCCACGGCACATAACAACAACAAACAACAACATGGGTCAGAAACAACTCGACGGCACATAATAACAACAAGGTTTGTGGTAATTTGTTGTCGCAGTAAAAGGAAATTACTACAAGCATTATAAAAGTGATATGTTGTTAAGTGCCATTGAATAGATTTCAACCCATAGCGACCCTGTATAGGATTTCTGAAGCACAGCTGGTAAACCTGTGGTTCAAACAGGCTTTGTAATCAGGTGCATTAACCCACAGTGCCACACCAGGAGTGATGTCGCCAGTGTCTTTCCCCTGGGGTGACCTACCTCTAGATGGATTAGTGAATGAAGTCCCTAGTTAGCTGAACAGGAAACAGCAATCTCGCCTTTGAACCTCCCAGTGTAGTAAGCAGCAGGAGATGTCCCAGAACACCCGACTGAATTTCTGGAATTCTAAAAGCTAGCTGGCTTTCCCTGAGGAAGAAGTAGGAATCTGCCGTGTTGTGTTAGAAAACTACAAGGGATTCAATAAACACTAGTGCCACCTTCCCTAAACACGCTATATACCTCCGATTTACATGAACCAACAAAAAAAAAAATCTGGTAATGCTTTGTCAGGTCTCACTTTGGGATTATAAATATGATTGATACTGACAATAGCATTCTAGAAAATAGCTCAATAAGAAGCAAGAATATGTAATAGGAAGGTGTAATGAAATATGAGTAAGTTGTGTGAGAGTATACATGTTATGGAGTGAGAAAAACAGACACTAAAAAATAATGCCTCCAAAAAATTTGTGTGTATATATACATACACTTATATATCTATATATATGGAGTCCTGGTGTGGCTTTGTGGGTTAATGCGCCAGACTGCAAAGTCGTTTGAACTGCAAGATTGACAGTTCAAGTTCACCAGCTGCTCCTTGCAAACCCTATACAGAGTTGCTATGGGTCGGAACCGATTCGACAGCACTTCACATATGTTGATATATAATATACATATTATACATATAATATGGTTTCCAAGGCTAGAAATATTTGCAGGAGCAGAAAGCCTCATCTGTCTCCTGTATGTATAAGTATGTGTGCATGTATGTGTATATGTGTGGCATTGTAGGATAAGCACTGGACCACAAGGTAAGTTTGAACCAAAAAGTGGGTGGTTTAAAACTCACCATCCACTCCTCAGAAAACCTATACAGGGTTGTTATGAGTCAGAATCAACTTAATGGCACTTAACAACATGTATCTGTTGTTGTTGTTAAGTGTCTTTGAGAACGTTCTGACACATAGCGACCCTGTACAGGGTCTGTACATATATAATACCCATCATATATTGTTGTAGTTAAGTCTTGTCAAGTCAGTTTTGATTCATAGCCACTCTGTATAGGGTTCTGAGGAGCAACTGGTAGGTTTGAACTGCCGACCTTGTGGTTAGCAGTCCAGTGCTAATCCTACAGCACCACACCAGTACTAGTGCATATATATATTTGTTATTAAGGGCTGTTGAGTCGATTCTGACGATAGTGGCCCTGTATAGGGTTTCCAAGGAGTGATTGGTGAGCTTGAACCACTGACCTTGTGGTTCAAAATGACTTTGTAGTCCAGGACATTAACCCACAGCACTATACATCAGGTTATATATACACACAAACAAATTTTAAGTGTTTCTTATAGTAAGACCTCATATTTTATCAAATTTCAGCTAAGCATAATATCACCAAATTGTTGAATTAAATTTTATATCTTTAGGTCCCTGGAAAACTTTTAAAAGATACTTTATAAATACCATTTACAACCAAAAGGAAATCAGCATTCTATAGGAGACAATCCAAGAATGAGAACCAGACAGATTCCAGTTCAAATTAGCATTAATAAAAAAAATCAGCCATATTGTTGAGCCCTGGCCCTGTGTCTTTCAACAAGTTACTTAATTTCTCTGAGTCTCTGTTTTCATGTCTATAACATGACAATGACAATGTACCTGTTTCATAGCATGTTAAGAGGATTATAATAATGCTTATAACCTCCAGTTGGAGTCCTGGGTTGGAACTGTAGGATAACTGGACTGCTAGCAATAAGATCAGTGGTTCAAACCCACCAGTTGCTTCTCAGAAACCCTATTCAGGGTCGTTATGAGTTGGAACCGACTCGACAGCACTTAACAACAATAGCTTCCAGCTGTTGTGGAGTCAATTCTGACTCATAGTGACCTTATGGTGTCAGAGTAGAACTCTGCTCCATCCATAGGAGAACTATGCTTGGTTAACAGCTAAGCACATTACCATTTGGACCTCCCAGGGACTTCTAATACCTATAAAGTATCTTTTAAAATATAACTCAGAGGACACTTCTTGCTTGACTTTTTTTTAAAGCAATTCAGTAGTCAGAGTATACAACTCTGATTGTATCAAAATAAAATAAGACAGGTGGTAGGAGCAGGGATTTGAAATTAGATCTATTCACTGAGTCCAGTTAGGCAGAGCCAAGGGAGAAGTGATTGGTTTGAAAATGAATGAGAGCTATGCAATACAAGAGGCTAAGCCCAGTTTCAGGCAAACCACTAGCAACATAGAATTTAGGTGGATACAATGAGTTTGGAAATGCCCTCAGGTGGGAAGATTACAGTGGAAAATTGTTATCCTTCAGAACAGAATACTAATCAGGGCACAAAACAAAAAAAAACCTAAGGCAGCTTAGGAAATTGAGAACCATGGACGAGAGCCAAAACCTAGTTATAAAATCTGGGATATTTAAGAAAAGTTAGGGTTAGATCTGATTTCAGGAACTAGATGGAAGCTCATTTGTATCAGGGTTAGCATAGAAACAACAAAAACCTAAAGGAGGTAAAAATACTGCTCTAGCAAACCAGGAGAAGCATAAGAGACAATGACCCAGTATGTAGGTAGAGAACATATAGCTACAGCTATTTGTCAAGCAAGTACTCCAAGAAACTGGACTGTATAAAGAAGAATGTGACATCAGAGTTGAAGGAAGGCTCATTAAAAACCTGTGATATACAGATAACACAACTTTGCTTCCTGAAAGCAAAGAGGACTTGAAACATTTACTGATGAGAAGATCAGAGAATACAGACTTCAGTATAAAATACATCTCAACATAAAGGAAATAAAAAACGCTCTTAACTGGGCCAATAAACAACATCATGATAAACAGCAAGGATTGAAGTTGTCAAAGATTTCAGTTTACTTGGATCCATGATCAACACCCATGAAAACATCAGTCAAGAAATCAAATGACATATTGTATTGGGCAAATAAAGGAGCTCTGGTAGCATAGTGGTTACGAATCGGGCTGCGAACCTCAGGGTCAGAAGTTCGAAACTACCAGCTGTTCCACGGTAGAAAGATGAGTCTTTCTGCTCCGGTAAAGATTTACAGCCCCGGAAACCCTGTACAGGGTAACTGTAAGTTGGAACCGACTCCATGGCACATAACAACAACATTGGGCAAATATGCTGCAAAAAAACTTTTTAAAGTTAAAAAAGCAAAGATGTCACTTTAAGGACGAATGTGTGCTTGATCCAAGTCCTGGGATTTTCAATAGCTTTAGATGCATGGGATAGCTGGACAGTGAATAATGAAGAGTGGAGAAGAATTGATGCATTTGAATTATGGTGTTGGTGAAGAATACTGAATATACCATGGACTGCCAGAAGAATGAGCAAGTCTGTCTTGGAAGAATCCTCCTTAGAAGTGAGAATAATGAGATTTTGTCTCTCATACTTTGGGCATGTTTTCATGAGGGACCAGTTCCCAGAAAAAGACATCATGCTTGACAGAGGAATGCATCAACAAGAGAGGAAGGCCCAAAAGGAAATGGATAGTCAGAGTGGCTGCAACTGTGGGCATAAATGTTGGAAAGATTGTGAGAATGGCATAAGACCTAACAGTGTTTCATTCACCATAACAACATGATACTCTTAGGGGCTCTGTTGGGTAGTTAAACATTTGGATGGTAAATCCCAATGGTTAAGAATTTGGATGCTAATTAAAGGTTGGCTGTTCAAATCCTAATGCTATATCAGTTTGTTGAAAGATTTCAATTTGTATTCAGTCTTATACCAATGTCTTCAGTATTGAAAAAAGTCATGGACTTTTTTCAATACCATCAATTCTTGATCACATGCTGCCTCCTGAAATGGTTGAACATCAACTAATTCTTTCTGGTATGTTGTTGTTGTTAAGTTCCATCAAGTCAGGTCTGACGCATAGCGACCCTGTACAGGGTTTCCAAGGATCAGTTTGTGAGCTTGAACTGCCAACCTTGTGGTTCAAACCAACTTTGCAGTCAATCACATTAACCCTCAGTGCCACACCAAGACTCCTTCTGTAGAGTGACTGTGTATTAATTCCATCTTCTTTTCATGTTTCCTATGTCATTCAACATTTAGCTCATAAACTCTTTCAATGTTACAACTTGAGCCTTGAAATTTGTCTTCAGATCTTTCAGTTTCAGAAATGCTTTTGGTTATCTAACTCCAGATCTTTGCATATTTCATTATTATAATTGACTTAGACTTCTTGAGTTGCCCTCTAAAATTTTCTGTTCAGCTATTTTACTTTATCATTTCTCCCTTTCAGTTTAGTTATTCTAAGGTCAAGAGTAGTTTCATAGTCTCTTTTGACACCAATTTACTCCTTTATTTCTTGTCTTTTTAGTGACCTTTTCCTTTGTTCATGTGTGATACTCTTAACATCATCCCACAACTCCTCTGGTCTTCAATCACTAGTGTTCCAGACATTGAATCTCTTCTTGAGAAGATCTCTAATTCAAGGCTGGATATACTCAGTGTTGTATTTTGACTCTTGTGAATTTGTTTTAATTTCCTTCAGCTTCAACCTGAACTTGCATATGGTCTATTTTACAGTGTGCCTTTGGCCTTGCTTTGGTTGGTGATACTGAGTTTCTCCACCATCTCTTTCCACAGATGTCGTGAATTTGATTCCTGTGTATTCCCTCTGGTGAGATCCACATGTATAGCTGCCATTTATGTTGCTGAAACAAGTATTTGCAGTAAAGAAGTTGCTAGTCTTGCAAATTCTCTCATGCAATCTGCATCATTGTTTATATCACTGAGACTCATTCTTCCTCTTTATTTCCAACTTTCACATTCCAATCACCAGCAATTATCAATGCATCTTGATGACATGTTTTTGAAGAAGTTGGTAGCATTTTTCAATTTATTCATCACTGGTTTTAGTGATTGGTGAGTCATTTTGAATAATAGTTGTATTAACTGATCTTCCTTTTATGGATAAAGGTGTATGGATATTATGCTATCATAGACAGCATTATACTACAAGATGGAGTTTTAAAAGTTCTTTTTGATGGTGAACACAATATTGTTCCTCTTCAATTTGTCTTTCTCATCATAGTAAACCATATGATTATCTAATTTAAAATAGCCAATATTAGTCTATGTCAGCTTACTAAAGCCAGTATATCAATCTTTATGTATTCCGTTTAATTTTTGACAACTCTCAGTTTTCCTACTTTCCTACTTTGTACATCCACATTCTGATTATTAAAGGATGTGTGTAGATGTTTCTTCTCATTTGGGTTGCCACATCAACAAATGCAAGGTCCCAGAAGCTTTGTTCCATCCACAGCATTAAGGTCAATTCTACTTTGAGGAGGCAGTGGTTCCTCAGTTTTATTTTGAATGTCTTCCAACCTGAGGAGCTCATCTTCCAGTAAGTACTATTTCAGACAGTGTTCAACTTCTGTTCTTTCAGTGGCTAATTTTTCAGAAGTGGTCTGTCTTGCCTGTTTCTTTTTCCTAATCTGTATTAATCTATAAATTCTACTGAAGTCTGTCTACTAAGGGTGACCCTGCTGTTATTTGAAACACCATTGGCATAACCTCCAACAACACAGCCACATACAAGTCACCACAGCATGAAAAATTGACAGATAGGTGATAGCTGTACTGATAACAGTCTATTAAACCTTACAAAGCAGTTCAATCCATCACATAGGGTGATTGAGTTGGAATTAACATAATGGCACACAAAAACAATATGGGACTTTAAAAACTTCTGAGTGATGCAAATAGCTAACACACTTTGCTACTATCAGACTGGAGGTTCAAGCCTAACCCAGAGCACCAAGGAAGAAATGCCTGGTGATCGACTTCCAGAACATCAGCCATTGAAAAGTCTGTGGAGCACAGTTCCACTGTGACATACATGAGGTTGCCATGAGTTGGCGTTCACATTCTGGACAACTGGTCTGCTGAGCATCTTGAATATGATTCCAGAATGACCTGAGTAAGATGGAGCACCGACATGGTGGATTACAAAGCAGAGTGATCTTTACAGTGCCACTGTTACTGTTGTTGTTAAGTGCCGTCAAGTTGGTGTCCACTCATAGCAACCCTGTGTAGGGTCTCTGAGGAATGCCTGGTGGGCTTGAACAATGGACCCTGCAGTTAGCAGTCTAGTGCTTGTCCTACAGTACCTGTAGTCAGTGGTAAAATAAATATAGAACACATGATTCCCTTTTGTTTTCTTCAAAACAATACCCTCTTTAAAGCTTTTAACAATAACCTTTTAAACTTTTTTTTCTTTTTCTTTTTTAATTCTCAAATTATTTATCCTATGAGTAAACTGGAGCTACTTAACAGTATCTCCTGGGCTTTATTCCTATGACAGTGAAACCTCCAGAATTCCTTTTCTTCCATTCAGAGTTTCCGTTCTCCCCCCTTCAAAGTCCCCTTTTCTTCCCAGCTATTTCTAGGATCACCTGGAGACATGTGTGTGTATTCTCACAAACAAATCCTTTCAGCTAGAAAGAGGGTCCTTCCCTCATGCTGTGACCTTTGGTGATCGGATAAATACTTGTTCCTCCTCTTGCTGGAGGTTGCGGTCAAGGAAAGTCTGAGCCAGTGTTGCCCTTTGTTTCCAGTGACTAGCACCACCAGGCTTGGCTGGCACTGCCTCTGGCTGCTGCTGAAGGAACGGGTGGTGAATCCAGCCAAAAGAAAACAAATAAAAAAATAAAGAAGCAGCTCATTGAAGCTGGAATCCCTAATGGGAATGATGTGCTGTAGCCCAAGATGCATCAAATGCTTGATGCTAAAGGAGACAAAAAAATGTACTTTCCTCTATAATCCAAGGTGCTTTAGCACATTTTTCCAAAGAGTTCAGAAGGCTTGAGAAAAAAAAATAGCTTATTCGGGAGTTTATTCTTATGTTACTGTTGTTGTTAAGTGCTGTCGAGTCGGTTCGATTCCAAACCACAGTGACCCTGTATAGGATTTCCAAGGAGCATCTGGTGAGTTTGAACTGCTGAACTTGTGATTTAAACTGACCTTGGGATCCAGTGCTTTATCCTACAGCACCATTCAAGGACCTGTAAGAGATGAAGTGGCCTGGGAAAACACAAGTGACAAACATTGCGCTGTATTAAAATTTACCTCACTTAAATTTTTTTTTTTTTAGCAAATATATATATGTAACAAATCATTTGCCTTTCAACATTCTTCACATGCACAATTCAGTGACATTGTTGTTGTTATGTACCGTCAAGTCAGTTCCAATCCATAGCAACCCTGTACAGGGTTTCCAAGGCTGTAAATCTTTATGGGAACAGAAAGCCTCATCTTTCTCCTGCGGAGCGACTGGTAGGTTCGAACTGCAAACCTTATGGTTCGCAGCCCAGTTCGTAACTACTACGCTACCAATGACATTAGTCATGGTTTTTATGCTGTTCGACCATTGCCATTTACCTTGCTTTTAAATGACTGAAGCATTTCATTTAGCCAAATTTATGTGCAAGTCTCAGTCTTCTTTTAAGGTCTTCCCAAGAGCCTACTCAGTTCCTCATATAAACGAACACTTACAGGTCTTGGCCTTGAAGTCTTTCTTACTAACAAAGACATGGCTGATTGTCACTGGTATTCTCAAACTACACTAACAATGGGCCACTAGAGATCGTGGTTCCACACTGCCAGCCCATGTGAAAAAGGATCCTTTGTTTTCACATTTGTTAAGTATTTGGCCAATTTTAAGGCCTAAAATTAAAATGCCAAGTTAACTATTAGCATTCTTCTGCTTAGTTAAGTGGGTAATTTTATTTGGAAAATATACATTATGTTTCCATGGTACTCAATCTATTTTCATTTGAATTTTGAGAGAAAGTAAATATGTCCCATAAGCAGTTTTATTTGATGTAAAGTTGCCCTTGTGCAAAAAAGAAAAAAGTGTCTCCAATACTGTGGTGCTGTAGAATAAGGTCGGTCTAAACCACAAGGTAGGTGGTTTAAACCCACCAGCTGATCCTCAGAAATCCTAAACAGGGTTGCTAGGAGTCTGAACTGACTTGATAGCAGTTAACAACAGCAACCAATACTAATACTAATTTAGAGCCATGTGCCCTTTGCTTGACACTTTTATATATCCTTGTAAGAGTATAAAAACCACTGTCAAATTATCCAGAGAAGCAGCAACACCAGAGATGGAGACAGAGATGAGGGCATGGAGAAATAGAGCAGCTGAGGACTCTAGACTCATGGAGAGAGAAAGGTTGTATGCTGGCAGCCAGGTGCTGGTGGCCAGGAGGCAGGTTTGCAGAATGTGCCCTTTGGTTGTTTAAATGATTATAAACTCCTGAGTGATTTTGTGTACATCCAAAAAAAAAGGTGCGGGGGGGGGGGGCGATTGAAGCAAATACTGAATGATGCTACATGGAAGAGATTGCAATGATTGCAACGAAATGATGAGTGTAAAACTGATGTTCCCCCATGTAAACTATCACTGAATTCACAATAAAAACCTTTTAAAAAAAACAACAACCACTGTCAGAGAGTTAATTTCAACTCATAGTGACTCTATAGGACAGAGTAGAACTGCTCCATAGGGTTTCTGAGGTTGTAAGTCTTTAGAAGACCAGACAAGCTCATCTTTTTCCTTTGGAACAACTGTTGGGTTTGAACCAGTGAGCAGTCCTGGTGGGGCACTGTGGGATAAAGCATTGGACCACCAGGTCTATTTGAACCACAAGGTCGGTGGTTCAAACTCACCAGCCACTCCTTGAAAACCCTGTACAGGGCAGCTATGAGTCAGAACCCACTCAATGGCACTGAACAAGAACAGCAGCCCGAACTTTAACCCACCGTGCCATCAGGACTCCTTTGTAAGATTAGTTTTTCTAATAAATGTTGGGACAAGAATAAATGGCAATAATACTACTCCCTAGGTTGTGACCTTCCAAGGCAACATGGTCTTGGTCAAGGCTGATTAGGAACATGGAGTCATTTTAAAGAGTGAACTGATAGCAGATCCTTGCATCTTCACTAGACAAGAGTTAAGAATCTCATAGACAGTAGAGTTGCCCTTCAATCCTACTAGAGTCTCTTCTCCTCAGACAACTGAACAGAATTCTCTGTTAAAACGTAGATGACTAGATTGTGACTTTTCTTGATGTATAGAGAAAATGCGTCCTAAAAATAGTCTACTTTTATCTCTAGTTAGTTACATTTGTTTTCATGTTAAGATTGAAATGATTACATGAGTGAGTCCAGTTGAAGACTATTGAAAATAATACTATTGAACGTAATCCCTGGTTGATATGTTTGTTCCCCAGGGGTCCCCAGTTCCTAAAGCAGTGCTTAGGGCATAGTAGGTCCTCGATAAATTAAAAATAAGTGCATGGATAGTTGAATGGTTTTCAGAATATATAGAGGACTGTTTTAATTTAGTAAGATTTATAGCCTGGAAGTCAGGTCTGGGTCTGCGTTTGTTTCTCTACTTTTTCAATCTGGAGCTGGTTAAATGTCAACTAGGACTTTATACAGTCTTTGAAATTCTTGCAGTTTTCCCATTTTCTCATCTGTGAAGCCAAGTTTTGAAATGGTCTAAGATCCCTTTAAGCTCTGGAAGGCTGTCATTTTCGGTTGCTAAGCTTTTAGGTACTGATGACTAAAAATTAGCACATCTGTGCTATTTCAATCTCTCATTTAAAAAAAAAAATGTAGGTTGCAAATTGCTTCTGGTCCACTGTGGTGGGGGGCCGGGTATTGAGGCACATCTATGATTAAGAATGACTAGACATACAAAACAGTGCCATGTGAGTTACTGAGGCATAAGAATGCAAATTGTATAACACATCGTACTTGAACATTACAAAATATTTTACAAGGAGAAAATATTGACCCTATTTGACAGATTACAGATATTATGATGTATTTTGGAGCAAACGACAGACTGGAAAGCTCAGAAATTTCACCAAAAATTTGGTCTCAGATTCCAACATCCTGTCCCTGTTTTTATCATTGATGATCACTTGGCTGAATTACCAAACGATGGAATGTTGAAGTTGTAAGGCAACTTAGAGGCTATTTCACCCAATATGTAAGATGTAATGAGCAACAAAGCCACATCAGTGTTACATTCCTAAAATACAGTAGACTGCACGTAAGACTAGGGACACCAGGCTGCAGGTGTCCTTCAGGGTGACATCCTTTTGAAGAACACAGAAATAATTGTTTAAATCAGAGAAGAAAACATCTTGAGAAAACTGACTGTTGGTGGTACTGTCTCTTCCAAGAAGACATCATCAATCAACCAACAGTGTAGGAGAACTGTCAAACTCTGGCAGCGTGAGGAAGGAGAGGAATCATCAGGCACCTGAAAAATGGAGAACTACTCTGAGACACAGCTGGAGCCCAGCTTGGCTATTATTTGTGGGTGGGGGAAGGAAAAAGTTCAATGAAGAGGAGGAGAAAGGAGGGTGTTCTGGGAAAACACACACACACACAATTAAAATGTGCCTGATTTATTTTCTCTTATTTCTCGGTAGAGTAACTTTTTGCCCTGCTTAGTGCATTGTGTGTGGCTACCTTGAAATTCATTTTTCAGCTGTTATTCATGCTTCAGTTTGGTGTTTCTGAATGTATTCTTCCTCACAGTAACTGTTGACAGGTCCAGCCCTGTAACCATCTGGCTCCTGAAGTAATGAGACCAAATGAAATGGAGCTTGAAGAAATTAACATTCTTTCCTTAATCTATTAATAACTGAAAAGTGTTGATTTTGGTGACAGCTAGATACTTTATTATGAGGCATATTGGTTAATTAAGAGCATCATAATGAAGGTTATAGGAACGCATATCCCTCCAGAAATACACATATTTTAATAAGCATAATTTGATTCTTCTCACAGGCCCCAAAAAGTCAGTGAAAATGTTATGCACAAAGAAAGTCGCAACAAAGAATAAACAGATAAATTTGAATGTATGTACCATGATTACTGTTGATTTATTATGTAAAGTGTGCCTGTCTATATAAAATGCAGTTGCTAAATATTAATGCAGATAATTGTAGGTCTTACAACGTTATTATGCCACTGTCTTCCAATTCTTTAGCCATCTATATCTCAGATGATGTTTGTGAGTTTCTAGGATCCTTATGGGGAGGAGCGGGATCAATCAGTTTCCCAATGTTGAAAGTATGCAGACTTTGATGTTTATATTATGTGGTTGTTGTTGTTATGTGCCGTGGAGTCGGTTCCGACTCATAGCGACCCTGTACAGGGTTTCCGAGGTTGTAAATCTTTACGGAAGCAGAAAGCCTCATCTTTCTCGCGCAGAACAGCTGGTAGTTTTGAACTGCTGACCTAGCGATTCACAGCCTGGTTTATAGCCACTACTCTACCAAAGGTCCTTATTTTGTTGTTGTTAAGTACCATGGAGTTGGTTCTGACTCATCGTGACCCTGCACGGGGTTTCCAAGGCTGCATATCTTTACAGGAGGAGAAAGCCTCATCTTTCTCCCGAGGAACAGCTGGTAGTTTCGAACTGCCGACCTTGAGGTTAGCAACCCGATTCGTAACCACTACACTACCAGAGCCCCTTAAAGCTCCTTATAGATGTTGGTATTTCCTTAATATTCTCTGATGTTTGTAAACATTTTCCTTTTGTCAGTGAAAATTTTACAGAAACTTCCTTTTGCACACAGACCTGCCATTTATAGTAGATTGGATGCTTCATCTTTTAGCTCACCGTTACCACACATCAAGCACAGAGAAGTTCTGGGTACTCCTTGTAGCATTGTCAAAGTTCATTGGAGTTGCATTTCCCCCAGGCATAGTTTGTCCAAGAATTTGCTCTCAAACCTTGTTGAGAAATTTCATTTTTCCTATGTCTAAAGATGAGGCTTTCTGCTCTGAGAAGATTTGAAGCCTCGAAAACCCTATTACAGGGTCGCTATGAATTGGAACTGACTCAGTGGCACTTAATAACAACAAGCAATAGTCCTCATATTATTTTAAATGTTTATGTACTTTCTAGACAAGTTTAATGTGCAGTGTAGTGGTTAATGCACTCTGTTGCAAACCCATCAGTGGTTCCTTAGGAGTAAAACCTGGTGATTTGCTTCTACAAAGATTTCAGCATAGAAAACCCTATGGGGAAGTTCTACTTTACACTATATAGTCACGATGAGCTAGAATTCACTCAATGACATACAACAACAACAGGCAAGCTCAGTATCTTTGTGTGTATATGTGTTTGGGACTGGTGTTTCATTAAAAACATCTACAACTGAACTGTCCAAGGTTTTCTGTATTGAGAATATGAAATTATGTCTGTGGATTTTTTTTTTATTACATAAATTTGTTGCACTGTTTCCTTTTTGCATCTTTCATTATTATATTGTCTTTCCACTAACTAGTTAAAAATTCCTCATGGAATTATTGATTTATTTCTCTGTTTTTTTCTTTTGTAAGACATGTATGCAAGATTGAGTGGAGAGGTAAGATAAAGATTTAGAAAATTCAGGCAAAAACAGGCTATTTTTGGCTTCAATTATCCAGTTTAGTTTTAAAAGTTAATTTACTGAATGAGGACTTGGTCTTTGGCAGACATATTCTTTTTGAACAGATTGAGTGTTTTTGGTCTTTGTTTTCCCTTTTGGTGTGTCCAATCTCTATTTAATTTCATTATAGTTTCTATCACCTTTCCCAAGTTTCATCTATCAATTATATGTGTGATGCATGTGCTAATACTTTCATAACAATACATTCTCTACACTTTAGTCTGAGATACTATATGGGGAATATAGTTCCTTACTGTGTAATAAGTCTTTCATTTAATCTCTGAGTAGTACTTAGATCTCTGTGTTTGGAGAAGTAACTATATTTTACCAGATATAATTGAATTATACTATTAAGAAAAATATTAGTATCATCTTTACTTAGGCTTCATGTAACTTTGGATGGCCTTCCAGTGTTCCCAGCCAAGACTTTTTATATCAGGATGACCAGTCAGAGAAATAGAAACAGATTCAAAACACTTCTGGTTCTGTCAGCCCCTATCTGCTGCAGCCACAATGAGGCCCCATTCCAAATCAAGGGCAGACAGAGAATCTAGACCTCACAGTTCTAATCTAGGGGCCAAGAAACTAATGAGGCAAAAATGGAAAACCATGATGGCTGGATCAAGGTTGTTCTCAGTATATTTTATTGGAATAATAGCACTGGGTCTTGATAACAGATTAAGGATAAAAACAAAGAAAATATTGATAGAGATGCTGTTGTAGTTAGATGCAGTCAAGTCACTTACAACTCATCATAACACTATGCACAACAGAGAAAAACACTGCATGGTCTATGTCATCTTCAAAATTGTAACCCTTGAGCCTATGGGCGAATCCATGTCATTGAGAGTCTTCCTCTTTTTCACTAATCCTACTTCATCGAGCATAATGTCCTTCTCCAGGCACTGGTCCTTCTTGATAATATGTCCAAAGTATGAGCGATAAAGTCTTATCATTCTTGATTTTAAGGTGCAGTTTAGTTGTAATTCTTCCAGCACAGATTCGTTTGTTCTTCTGGTAGTCCATGATATTTTCAATATTCTTCTCCAACACTATAACTCAAATGCATCAATTCTTCAACAGTCTTCCTTACTCAGTGTCTAGTGTTCACATATATATGAAGCAATTGAAAATTGCTTGGGTCAGATGCACCTTAGTCTTAAAATGATTGTTCTTGAACATTTAAAGAGGTCTTGTGCAACAAATTTGCCTAAGGCAATACATCATTTGATTTCTTGGTGTTGCTTCCATCACTATTGATTGTGAATCCTAGCAAAATGAAGTTTTTGACAATGTCAATCTCTTCTCATTTATCATGATATTATTTATTGGTCCAGCTGTGAGGATTTTTTACATTGTTCTTTTTACACTGAAGTGCAATTTATACTGAAAGTTGTGGTCTTCGATATTCATCAGCAACTATTCTAAGTCCTATTTGCTTTTAGCAAACAATATTGTATCATCTGCACATCACAGGTTGCTAATAAATTTCCCTCAAAGTCTGACATTACAATCTTGTTCATATAGTGCAGTTTCTCAGATTATTTGCTCAGCAAACAGAATATGTATGGTGAAAAAATACCACCCTGACACACACTTTTCCTGTTTTTAAATAATTTAGTTTCACCTTGTTCTCTTCTAATAACTGCCTGTTAGTGTATGTACAGGTTCCTGATAAGTACAATCAAGTGTTCTGGAATGCCTGCTGTTTGCAAGGTTATCCATAACTTGTGAACCACCCAGGCAAAAGCCTTTGCATGGTCAATAAAGCACAAGTAAACATCTT
>NW_006408724.1:3731943-3733369 GCF_000296735.1 Chrysochloris asiatica
CTGACAGTGTTCTGCTGCTATTCATAAGATTTTCAGTGGCTACAATCCACCACTATGAATAACAAACAACACCATTTATAAGTAGTCCACTTCTTCTGTTTCCTAGTCTGTCTTAGTCTGGAAGCTCTGTTGAAACCTGTCTACCATGGGTAACCCTGCAGGTATTTGAAATATGGGTGGCATCGCTTCCAGTATCAAAACAACATGCAAGCCACTACAGTATGACAAACTGACAAGCAATTGATGGAGCTAGTGTCACTTAAATTGTTGTTGTTGCTGTTAGGTCCCATCCAGTTGTCTCTGGCTCACACTAACACCATGCACAACAGAATGAAATATTGTCCCATACTCACAACTGTTATGTTTGAGCACATTGTTGCTGTGACTGTATCAATCTATCTTGTTTGGGGTCTTCCTACTTTTAGCTGACCTTTTACTTTTCCAAGTTTGATGTCCTTTTGTAGGAATTGGTCCCTCCTGTCAATATTTTCAAAGTTTGTGAGATGAAATCTTATATGTGCTTCTAAAGGACATTCTGGCTGTATTTCTTATAAGACAGATTTGTTTGTTCTTCTGGCAGTTCATGGTAAATTCAGTATTATTTTCCAAAACCATAATTCGAATGTATTGTTTTTTCTGCAGTCATCCATATTCACTGTCCAACTTTCACATACATATCAGGTGATTGAAAATACAATGGATTGGGTCAGGAACACCTTAATCCACAAAGTGACATTTTAGTTATTTAATTCTCTAAAAAGGTCTCTTGCAGAAGATTTGCCCAATGTGCTATATTGTTTGATTTCTTAATTGATGTTTCTATCAGCATTGATTTTGGATCCAAGTAAAATGAAATCCCTGATACCTTCAATCTTTTCTCCATTTATCATAATGTTTATTGGTAGAGTTGTAAGGATGTATATTTTCATTACATTGAGTTGCTATTCACATTGGAGGTAGTATTCTTTGATCTTCATCACCAAAAGTTTCAAGTCCTCTTCACTTTTAGCAAGCAAGGTTTCACTATCATCATACCATCAACTGTTACTAGATTTTCCTCCAACACTGATGATGCATTCTTTCTCATACAGTCCACCTTCTCAGATTATTTGCTTAGCATACAGATGAAATAAGTATGGTGAAAGGATACAACCCTGTCATAAACCTTTCCTGATTTCAAGCTATGTAGTATTACCTTGTTCTGTTCAAATGACTTCTTGTTGGTTTATATACAGGTTCTGTATGGTTTATATACAAGTTCTGTAATTTCCACTCATTGCAATGTTATTCATAGTTCATTATGATCCATACAGTCAATGCCTTTGCATAGTTAATAAAACAAAAGTAAATATCCTTCTGATAGTCTCTGCTTTCCACCAAGACCTGTCTGACCTAAGTTGTTTTGTAGAGTTGATTCTGACCCAGA
>NW_006408724.1:3735144-3737184 GCF_000296735.1 Chrysochloris asiatica
TGTGGGTGTTCTTGTGCATATGCCCTCTCCTTATCAGCTGGACACTTCACTCTCCACTCTAGTCCTCTGTGGCTATGTCACTGACTCTGAGCCCAAGAGTCCCCAAGTCTTGCCACACTGCTGGCCAACCAGGTCTCCACTTGGGTTCACAGGAGTCTATTGAACGTTGTAGGTCTTAGCTTTTAGCTTCATTGCTGTTTTTCCTTCACTTCCCCTGATCAGTGACGAACGTGGTCATCAATCAGAGTGTGTATTCCCATTGAGTCTTAGTCTTGGAAAGGGGTTTGCTCTGAGGGGACCCGACCACTTGCCTTGATGTCTCCTGGACAAGCAACTTGCTTGTTCTTATAGTAATCAGTCAGTCTGCCTATATTGTTTTGTATTTTTCCTATAGGTCTTTCTTTCAAGATGTATCTTCTGTGCTTCTAGCTGCTCCAGGCTGCTCTGCTTGTCCTTTCCAGTGGAAATTTCCCACCTCAGAAGATTCTGGATGCAGTTCAGGATTCCACCTATGATCTTATGTAATGCAGAGGCTCCGCAGGGAGCTTCCTTTAACATGCTTCTTGACACTAGGATTCTTCCAGGCTTTTCCATCTTACTTTTCCAATAACACCAGGAAACACTTTAGACCTTCCTGGCTCTCTTATCTCTTGGCTTTCACTCCTATACCCAGCTCCTGCTAACCTTCTTCAGTTCTTGTCCTTATAATCCAGTGGAACAGTTTTCTTTGTTTTGAACCATCAATTCTTTTTCTCAGCCAATATTTTAGTCTTTTCTCTTAGCAACATATGCACTACAACTAAAAGCAACAATTATTTCTGTTATTGGATTCAACTTGGAAAGATTTATACACACCTTACTAGAAAAGTAGAATCAGATAGTATCCCCTATATGTGAGGGTAACTCAAAAACATATGACTGTATAATCCTAGAACCTTTATTGAACAAAAATCTCAAAATGTGAAGCTCTTGTTTCTCAACACATACTCCATCAAGGTCTATACATTTTGGACGGCAGTTTTATCATCTCTCGAATCCTTCCCCAGTGTGGTACTGTAGGATAAGCATTTAACCTCAAGGTCAAATGAGCTTCAAGGTAAGCAGTTCAAACATACCAGCCACTCCTTAGAAACCATATACAGGGTCACTATGAGTCAGAACCGGCTCAACAGCACTTATTAACAACAACAGTACTTCCCTGAAGACTTCTGAACTCTTTGATTTAAATACACGACGTCAAAATGCAGTTTGGGAATCCTCTAGGGATTTAAGTCATATTTCTTTTCAGTGGTCTTTGAATTGGGGGAACTAAAAAAAATCTGAAGGGGCAAGATCAGGGCTATAGTAGGTGCATGGTGTAAGGTTTCCAGAAAAGAATACCTTTAATGAATGAATAGTTGCACTGTTGTGATGGGAAAAAATTCCATGGTGCAAATTTCTTGACCTTTTTTTCACTAATGCAGTGTTCAGTTTTTTTTAAACTTCTTCATAACAAGCCTCTGTGATCATCCTGGCAATAATCTAACAAGATTATTCCTTTGCAGTCTGAAAAGACATTTGTGTGGTAACTTTCTGAACTGACCTCTCTGCATTTAATCCATTGGCATTCAGTGTGATTATCAGTAGGTATGAATTAATTGCTGTCATTATGTTTGTTGTTTTGTGGTACTGCTGGGTTCTTTTTCTACATGCCTTCCTGTGCTGAGTTCATGGGTTTTGTGTTTTTTCTTGTCAGTTTCTTAATAGTTTTCATTTTTCCATGTTTTTCTTAGATTTTCATTTCCTGATATATTTTGAAGTATTAATTTTCTTTGAGGTTACCATATATTCTATTAAATTTTTCCTCTGTTTTAAACAGTCCATTTTGTTCTGCAATATACCTGACCTCCTCACCACCTGGATCTCTGTTCCTATATTTTTACCTTCTTTCACATTGTAATTGTTTTCATCATAGACTGACCTCCCAGAGTCTCTGAATTCATTCTTGTAATTTTTTTTTTTTTTTCTGTTCTGGACTCTTCTAACTGTCGACTGATATCC
>NW_006408724.1:3741555-3742581 GCF_000296735.1 Chrysochloris asiatica
TTCCAACCTTCTAAATATTCCCTTATATGTGGTTCAGAGTTCTGGGTCCACCCCTTGAGCCTGCTTGGTCCTTTATTCTGTGTTGTTGCTGACAGAGTTCTTCACTGCATTTCCACTCAATCCACCTTGTTTGTTCTCCCCTCTATTACCTTTTAATTTTACTTTTCCATGAACTTCTTTGTTTTTCCCTGTGATTTAAAAAATATATATATATAAATGAGGTCATATACAGATATCAACATCTCAGATAATGTTTTTGTCCCATGTTGCAACTTACATTTTTAATTCTTAAAACATTTTAGTATTATTGTAAAATAAATAATATGCTTTAATTATAAATGTGTAAATTGAATTGGAGTCCAGATAACATACCCTTGGCACAATACCATTTAATACTCAATGGTCAGAATATTTTTTTATTATTCTTTCCTTTTTACAAAATGGAATATATGGTAAAGTCACTAATTCAAATTATGAGAAAGACTAAATTAAAGAATGGATTTTAAAGTGACTTTGTATCACTTTCAAGTACTTGTTATAAATTAAATTACCTAAACAAGTAAGATTAATGTGAAATTCTCCCTTTTTTGCATATAGATGATCTTTGTTAACTATATTGTAAATGGGGTTTTCTAAAAAAAAAAAAAAAAATGCCCTTCAACTCCTGGCAAACCCTGTAGGATAGAATCAAACTGTCCCATAAGAGTTTCCAAGGCTGTAAATCTTATCAGAAGTATAGTACTATATGCTTTTGTCATGCAGCAGCTTGTGGGTTAGAACCTTTTGATAGTCAGCACAGCACTTAACTATTGTCAATACAGTACAAACCACCTCAATCATAGAACTCCCTTTGGTTTGCTGAATTTTGGATTAAGGTAGTCATAAAAAAACAAATGGAGCTCTTTGTGACTGGTATGTTGTTGTTGTATGCCATTGAGTTGGTTCAGATTCATAGCAATCCTATACAGGGTTTCTGAGGCTTTACTGAAGCAGAAAGCATTGTCTTTCTCTCATGGAGTGGCTGGT
>NW_006408724.1:3743481-3744695 GCF_000296735.1 Chrysochloris asiatica
CCTCTCTTCTTATCAGCTGGACTCTCCAGCCCTCTGTGGCTTTGTCACTGACTCTGGGTCCAAGAGTCCCCAGGTCTTGACCAGGGCACCTTTTGCAACTGGTATGTTGTTGTTGTTGTTAAGTGTCCTTGAGTTGGTTCCAACTCATAGTGATCCTGTAAAGGGTTTCCAAGGAACAGCTGGTGGGTTTGAACTTTGCAGTTCGTAGTCCAATGCTTATCCTACAGTATCACCCCAGGAATTCTGGTATAGGTAGAAACTTTTATTTTTCTTCAGTTAGGAAACTACTGCTCCTACAGTACTATGAATTTACTTGGTAAGCCCTTCTTTCACAAAGTTGCCTCAATTATCTCCCAATTAATTATCTTAAACTTAAAATGATTGAAGCAGCAGTCTTTCCAGAATCAATCATTTTTTACTATTCTTAGAACCTGTGGTATTTCACAAACATTGATTTTCTTTTCCAAAGGAATAAAGGAAGCCTTACATTTTATACTAGTAAGGAGTCCTGATATGGCACTGTGGGTTAATGTGCTGAACTTCAAGGTCAGTTTGAACTACAAGGTTGTCTGTTCAAGCTCAGCAGCCACTCCTCAGAAACTCTATATAGGGTCACTACAGGTCATAACCGACTGGACAGCACTTAACAACAGCATTCAAGTTATATGATGTAGCAGGATGCAATCATGGAAGCAGAACCCCAAGAGTATTATTTTATAAGACATTTATTATGGGAATTACACTGAATGCAATCATGGAGAAACCAGAAAAACAGATTCACTATCCAGTCCCTCTGAAGTGTTAGTGCTTGTGGGCCTTCGGGAGTTTGTCAGGGAATCTGGGAAGCCAAGCAATTCCAGTGTCCAGGGAGAGGTTGTGTGGAGGAGCTGGACTCACAGCACTGCAACGGGAGAGAGTGAGGGAATGCTGGGATCTAGCAGCAGCTCGGTCAGTCTAGTATCTTCATCTAGTAAAGACTGTAGCAACAGCTGCTGTACTTCTATTTCAACAATTCTCTACAAATGCTTCTTTTGTAAAACTCTAGCTCAGAAACACACTGGGAACTATAGTTCGGCTTAACCTAGTTAATACTGTACAAAACACCTTGGTCCTTTAACTCCCTTTGGTTTTCCTGAATTTTGGACTAAGGAGTTGGGTTAATGCAAAGTTGGTTTGAATCACAAGGTTGGCAGTTCAAGCTTACCCGTTGCTCC
>NW_006408724.1:3745516-3761081 GCF_000296735.1 Chrysochloris asiatica
GACTGGTGAGCTTGAACCGCCGACCTTGCAGTTCAAACGGCTTTGCAGTCTGGCGCATTAACCTGCAGCGCCACACCAGGACTCCTCTGTTGTCGTTGCTAAGTGCTATCGAGTGGGGATCCGACTCATAGCGACCCTGTACAGGGTTTTCAAGGAGCAGCTGGTGAGTTGGAACTGCCGGCCTTAGCAGCCCAAACCAACATTGCAGTTTACCTCATTAACCAGCAACGCCACACCAGAAGTCCAGGACTTCTCTAGAGTATGCAAAATATACAGCCTACATTTATGTGGCATTGTGGGTCAATGTGTCACACTGCAAAGTTGTTTGAATGGCAAGCTCGGTGGTTCAAGCTCACCAGCTGCTCCATGGAAACCTTATACAGGGTCACTATGGGTCGAAACCTACTGGCACTTAACAGCAACAACAACATTTATAAGAATGTTGTGTCAAAGCAGAGAAAAAAATGACACATTCAATACTACAAGGTAGCATTTCACAAAGTATCAGAATGACTGTTACAGTCCTAAATTGAAGATACAGGATGGGGGTGGGGGGGTGGGGGAAAGGTAAAGGGTAAGCGTTTATAAAGAATGCATTCATATGAATTTCTTCTCATATTCCCCAATCACATTTTCTTTAAAGCTTTAAAAAGAAAATCTATGTAGGAAAAAGAGAAGAGCTAGAAAATACAGAGATATGAATAGCTTGTGTGATTTCATCCATTGATCTAAAGAACTCGTAAATTCTTGTGGTTTCAGAATAACCTTTGCAGTATCACATTTGCAGAACATATGCTCTTTGAATAAATGCGAACCCATTTTGTTGAAAGAATAATGTCTTTGCCAAGTTTAAAGCCTTTTCATTGATATCGGAGGGAAACAGACTAAGGACCACAGTGTAAACTGCATTGAAATCTCTTGTATTTACCAGATGTGTAATTTCCAAGGCTCTCCCTTCTTACAAGTGCCTCCTGGGAGAGGTACAGCTCCTGACAGAGGAGCAGAAGAGAAAAGATCAGTTTGAATGATAATGAGATTTCCAAAGAGAGACCTTTACCTTTTTCTTCATACAATGGGAGAGGCAGCTTTTTTTTTTTTTTTTTTTTTTTGATGTCAGTTTAGAACACCCATTAGCTAAAACAGGAGTTATAGGTCCATCAAGAGAAGAATATATCCCTATGGATTAAGTAGCAAAGGTTACCTTCTCTGAGCATCATTATTATTATAAAAGGCTCATTCACACAAAGCTAATGGGAGGTAGACACATGCTTCAGAGGAGAACAGATCTCATGGGATAGAATACTATTCAGCTAGTTTGTAATTCATGCACATATGGAAAAAGAGCGACTGTTGCTGTGTTATCCTGTAAATCAGTTTTTGTTTATTCCCTGTTCCTCCTTCTCTTTTTTGAATAAAGGGCCCTGGTGGTGCTGTGGTTAAGTGCTAGGCTGCTAACTGGAATCCACTAGCCACTCTGCTGGGGCTGGCTGGGGGAAAGTTAGCAGTCTGATATGACAGTCTGCTTTCTTAAAAAGGTACAGCCTTGGGAATCCTCGGGGCCAGTTCTGCTCTCCCTATAGGGTAGCCGTGAGTTGGAATCAACTCCACGGGCAATAGGTTTGCTTTTTATTTGGTCTCCTTTTTTATTTTCAACATTACTGCCACCTTCTTTCTTCCATCATCTTATCCTCTCAGAAATTTGGGAAGAATGGCACTGAAGTTGTCTACCCTGTGGTCATATAAAAACACCTGGATTTGCTGGAGACAGTGTGTCTGAAGGAATCACTAGCCTGGGATATACAAATTATTCTCTGTTCCAAAAGATGCATTTGCAGATCACATCCTGGGAACAGAATGACCTTCTAGACACCCCTTTGACAGAGTCAAGAAGTCTTTGTGTATTACACTTTACTTAGATAGGGGAATTGGTTGACATTATTTATCACAATGTGGAAACCAGTTTGGGAGCATTTCCAAATGACACTCAGGAGAATCAAAATGATTTCTTCTCTTGTGGGACTTGAAGGGAGACTTCAAAGTTATCACTTCTTATGTAACTACAGTCCACTACCTTGTGGGAAGTGAAGGTGATATAAGACTTGGGAGCACAGAGAACATTAGGATGGGAAGATGACAACTTCCAGAAATAATAAAACAATTTCATTTCCCCTCTTTAATCTCAAAGCAAGTATCTCTGGGATAAGTAATGAACAGGAATAGCAAAGAAGGATCAACTGGAGAGATCATGTCAGAGAAATAGTCAGAACTCCTATCATTAAATGGAAGCACAAAAGCCTGAAACATTTTAACGAGAAAAACAAATATATGGTTATTGCTACAAAGATGTTAGCCTGTCTGACAGAAGGGTTTTATGAACTGGTCAATTAGCTGCAGTATGGGCTTGTGTATTTTGCTCTTTTTTTCCAAAACAAACAAACAAAAAAACACCTCATTTTCATTTGTGTCTTTTCTTTCCAAGATGATCAAAATTAAGGCATCTGATATAAGCAAATCAAAGTCAAAAGTTAGATTTAGGGAGATTTTCTGAGATTTTTAATGAGAACATATTCTGTACCCAGAAAATTCTGTTTCTAGAAATTAATGAAGAGCTGCATATTTATGTTGCATGCATTCATGTATGCATATAAATACATAAATATTTAAAATATATTTTACCGGAAGAAAGGGATTATTTTCCTGTTTAGTATTTTCTACTTTAGTAACTCCCCTTTTTCTCTTCCTAACTGAAGACTCATTGCACTTCCTTTCTGAGGTTACAGTATCACATTTGCAGAAAACTAGAAACACTCCTTAAATCTGAGGGACTGCTTCTCACTCTAACACTCATGCCTGGAAGAGCCCCCTTTCTGCTATGGACAGGAAGTTAACAAGGGCCTCAGTAAATCACCAGAAGTATTGTTTTTCTAACTACTCTTTTCAAATGACTAACTGTCATATTGAGGCTTCAGTGGGCTCCAGTGGTTCTGATATCCATAGAGTTGAAGATCATCATTTCTAAATAATCTAACTTTGTTATTTTGGGATACAGACAGGTCAATGTTCAACTCATAGTGAGCCATGTGACAGAGTTGAACTGTCCTTATAGGATTTTCTAGGCTGTGATCTTTTCAGGAAGAGATCACCAGGTCTTTCTCCCACCAGCTGCTGGTTGGGTTCAAACTGTGAACCTTTCAGTTAGTAGCTAACTGCTTAACCTTTTTGCTACCAGGTTTCCTTTAATTTAACTTAGATTCCCATATTTATGTAAAGTACCATCTCCTTTATGATAATCTTTGTCATTTGGGTCCTTTAAATAATGTTTGTCATTTGGGTCCTTTTCTTATAAAACTGATTTAAAACCATCTTTCTGATTCTTCTTCAGAGTTTCCTTCTCTTCATTGAAGAAACAGAATCAAAATTATTGTTCTCAAATGGATCCGAATAGAGTTGAATATAAAAATGGGTTAGCGCTATGGTGACCCAGTGGAAACATTCATCTTATCATAGAAAAATTATTATGTCAATTGGAGGGGATTGAGATCTCTAGATATAAAGTGGAATACTGCTGTCTGAATTCAGATTGTTTTCTCCTTTTTCTTTTTAAATGTTGGTGCTGTAGGATAAGCACTGGACCACAAGGTCAGTTTGAAATGCAAGGTTGACAGTCCAAATCTACCAGCCGCTCCTTGGAAACACTATAAAGGGTCTCTATGAGTTGAAACTGACTCAAAGGCACTTAACAACAATAGTCATTGTTTCTGGAATGTGGATAAGCACTGGACTTCAAAATACAAAATCAGTGGTTCAAGCACACCATTTCTTCAGCAGAAGAAAGGTAAGGCTTTCTGTTCCCATAAAGATTTACAGCCTCAGAAACCTTTTACAGGGTCTCCATGAGAACCCACTCAAAGGCACTTAACAACAATATTGTTTGTGTAGATATTGAAGTTCAACATGTTTCAAAAGCATATGTGTTCTCTTACTCATCCTAAATTCTTCCTTTCCCTATTTTCATATATATCATATAATTAATATATTTTTGTTGTTGTTGTTAAGTGCCATCGAGTCGGTTCCGACCCATAGCGACCCTGTACAGGGTTTCCGAGGGTGTAAATCTTTACGGGAGTAGAAAGCCTCATCTTTCTCCCACGGAGCGGCTGGTAGTTTCGAACCGCTGACCTTACGGTTCGCAGCCCGATTCGTAACCACTACACTACCAGAGCTCCTTATATATTTATGTTATTTAATTGTTCTGAGCATCTAGGTGTCATAGCAGTATTGCTTCATTGGTTCACACTCAATTTGTGATATACTGTGATTGTTTTCTGATGTTGTTGCTGTTTTTAAAGTTATACAGCTGGTCACTATTCTTTAACATTCCTTCTTCTTATATATGTATACAAATCTGTACTCCATTTAATGTCCTATGATATTTCTGATGAGTTCTCTAATAAGTTTGCAATAACAGTAATAGAATGGTCCCCAGTCAATGATGATGCATATTTAGTTGAAAGAATATTTTCTTTGTGCCATGGATGGATATATCACACACAAAAAAATTACTTCTTGGGTCACCATGCCAAAACATGTCCTTGAACTGTGGATGGAATGGTGTAGGGGATTTATTTAGTGGTAGTAATATTAGAAGATCAAACAACATGAAAGTTTTATCTATGATCTCTACATTTACTCTATGGTTAACATCTGCATTGACTTATGGTTGAATAAATATTTACCTCTCCTCCCTCCAATGTGAATAGAATATGTTTCCCTGCCCTTTAAGTATGTTTTGCCTGTAGGATATAAGCAAAGGTTTGAAGCATGTTTGTGCCCTTGAATTTGCATTATTTCGCTTCTGCAATTGCCATAGTAACAAATCCCATATAATCTGTTCAATATCCAAAGAAGATAAGAAATCTTTGTGCGGAATAGTGTGTGGGCTAATGTGCTGGACTGCAAAGTCACTTTGAACCTCTAGTTCAGCAGTTCAAGCTCACCAGCTGCTCCTCAGAAACGCTATACAGGGTTGCTATGGGTCAGAACAGGCTTGATGGCACTTAATAACAACAACAACAAAGTCATTTAAGACTAGCCTAGATCAACCAAATCCCAACTGACCCAGACACTCATAAGCATTAAATAAGTAACTTTATGTGCACTAAGTTTTGTTGGTATTTTTAAGCAGCTATGCTTGAGTAATATAGAGATCCATGAGCTCTGGTAGCATAGTGGTTACGAATCAGGCTGCAAACCTTAAAGTCAGCAGTTTGAGACTACCAGCCACTCCACAGGAGAAAGATGAGGCTTTCTGCTTCCATAAAGATTTACAGCCTCGGAAACCCTGTACAGGGTCGCTATGGGTCAGAACCGACTCAACGCACTTAACAACTCTCAAGAAGGGTCCTTTCATAAAAAATACCCCTAAAATATGTGACACAGGTTTAGCATCTAAGCAGCATAAGGTGAAGAAATTACTATAAAAACCTAGATAAATAGTAAAGAAAACTTACAGCAGACTTGGAAAATGGCAATCTGTCTTTTATAATGGCAACTTTTATTTCTAAACTGTCACGTACCACAACCTGAAAAACAGAAAAAGTACAGAATACATTTTACTAATTGGAGGAAGATATCTTATGATAAAATCTTGAGTTTGGGGAATAATTTTATCAATAGAAATAGCTAAGCTTACAATACATTATCTAATAAATATATAGAATCTTTCATTCAATTTTTTTTTTTCCTCTAAGTGCTGCAATGTGAAACATTCCCTCTTTTTGTATGTTGGTTGATATGTTACATCAGACACTCAGGAAAAAGGGAAGTAAAAAGAAGGAATTCAATAAGTTACCTGTTTGCATTTCTTCTAAAAATTTAAAACATTTTTAAACATAATACAAGAATAGGTAAAGAAGTAAAATTCTAGTGCTATACAAATATACAAAAATACCACAAACATAAATATATGGCAAAATAATTCTACAAACTTGTATACTGCCTTTTGGGGAGAAATTAGGTTCAGTCTAAATTCACCTTCAACTTTCTGTGGAACAATCCAGAAAGTTGCCAGAAACTTTGAAGCAAAACATTCAAACTAGAAAGTAAAAATTTTAACAAGGAATTTGAACCCAAAGTAGGAGAGAACAGTACTTCTCTTAAGAGAATTTCCTTGCACCTTTGACTCAAATGCCAAGTTACAAAAAGGACCTCCAAACGTGATCATAGAATCACCACTCTGTGTCTAAAATACAGTAGATGCTCAGAAATATCTTCTGAGAGAGTATCAATAGATAATAATAATGATTCATAATCCTGCAGATGGAAAAATGCTTAAAAATCAAAATATGTATGATAAAGAGGGAAATGATGTAGAAAGTAAAGTTAGAAGAATTAAAACTAGACCCCTGCAAAACTGTAGAACAGATGGTATAGAAGAAATTAAAAGAGAAAAACAATCATTACTAAGGTCAAAATGTTTGGTGAAGAAAATCAAATTGTGTTCCATAAAATTGAAGAAACCATTGATGATCAGAAGCACTATGATTTTATATGACTTTAACAAAAATAAAAAACATTGCTACTTGAAGCATGACATGTCATCTATTGTAATATGCATGCCCGTTTCAAAGATGATGAGCTGTGAAAAGTCATGTGCATCCGGAAGTGGAAGAAATGTGACATTGCTATTTCTTTGCCAGCTGACTCCCTCTCAGAGGCTGCCAGAGGGGCTGGAAGGCTGGACAAGATACAAGGAAACTTCTGCTTGTTTTCCCTCCTGGTTCCTGTTTTGTTCTCCATTTCTGTCACTGTAAATCCAGCAATACTACTTCTATATGCTGGCAGCAGCATTTGGTTTCAATAGCAGCAATTGTTTCCTGTTTGAAGGTTTTCAGTATTTTCAGAACCAGCAGCAGCATTGTACCCTTTGAGACATCAGTACCAACCAGCGGTTGCCCTCTTCTCAGAGCTCGTAGTCTGAGCTTTATCGGGCCCCACCTCCTTGTTTTTAGTAATTTCAGTCTCATCTCTTATTCTCTCCTACTTCTAAATGTTGTATGCTCTAGATATTTGTCTTTTTAAATTAACAGTAAAATTATGTTAATATAATTCATGTACTCTCAGTTTACTTACTAGAATTTGATTGATATAATACATGTGTTGTTGTTGTTTGTGCCATGGAGTCGGTTCTGACTAATAACGACTCTGTACAGGGTTTCCGAGACTGTAAATCTTTACAGGAGCAGAAAGCCTCATCTTTCTCCCATGGAACAGCTGGTAGTTTCGAACTGCTGACCTTGAGGTTTGCAGCTCGATTTATAACCACTACACTACCAGAGCTCCATATAATGCATGTACGCACATGTAAAAAGCAAAAGAAAGAAAGTGACTGAGAGATAAATAAAGGGAGTATACTTTGGTTGAACTTCAAAAAAAGAATTCTAGTAGGTGGTGGGGAGGGAGTTTTGTGTGTTGAGATACATGGTTGATGTATCACCAAACACTGAACAAGACAAAAACTCTGAACCATATGGAGAAATTATTTTCCACAAGCAGTATCAACAGGCCTAAAACTGGGTGAGTTCCTGAGTAGTAAAAGTTAATGAGCTGTGGACAATGGGTTAATTATCTATATGTTCACATAATATTAAATCCTGATTGAAAGGGAGCCAGTTGGAATTTATCAATTAAAAATTATTAAAGCAAACACTGTGTGTGCTATAATTGTCTTGGTTGTTAGGACTGAATTCAGGTCCCAAATCCTGAAGAGTGGGGAAATGTGTTGAAGCAAGCCCTACTTTTACTACTGATTTTTCTCCTCAAAGTATTTGTCAATTTTTGATGTGAGGAAAACAGACCAAGTAGAAAATATTGAATTTATGACAGATGGACTAGAATTGAAGACATTAACTGACATTTGAAATTAACAAGCTCAGATTAAAGGGTCAAGGTTCTAGAGAAAAGGATATAGAGGAGTAGGACTTTCTCCATGTGCTTTCCCTTGAAGCACTAGTAGGTTCTTAAACAATTTATATGTGAGTCAAAAATTTAGAAAACAAGAAGAATGTATCTGCAAAGAAGCAACAAAGCTTAACAGTGCTGAAGTGTCATTGACTCAGTTCTGACTCATAGCAACCCTCTATAGGGTATCTAAGGAGTGGCTGACGGATTTGAACCGCCGACCTTGTGGTTATCAATCCGATGCGTATCCTAGAGTGCTATACCAGGGTTCCTTAATGGTGCTAGGGAAACAAATCTGGATTCAGAGACTACTAAGGTGGAAAACCCTTGTAAATTTCCCAAGTTTTCATGTAAGATCTCTGAAAGACATATTATCCTAGAAGTAGAGCAAACCCCAAATAGGTGAACCCTCACAAAACTTAATCTCAGTGACTTTAATCCTTAATTAAATCTAGGTAGTCTTCCTCTTCTCTAACTGGCTTCCCTACAAAAAAATTAAACTCATCTCTGTTGTTAGTTGCTGTCAAGTTTGTTCCAACTCATGGTGACCTTATATGTAACAGAAGAAAACATTGTCCAGTCCTACCTATTCCATTTCATCATCAGTGATGTGTTTGAATTCATTGTTGAGGCTGTTGTATCATAGTGGGTTTTCCTTATTTTCACTGACTACTAAATATGATGTGTTTTTCTAGAGTTTGCTCATTCCTGATGACATGTCCAAAATTGCTGATCCTTCCACACCATGAGGCTTGTTTTTTTTCCTAAGAGTGATTAAATTCCAAAGAAGAAAATACCATCCAGAGCATACAAACATATTATACAACAAGAACATAAAAGAAAAGATGGAAATTTTCAATCGAGACTTCAAATTGATAAAAAAAAAAAAAAAAGAATGGTATGGAAATTCCAGAATTGAAAAATATAGTAACTGAAATTAAGAACTATATGTAATAGCATATTAGATACAGAAGAAAAAGTTAGTGGAAAGGAAGGGAGGTCAATGAATTAATTCAAATTGGATTCTAGAGAGAAGAAACAACAAAACAAAACAGAACAGGACAACAACAAAAATATGATACAGGGAAAAAGATTTTATGTGTGTGCAAATAGAGTCCCTGAGAGAAAGAATTGGACAGAAGAAACAGTGGAAGGTCAAAAAATGTTTCAAAATGGATGCAAGCTATCATTCCACAGAATTAACAAGATCTAGTGGTTACGAATTAGGCTGCGAACCGCAAGGTCAGCCGTTTGAAACTACCAGCTGCTCCGCGGGAGAAAGATGAGGCATTCTGCTCCCGTAAAGATTTACACCCTCGGAAACCCTGTGCAGGGTCGCTATGAGTCAGAACCGACTCCACGGCACATAACAACAACAACATATGTCCAAAACAAAATAATCTAAAAAGAAATCATATATAGGCACATCAGATTGAAACTGCTCTCCACTTCCTCCCTCCAACAAAGAAAATGGTAAAAGCAGCTAGAAGAAGGGATATATATCATCTTTGTTGTTGTTGTTGTTGTTGTTAAGTGCCGTGGAGTCGGTTTCAACTCATAGCAACCCTACACAGGGTTTCCGAGGCTGTGCATCTTTACGGGAGCAGACCGCCTCATCTTTCTCCCGCGGAACCGCTGGTAGTTTCCAACGGCTGACCTTGAGGCTCATAGCCCGATTCATAACCACTACGCTACCAGAGATATCATCCTTCAAGGGCAAAAATGAGAGTTATAACTGAATTCTTTTTTAACTTTTTATTGTGATTTGGATGAAAGTGTACAAAGGGAAAAGAATTGGTTTCCATTAAACAATCCATAACACAATTTGGTGTGTGACATTAATTGCAGTCCACACAATGTAACCGTACTCTTCCTACTTCCTCCCTGTATTTACCATTTCCATTCTTCCTTTTTGCCTATCCCTTTGGACTCTGGCCAACGCTACCCTTTTTGATCTTGTATAGTTGTTTATTCTAAGGAGTGCATGCCTCCCTGGTGTATATTGCTTGAGTGAAAGCTGAGCCATTAGTGTAACTTGGGTTTCATAATTGAGCAGTGTCTAAAGGTCATAGTCTCTAGGATTCTACCAGTCTTTATGTTTATTTATTTATTTTGCATTGTGTTTACCATTTTTCTTCCACTTTATCTAGTAACTCCTTTTGTGATTCCTTTCAGAGAGATTGAAAGTGCTAGCTCGGAACTGTCAGTTCTTCTGGTCTCAGGGTCATGTAGACTGGGATTGGTGTGGTTTGTTTGTCCTTTGCACTCTTTGTTTCCATGCATCTTTTATTTTCTTCACTATTCTTTGTTTCTTTATTGTTGATAAGTGCCACCAAGTCAGTTCCAACCCATAGCAACTCTATGTACAGCAGGATGAAAAACCACCATCCTGCCCTATCCTCTTAATTGCTGCCATGCTTGAGTCCGTTGCTGCTCTGGATGGGAAGAAACCAATAGTTGGATTCAGACAGCTGTTCACAAACTTTTCAAACCCCAGTAGTGCAGCTGAAGTTTTAGTATACATTATGAAGTCTGGTAGACAATAGAATGATGACTTTAAAGTTCTGAAAGAAAATAACTATCAACTGACAATTCATATCAGAGGAAATATCCATTATAGATTGAATTGCTTCCCTCAAAATATGTGTTGTAAATCCTACTATATCAGTGGTCATAATCTCAATTTACAATTGGGTTTCTTTGTTATGTTAATGAGATGGTTTTAGAGTAGGATGTGTCTAAATTCATTATCTGAAAGTGAAGAGGAGTTAAAATACTTACTGATGAAGATCACAGTCTTCTGTATGGGTTGCACTTCAATGTAAAGAAAACAAAAATCCTCACCATTAGACCAATAAATAGCATCATGATACATGGAGAAAAGATTGACGTTATCAAAACTTCATTTTGCTTGAATCCACCATCAACAGTCATAGAAGTAGTAGTCAAGAAATCAAATGACATATTGCATTAGGCAAATCTGCTGCACAAAATCTTTTAAAACTGTTCAAAAGCAAAAATGTCAGTTTGAGACTTAAAGTATGCCCGGCATAAGCCATGGTATTTTCAATAGCCTCATATACATGTGAAAGTTGGACAGTGACTAAGGAAGACCATAGAAGAATTTATGCATTTCAGTTATGGTGTTGGAGAATATTAAAGATACCATGGACTTCCAGAGGACTTCTGGTGTGTCGCTGTGGATCAACAATGAACTGTTTTAATGTACCAGCTGCTCCTTGAAAACCCTATACAAGGTTGCTATGAGTCAGAACCAACTTGACAGCATTTAACAACAACAACAACATGGACTGCCAGAAAAATAACAAATCTGTGTTGAAAATTGTACAGCTATGGGGACCACAAAGGCAAGAAGTAACTGGCTTACAAGCTTTCAAGAGGGAACCTAGAGCTAGGGGGCATGGAGGAAGGCAGAATCTCCAGTGAGTACTCTCCAATCTGTCTAGGCGGAGCTGATGAAATGAAATGCAGAAGGGTCACTTGTGATACAGTAGTGAATGATTGTTATCAAGACTGATTGTGAGGGTTGGAAATGTAAAGGTAGACATTTTGTAGCAAGGAAGGGAGTTGTTAACTCTCTAGTGTAGGAGCATAGGTCTCTGGGACCATCAACGGAGAAGAGACGAGAGCGGGACCCTACCCAGAGAAGCAGCGAGGCCTGAGATGGAGGCAGAGACAATGACGAAGTGGCTGGGGACTTTGGATCCAGAGAGGGAGAGGGACTGGGTCCTGAAGAATGGGGGAGGGGGACAGTGTAGGGGGCGGGTTTATAGGGTATACCCTTTGGTCGGTTGATGATGCATGGAGGGGATTGGAACCATGGCAATGAGACGATATACAATGGAATGAATGTAAAACTAAAGTTCTCTCATGTAAAATATCATATAATTCACAATAAAACATGAAAAAAAAAAATACAGCTAAAATGCTCCTTAGAATGATGAGTCTTTAGATATAATGTCAGGAGGAATCAGTCCCTGAAGAAGGACATCATGCTTGATAAAGGGGAAGGTCAGCAAAAAAGTGGGAGACTCCCAACAAGATGGATTGGCACAGTGGCAGCAGCTCAAGTATAGCAGCAATTGTGAGGATAGCGTAGGACCAGGTGGTATTTCGTTCTGTTGTACATAGGATCACTATGGATCAGAGCTGACTCTAAGGCACCTAACAACTAAAAACTTTAGGAAAAAAGAAAGACTAAAGGTTGATTATCTATGCATCATATTAAGAAAAGAAAGTAGTAAGGAAAGAAAAATTAAGGTAAAAACAGAAATCATTAATACAGAAAGCAAACACACATAAATGATTAGCACCAAAGTTGGTTCTTTAGAAATATGAATGAATTGAATAATCCCAGGAATGACACATTGGCTGCAACAATGGACTCAAATACAGCAATTATTGTAAGGATGGCAAAGGACTGGACAGTTTTTCATTCTGTTGTACATAGAGTGGCAAGAGTAAGAACTGACTTGATGGCATCTAACAACAAGACTGATTTTAAATAGACAGAGAAGGCACAAATTGTCTGTATCTGAAATGAAACAAGGGGCATTCCATTAGATCTCACAGACATAATAAGAAAATATTATTAATCCAGTTTTGCTAATTAATTAAAATATTTACATAAAATTGAGAAGTTCCTTAAAAGCATACACCAAAACTGAAACAAGAAAAACTATTTATTTTTAACGAAATCCATGATTTAAAATTTTTAGAGAAAATTGTAGGTTTAATGCCTTCACAATGGATTTCTTCCAAATATTTATAAAAGAAATACTATCATTAACCCACACATTTGTTTGGGAAGCATAAAGAAATCAAATAATTCCCAGTGTGTTTTATGAGACCAGCACAGCCTTGATACCAAAACCTGACAAAGACATTATAAAAAAAAGAAAGTTACATATTAACATTGTTTCATAAGTAGATTAGAAATATCCAAAATAAACTATTATCAAATTGAATAAGAAATATAACAGTATGATAGTATAATGTGTTAAGTGCTGTCGAGTCAGTTCCAACTCAGTGATCCAGTTTTGGGTTTCCTAGTCTGCAAATCTTTGCAGAAGTAGAAAACCTCATCTTTCTCCTGTTAATCAGCTGATGGGCTCAAACCGCAGACTTTGAAGTTCACAATCTAGTGCATATCTTACAGAGCCACCACACTTCCACATTACAGTTAAATTGTGTTTATCCCAGGAATGCAATTTGGATTAGTAATGAAATGATCAATCATTGTTGCATACAAGATTAACAAAGTAAAGGAAAAATTTTACTCATTTCAATAGAGTATTAAAGGCATGTAAAGGTATTAAACCATATTATTGATTTTAAAAAGTATTTTAGGCAAAGTTTTCCTTATGGGTGGTTATTAACAAAGAGAAAATTTTGAAGAAAAATAGGCACAGTTTGCACTATAGAGTATAAAAGCATAATGTAAAGGAACAAGAAATGAATCAGACTATGAATATATGTTGAATAACTTTTTGCTGGGGATCCTAAGTAAAGCATCAAAACAAGAGAAGAATAAAGAAAATGTAGTCAAATAGGATGGAAGAAATAAAACTGTTGCTATTTACAAATATGATTGTCTACAGAAAAACCAAACAACCTACCAATAAACTATGATAACAAAAAAGAAAATTTAAGAAGGCTGCTGGATACTAGATGAATATATGAGTTGTATTTATGTGCATTAACAGTAAACAGCCATAAAAATGAAAAAAATTAATTAATTATGTTATTTATTGTAGAATGTTTTTGTTAAGTGTCATTGAGTCAGTAAATCCATTTAATATTTGTTAATAAACTTAACAAAATATATACAAGCCATCTGCAGTGAAACCTACAAGACATAATTGGAAGAAAGTAATAAGACATAAATAAATAAAAATATATACTATGTTCATGGATTGGCAACTCATTATTATTAAGATATGTTCTTGTCTTTATATATAATACAAAGAGATCTGGTAGTGTAGTGGTTACGGGCTGGACTGCCCTCAAGATCAGAAGTTTGCAACTACCAGTTGTTCTGTGGGAGAAAGGTGACATTTTCTGTTCCCATAAAGATTTACAGCCGCAGAAACCCTATGCAGAGTTGCTATGAGTTGGAACCGACTACATGGCACACCACTACCCCTGTATATATACAATGTAATCTCAATTGAAATCTTAGGAGAATGTTTGTAATAACTAAGAAGCTGATTCTAAAAAAGAATATATATATATACACATACATATATATAAACTCAATGTGTCACAACTAACAAAATAAGAGAATACTGAAGAAGAAGAAAAATAGGAAGGATTTATAGTATTGAATACCAAAACATTGTATAGCAATAGTAATTATTGCTATTGTTGTTAAGTGCCATTGATTTGGTTCTGACCCATAGCAACCCTGTATAGCATTTCTGAGGAGCAGTTGGTGAACTTGAACTGCTGACCTTGTGGTTCAAACTGACTTTACTGTCCAGTGCATTAGCCTGCAACACCACACCAGGACTCCAATTATTGCTATTAGTGTGATATTATTTCAAGAATACATAAATGGATCAGTGGAATAAAACAAACTAAAAAAAAAGACTGACTTATATGGTCATATAACCTGTGACAAATCTACAACTGCAATCCAATAGGGCAATGGCAGTAAATGAGGTGGATACACATGGGCAAAAAATTAGCCTTGATCACATCCTCACAAAATATATAAAAAGCAATTTGAAGTGGACTCTTAGATATAAATATTAAAGAAGAAATAGCTTATAAAAGAAAACAGAAGTATATCTCTATAATACTGAGATAGACAGGACACATAAAAAAACTTATTATAATGAAAAATGTTGATAAATTTGATGACATTAAAATTAATAACATTTCTTCATTTAGAGAAATTATCAAAAGAATGAAAATGCATGCTACAAGGGGAAGTAACATATATATAATATTTATATCCAACAAAAAACTCACATCTAGATAGATGAAGAATTAAAGTAAATCAAGTGAAAATCAGAAAAAAATACAGCCAAAAGTCACAAACATGGACTTCAAGAAATTTGATATACAAATAACTAATAAGCACATGGAAAGGTGCTCATGCTTAAGAATCATCATTGTAAACAGAAGACTTTAGGACCATCAAGAGAGAAAAGCGCAAGTGGAATTCAGGAACCTATCCAGAGAAGAAGCAACATCAGAGATGGAGGCAGAGACAGAGTCAAGGAGAGAGGGAGCAGCTGAGGACTCTAGATGCATGGAAAGAGAGGGACTGAGAACTGGTGGCCAGGAGGCAGACTTGCAGAATGTACCCTTTGGTGGTGTAAACTATTATATATGCCTGAGTGTTTAAAAAAAAAAAAAAAGAGCTAAAATTATTAGGGAGAAATACTGTTAACTGATGATAAATGGAGGGGATTATAATCATTGTAATGAAACAAAGTGTATGATTTGTTGAATGTAAAACTGATGATCTGTCTTGAAAACTTGCACTCAATTCACAATAAATTTTTTTTTAATCCATAAAAATGAATCATCATTGTACAACAAACTAAGTGATGATGATATATCCCTATATATTCAT
>NW_006408724.1:3763262-3785702 GCF_000296735.1 Chrysochloris asiatica
AGTTAAGATTCATTCCAGAAAACTATCTTCACTACCTTCAATCTTTCTTAAAGGACTGATGGGAAGATCAGATCTTTGAGGAGATCTTTGCGCAATGATTTTGGCTTCCCTTCAGCAAAAAAGCTTGCTTAAAGATACTTGCTTAAAATAGAAAATGCTGAATCACATTTTGGATCCCAATTTCTGTCACTATCACATCAGTGGTAGTTCTACATTCCTCTTCTTAATGGGTGGGTGTTCAGCCACTGTTTCTTCATTTGTTGAGAGTGACAACTTTTTTTCTCGTGATTCATCTTTGAAATCTTTCCAACCTTCTGTAAAATGCTTGATCATCTAAAAATTATTTTATGAAGGGCAGCATTCCTGTAAACTTGTTGCAGATGTTCAGCAAATTGAGAAGATGTCCACTTGATTTTTGCTAAAACTTTGATATGAACCCTGATCAAAAATCCCTCCACTCCATGGCCCATGGCATAAAAAGCATGCCTTTGAGTTATGGTGTTGGAAAAAAATATTGAAAGTGCCATGGGCTGCCAAAAGAACCAATAGATCCGCTTTGGAAGAAGTGCAGCCAGAGTGCTTCCTGGAGGCCAAGATGGCCAAACTTCGTCTCTCATACTTGGATATATTGTCAGGAGGGACCAGTCGCTAGAGAAGGATATCATGTTTGGTAAGATGGAGGGTCAGAGAAAAAGAGGAAGACCCCCAATGATATGGATTGGCCAGGTGGCAGCATCAATGGACTCAAGTGTGGCAACAGTAGTGAGATTGGCCCAGGATCGGACATTGTTTCATTCTGCTGTGCATAAAGTTGCTATAAGTTGATACCGACTTGACTGCACTTAACAATGTCTGCAATGATTTACAGTTCAAATCCACCAGCAGTTTTTCAGAAACCCTATACAGGGTCACTATGAGTTGGAACATACTTGATGGCACTAAATAATAACCATGAGGCCTGGTGTGATGCTGTAGGGTAAGCCCTGGACTGCTAACTGAAAGATTGGCAGTTCAAACTCATCAGTGACTCTCAGAAATCCTATAAGAGTCCCTTTGAGTTAGAACTGACTTGTAGGTACAAAAAACAACAAGACAAAGTAAAGTATAATGCAGTAAAGGAACTGAACAAAACAATTTAGAGGGCAGCTCGAGAAGACAAAGTAAAGACCTAGAGTTAGAAAATCAATAGGGAAGAACATGCTGATGAGCTCTGAAAGAAGTGGAGAAAAACTTCAAGCCTCAATTGCAATACTGAGGAATTCTAGGGACAAAATACTGAATGATACAGGAAGCATGAAAATTAGATGAAAAGAGCATAGTGCAAAAAGAATTGGTCAGGTTTCAACCATTTCAGAAGGAAGCATATATTCAACAGCTGATAGTATTGAAGGAAGAAGTCCTAGCTAAGTGAAGACATTGGCTAAAAACAAGACTCCAGAAGTTAATGGACTACAAATCGAACATTTCAACAAACTGATACAGTTGAAAGTGCTCCCTCATCTATGCCTTAAAGTTTAAGAAAGTAACTAACTGGGCAGGTCAACAGATTGGAAGAGATTCTTATTTGTGCCCATTCTAAAGACAGATGACCCAAATAAATGCAGCAATCCCCTAATCATATCATTAATATCACATACAACTAAATTTTGCTGAAGATAATATTTCAACAGGAAACTGACAGACATTCAAGCCAGATTCAGAAAAGGATGTTGAATGCCTTAACTTGTGGTTAGCAGCGGAGGGCTGATCCTACAGCACCACACCAGAACGCCCAGATGAATGTTTTATTGACTATACAAAGACATTTGACTGTGTGGATCATAACAAATGATTGATAACACTGATAAGAATGGAAATTCCAAAACACTTCACCGTGCTCATGAGGAACCTGAGAACAAAGGAAAGCTGAATAATTTAAAGTCAGAAAAGGTGTGCCTCAGTGTTGTATCTTTTCACCGTATTTACTCAATCTATATGTTGAGCAAATAATCTGAGAACTGGATTATATGAAAAAGAACATGCTACCAGGTTTGAATTAAGACTTGATAACGTGCAATATGCAGATGACACAACCTTGCTTGCTAGAAGTGAACTGGACTTGAGGCACTTACTGATGAAGATTCAGACTATAATCTTCAGTATGAGCTAAACTTCAGTGTAATGAAAAGGAAAATCCTAATAATTTGACCAATAAATAACATCATAATAAATAGAGAAAAGATTGAAGTTGTCAAATACTTCATTTTATTTGGTGAGCTTGAACTGCCGACCTTGCAGTTCAAATGACTTTGCAGTCTGGTGCATTAACCCACAGTGCCACACCAGGACTCCATCCATTAATAGTAGACTGGCTAAATTAATTATTGTACGTTCAACAGTGAAATACTATATAATTGACAAATAGCTACTGGTGCATGCAACCACATTAATAAATTTCATAGACAGAAATGAAAGAAATCAGACACAAAAGAATAATTACTCTAAGATTCTATTTATATCTGGTTCAAAAACAAAGAACATAAATCTTTAGTGATGTAATTCATCATTGAGGTTAACTTTGGGGTTGTGATGATTGGGAAGGGACACTAGAGAGGCATCTGAGGGTTAGTAATGTTCTAGATCTTGATCTTGGTGTCTTGATTTGGGTTACACTTTGTAAAAATTCGTCAAACTATATACACTTATGCTCTGTACACCTGTCTGCATTTGTATTAGAAACATGTTTGTGAAATCTTTTTGGAACTTTCTGGTACTATACAAATACATTGTTGTTGTTGATACATGCCATCGAGTCTGTTCCGACTCATAGCAACCCGGTATAGGGTTTCTGAGGAACAGTCTGGTGAGTTTGAACCACTGACTTTGCGGTTCAAATGACTTTATGGTCAAGTGTTTATCCTATAGCACCATACCAGGACTCCATACAAATATGAGGCTTATATTAATCTCATGTTGTATTTGCAGACATCAAAGAAATTTTAACTTCAGGAAAATCTAAAGGTTATCCATGAAAGGAAGGAAATGCCTCAATAAATAATAAGCATACAGTCAAAAGGAGTCCAGGTGACACTGTGGTTAAAACACATAAGAGCTAACTGAAAGGTTCATTGGTGGAGAAAGATTAGCAGTCTGATTCTATAAATAATTGTTGTTGTTGTTGTTAGGTACCATTAAGTCTGTTCTGAGTCAGTGTGACCCTCTGGACAATAGAAGGAAACATTGGCTTGTCCTGTACCATCCTCACAATTGTTATGTTTGAGCCCACTGTTGTTGCCACAGTGTCAGTCTAGCACATTGGGGTCTTCCTCTTTTTGTTGACCATCTACTTTACTGAGCATGACATCCTTTTTTAGAGATTAGTGCATCCTAGTAATTTGTCCAAACTAGTGACATGAAATCGCCCCATCTTTGCATTTAAGGAGCACTCTGGCCGTACTCCTTCCAAGACAGATTTGTTCTTCTGGCAGTCTATGATACTTTCGATATTCTTCCCCAACACCATGATTCAAAAGCATCAATTCAGTTCCAGTCTTCTTTATTAATCGTTCACTATCACATGCATATGAGGCAATTGAAAATAGCATGGCTTGAGTTAGTCATGCCTTAGCCCTCAAACTGACATCTCTGCCCTTTAGCACTTTTTTAAAGAGGGCTTTTGCAGCAGATTTGCCAAGTGTAATACATCCTTTAATTTCTTGACTTCTGCTTCTGTGGGCACTGATTGTGGATCCAAGTAAAATGAAATATTTAACAACTTCAATATTTTCTCTGTTGTTTTGTTGTTGATGTTAAGTGCTTTTGAGTCAGTTCCTACTCATAGCAATCCTGTATAGCATTTCCGAGGAGCCGCTTGTATATTTAAACTGCCAACCTTGCAGTGAGCGGTAAAGGGCTTATCTTGTAACACCACACCAGGACTCCTTATCTCTGTTTATCATGATGTTATTTATTGGTCCAGCTGTGAGGATTTTCATTTTCTTTACACTGAAATATAATACATTCTGAAGACTGTAGTCTTTAATCTTCATTAACACGTTTTTTTAAGTCCTCTTCCATTTCAGTAAGCAAGGTTGTATCATCTGCATATAACAGGTTGATAATGTGTCTTCCTTCAAGGTTGATACCATATTCTTCTTCATAAAGATCAGTTTCTCAGTTTATTTGCTCAGCATTCAGATTGAATAGGTTTGGGGAAAGGATACAATCTTGACACAACTTTCCTGATTTTAAATACCCCAATATTCACTTCTGTTCAAAGAACAGGCTTTTGATACATTTACAGGTTTTATATGAACACAATCAAGTGTTCTGGAATTCCTGTTCTCTACGTTATTCATAAGTTGTTATGATCCACATGGTTGAGTAGAATAAAACAATCATATTCATTCTTTTGGTATTCATTCTCTGCTTTCATCTGAGATCCATTTGATATCTGCAACAATACCCTCATTCCATATGCTTTTCTGAACCTAGCTTAAAATTCTGGTAGCTCCCTGATGATGTACTGCTAAAGTCATTTTTAAATTATAGTCAGCAAAACTTTACTTGCATGTGATATTAATGATATTTTGAAAATTGGTGCTTCCATTGGGTCATCTTGTTTGGAAATGAATACAGATATGGATCTCTTTCAAATGATTGGCCAAGTAGCTGTCTTCCAAACTTCTTGGCATAGACAAGTGAGCACTTCCAGTGCTGCATCAGTTTACTGAAACCTTTAAATTTGTATTCTATTAATTTCTGGAGACTTGTTCTTCTCCAATGTTCAGTCCAGCTTGGAATTCTTCCTTCATTGCCATTAGTTGTTGATCATAGGGTACCTCCTGAAATGGCTGAACATCAACCAATTCTCTTTGGTACAGTGACTCTGTATTTCTTCTATCTTCTTTTGATGCTTGCCGCATCATTCAGAAATGTACTCATAAAATCATTCAATAGTGCAACTCAAGGCTTTTTTTCTTCCATTTTTTTCATTTTGAGAAATGCTGTGTGTGTCTTCCATTTTCGTTTTCTAATTCCAGGCGTTTTCACATTACATTACAATACTTTGTCTTCTTGAACTGCCCTTGAAATTTTTCTGTTCAGGTCTTATGTTTAATCAATACTTCCAGTTGTATCAGAAAATTCAAGCCTCAACTTTTGTTAATGAAAGATTCTCTGGGCAAATTATTGAATGATGCAGAAAGCATCAAAAGAGGATGAAAGGTATACACAGAGTCACTGTACAAAAAGTAAATGACTGATGTTCAACCATTTCAAGAGGTAGCATATGATCAAGAGCCAATGATACTGAAGGAAGAAATTCAAGGTACATTGAAGGAATTGGCAAAGAACAAGGTACCAGGGATTGATGGAATAAAAATTGAAATCTTTCAAGAAAGTGAGGTGGCACTGGAGGCACTCACTCATCTCTGCCAAGAAATTAGGAAGGCAACTATCTAGCAGACTGATTAAAAGAAATCTGTATTTGTGCCCATTCCAAAGAGAGGTGACCCAATGCAATGCAGAAATCATCAGACAATATCTTTGCTATCCCATGCAAGTAAAGTTTTACTAAAGGTAATACAGAAATGGCTGCAAGCATACATTGACAGAAAACTTCTAGAGGTTCAAGCTGGATTCAGAGGAGGCTGTGGAATGAAGGATATCATTGCTGATGCCTGATGGATCTTGGCTAAAAGCAGAGAATATCAGAAAGATGTTTACCTGTGCTTATGACTATGCAAAGGCTTTTGATTGTGTGGATCATAACAAGCTATGGACAATATTGTGAAGTATGAATATTCTGGAACACTTAATTGATCTCATGATGAATCTGTACCTGGACCAAGAGGCAGTTGTTTGAACAGAACATGGTAATACTGAATGGTTTAAAATTAAGAAAGGTGTGCAATAGTTTTATATTCTTTCACCATACTTATTCAGCCTGTATGCTGAGCAAATAATACAAGAAGCTGGGTTCGATGAAGAAAAACGTGGCATCAGGATTGGAGGAAGACTCATTAACAACCTGCGATAAGCAAATGATACAACCTTGCTTGCTGCAAATGAAGAGGACTTAAAACATTTACTGATGAAGATCAAAGAGCACAGCCTATGGTATGGATTGCATCTCAATGTAAAGAAAACAAAAATCCTCACCACTGGACCAATAAACAACATTCTTATCAACAGAGA
Organism: Chrysochloris asiatica; assembly: GCF_000296735.1. Classification (NCBI taxonomy): domain Eukaryota; kingdom Metazoa; phylum Chordata; class Mammalia; order Afrosoricida; family Chrysochloridae; genus Chrysochloris; species Chrysochloris asiatica. The sequence goes on from NW_006408724.1 coordinate 3,769,440, forward strand.
AAAGATTGAAGTTGTCAAGGACTTCATTCTTCTTGGATCAACTATCAACACTCATGGAAGCAGCAATCAAGAAATCAAACGACGTATCACATTAGGCAAATCTGCTGCACAAGACCTTTTTAAAGTGTTGAAGAGCAAAGATGTCAGCTTGAGGACTAAGGTGCACCTGACCCTAGCCATGGTATTTTCAATAACCTCATATGCATGTGAAAGCTAGACAGTGAATAAGGAAGACCGTAGAAGAATTGATGCTTTTGAGTTATGGTGTTGGAAGAGAATATTGAAAGTGCCATGGGCTGCCAAAAGAACAAACAGATCTGTATTGGTAGAAATGCAGCCAGAGTGCTTCTTGGAAGCCAGGATGCCCAAACTTCATTTCTCATATTTCAGACATATTGTCAGGAGAGACCAGTCCCTGAAGAACGATATCATGTTTGGTAAGGTGGAGGGTCATAGAAAAAGAGGAAGACTCCCAGAGAGATGGATTGGCCAAGTGACAGCATCAATGGACTCAAGTGTGGCAACAATAGTTAGGTTGGCCCAGGATTGGGCAGTGTTTCATTCTGTTGTGCATAAGGTCGCTATGAGTTGGTACCAACTCGATGCACCTAACAACAACAATGATGTTCAAGAGGAAGTTTCAGAGTCTTTCCAGACATTTATTTTAGTCTTTCTTTCTCTTCTGTATTTTTAATGGCCTTTTGCTTTCTTCATGTATGATGTTCTTGATGTCATCCAACAATTCCTCTAGTCTTTAGTCTTTAGTATCCAATGTGTCAAATCTGTTAAAATATGCTTTCTATATTCAGATGGGATATATAATCAAGGTAATATTTTGACTCTCGTGGATTTGTTTTAATTTTCTTCAGCTTCATTGTGAACTTGCTTATGAGGAATTGGTGATCTAGTCCATAGTCTGCCCCTAGCTGATGATATAGATTTTCTCCATCATCTCCATAGTCTCTTCCCATTGTGGTTGCTGTCAGGTGCCATCAAGTTGGTTCTGATTCATAGTGGCCCTGTGAACAACAGAACAAAAAACTGCTCAGTCCTACACTATCCTCCCAATTGTTGTTATATTTGAACCCATTGTTGCTGCCATTGGGTCAACTGATCTCATTGTGGTCTTCTTCTTTTTCTCTGACCCTCCATATGATGCTTTACTCCAGGGGTTGTTGTTAAGTGCCGTCTAGTCGGTTCCGACCCATAACGACCCTGTACAGGGTTTCAGAGGCTGTAAATCTTTATGGGAGCAGAAAGCCTCATTTTTCTCCTGTGGAACAGCTGGTAGTTTTGAACTGCTGACCCTGAGGTTCACAGCCCGATTCATAACCACTACGCTACCAGAGCTCCTTACTCCAGGGATTATTCCCTCCTTAAAAACATAAGAGACAAAGTCTTACCATCCAGTCTTCTAAGAAGCATTCTGGCTGCACTTCTTCCAAGACAGACCTATTTATTCTTCTGGCAGCCCATGTCACTTTTAATACTCTTCTCTAACACCACAATTGAAAGTCATCTTCTTCCATGACCTTCTTTATTCATTGTCCAATGTCTACATGCATATGAGGCAATTTAAAATAACATGGCTTTGGTCAGGTGCATGTTTGTCCTCAAAATGATTATTCTCTAACACTTTAAAGAGGTCTTGTGCTGCAGATTTGATTTCTTAATTGCTGCTTCCATAAGTGTTGTTGATTGCGGATCCAAACAAAGAAGCTTTTGATGACTTTAATGTTTACTTTGTTTATCATGACTTTTGTTCAGCTCTTTATTGGTCCAGTTGTAAGGGATTTTTTTTTTCTTGACATTTAGGTGCAATCCTTAGTGAAGAATGTAGTTTTCTGTCTTCATCAGTAAGTATTTTAAGTCATCCTTCCTACCAGAAAGCAAGATTGTATCATCTGCATATCACAGGTTGTTAATGAGTTTTCCTCTCACCCAGATGCCATGTTCCTCTTCATGTAATCCAGTTTCTCAGATGATTTTCTCAGTATACAGAATAAACTAATATGAAAGGATCTAACCCTGACACACATCTTTGCTGATTTTAATCCATTCAGTATTCCCTTGTTCTGTTCAAACAACTGCCTCTTCGTCTATGTACAGGGTCCTCATGAACATAATTACGTGTTCTGAAATAACATTTTTTCACAACTTTATCCATAGTTTGTAAAACTTTTGTATAGTCAATAAAGCACAAGTTAACATCTTTCTGGTATTCTCTGCTTTCAGCCAAGATCCAACTGACATCAACAATGATATCACTTGTTCTATTTCATCTTCTGAATTTGGCTTGAGTTGATGGCAGTCCCCTATCAATGGACTGTTGTAACTGTTTTTTAAAATTATCTTCAGCAAAATTTTACTTGAATGTGATATTAATAGTATTGTTCAATGATTCCTGCATTCCTTTAACTCAACTCTCTTTGGAATGGGAAGAAATATGGATCTCTTCCAATCAGTTGGCCAGGTAGCTCTCTTCTATATTTCAAGGCATAGATGAGTGTTTTTAGTACTGCATCAGTTTTTTGAAAGATTCCAGTTTATATTCTGTCGATTCCTAGAGCCTTGTTTTCACCAATGCCTTCAGTACAGGTTGGACTTCTTTCTTCAGTACCATTGGTTCTTCATCATATACTAGCTTTTAAAGTTGTTGAACACAGACCATTTCTTTTTGGTACAGTTACTCTGTGTATTCCTTCCATTTCCTTTTAATATTTAACGCATCATTCAATATGTTTCACATTGTTTTTGTTATTGCTAATTGTCGTCATGTAGGTTCTAACTCAAAGAGAACTTGAATGGGATTTCCAAGGAACAGATGGTAGCTTTGAAGTCGACTTTTTCATTCTACTGCAAGTCAAGACTTGATTTTTCCCCCCAGCTATTTCAGTTTGAGAAATGTGGAGTATGCTTTTCCTTTTCTATCTCCAGGTCTTTGCACATTTCATAACACTTGACTTTGTCTTCTCAAGTTGCCCTTTGACATTTTTTGCTCACTCTTTAACTTCCTCATTTCTTCCTTTCATTTTTCTTGTCTATGCTCTGGTAGCATAGTGGTTACAAATTGGGCTGCTAACCTCAAGTCGGCAGTTTGAAACTACCAGCTGTTCCATGGGAGAAAGATGAGGTTTTCTGCTCCTGTAAAGATTTGCAGCCTCGGAAACCCTGTGTAGGGTCACTATGAGTCAGAACCGACTCCATGGTACTTAACAACAACAAATGCTCAAAAACAAGTTTCAGAGTCTCTTCTGACATCCATTTTTTGTGCTTTATTTTCTGTCTTTTGAATGACCTTCTGCTTTCTTCTTGTATAATGTTGGTTTTGTCATCCCACAGCGCTTCTGGTCTTCATTCATTAGTGTCTAATGCATCAAATCTGTTCTTGATATGGTCTCTAAATTCAGGTTGGATATGTTCAAGGTCATAGTTTGGCTCTCATAGACTTGTTTTAATTTTCTTCAGCTTTAGCCTGTATTTGCATATGAGCAATTGATAATCTGTTTCAAAGTCTGCCCCAGGTCTTGTTTTGGCTGATTATATATTGAACTTCTCTTCCCACAGATGTAGTCAATTTAATTCCTGTTTATGCAATCTGATTATGCCCAAGTCATTGATTTTGAACAATTCTTTCATGCGATCATCATTTCTGTCACCGAGACCATATTTTCCAACTACTGATTGATCTTCTTTTTTTCCCCAATTTTCACATCTCAATCACCAGTAATTATCAATGCATCTTCATTGCTTATTTGATCAATTTCAACCTGAAGAAGTTGGTAGAATTCTTCAATTTCATCATCACTGCCTTTAGTACTTGGTGTGTAAATTTTAAATAATAGTGGTTTTGACTTGTCTTCCTTAAGGTTGTTGCTGTTGTTGTTAAGTGCTGTTGAGTCAGTTCTGACCCACAGTGACCCTGTATGGGGTTTCTGAGGAGCTTCTAGTGAGCTTGAACCACTGACCTTGTGTTTCAAACTGACTTCAGAGTCTAACACATTAACCCACAGTGCCACACCAAGACTCCTGTCTTCCATATAGATGTATGAAAATTATTCTACAGCATTGTACTTCAAGACAAATATTTAAATGCTATTTCTTATTTCTCTTCAATTTGATGTTTCAGGCATTGTTGTTGTGAAGTGCTGTCAAGTCGATTCCGACCCATTGCGACCCTGTATAGGGTTTCCAAAGAGCAGCTGGTGAGCTTGAACCACCGACCTTGCAGTTCAAACAGCTTTGCAGTCTGGCACATTAACTCACAGCACCACACCAGGACTCCATAGTAAGTCATATTATTGTCGGATTCAAAATGGCCAATGCCAGTCCATTTCAGCTCATTAATACTTTGGATATATATCTCTATGTGTTCCAGTTAATTTTTGGCAACCTCGATTTTCTTAGATTCGTATTTTATAGGTTCCATGTTTCAATTATTAATGGATGTTTGCACCTGTTTCTCATCATTTTGAGCTGTGCCCCATCGTTGAATGAAGGTCTCAAAAGCTTTGTGCCATTCATGTCATTATAGTCAACTTCACTTTGAGAAGACAGCTATCCTATCCCAATCATATTTTGAGTGTCTTCCAACCTGTGGGGTTCATCTTCTGGCACTTGATTTGACAATGTTCTTCTGTTGTTCATAAGGTTTTCAGTGACTTACCATTTAGAAGTTGCATGCCTCTCCTTCTTCTTAGTCTGTCTTAATCTGAAACCTGTCCAATATGGATGACATTACTGGTATTTCAAAATACTGGTGGCATAGCTTCAAGCATCACAGCAACATGCAAGCCACTGCAGTACAACAAACTGACAGAGGAGTGGTGGTCTCCTCCCAGAGATGTAGTCAATTCCATCTGGTGAGGTTCACCTGTTCAGTCACTGCTTATGCAGTTGAAAAAGGGAACTTGAAATAAATACACAGTTGGTCTTGCAAAGGTCTATCATGTGATCTCCGACATTGTTTCTATCACCAAGGCCATATTTTCCAATAAACTGATCCTTATTTGTTGCCAACTTCTATATTCCAACCACCAGTAAATAGCAATGCATCTTGATTGCTTGTTTAATCGATTTCAGACTGAAGAAGTTGATAGAATTCTTTAAATTCATTGTAATTTTCTTTAGTGGTTGTTGTGTAAATTTGAATATTAGTTGTATTAACTGGTCTTTCTTTTAGTTGTATGGATATTATCCTGTCACAGACAGCATTGAACTTTAAGATACATCTTGAAATGCTGTTTTTGACAATGAATGTGGCATAATTCCTTTACAATTGGCCATTGCTGCCATAGGTAAACCATATGATTGTCCAATTCAAAATGACCAATACCTGTCCATTTCAGCTCAGTAATGCTAGGATATCTATATTAATGTATTCCATTTAATTTTTGATTGTTCTAATTTTCCTAGATTTGTACTTTGTACATGCCACATTCTGATTATTAATAGACATTTGCAGTTGTCTCTGCTCATTTTGGGTTGTGCTCATCAATAAATGAAAGTCTTGAAAGCTTTATTCCATCCATATTATTAATGTCCACTTTACTTGAAGAGGCAGTCCGTATTTGGTAATATTTTGAGTGTTTTCTAGCTTGAGGGACTCATCGTCCAGTGCTGTATCAGACAGTGTTCTTCTGCTATTCATAATGATTTCAGGGGTCATTGTCTCTCAAGTGGACCACCTATTCCTTTTCCCTATTCTTTTCTTCATCTGTAAATCTCAGTGAAACCTGTCCACCTTTGGTGATCCTGACGGATTTGAAATACTGATGGACTAGCTCCCAGCATCACAGCCACATACAAACTATCACAGTATGACAAGTGAGTTGTGGTGTAAAGATTTACAGTCTTGGGAACCCTATGGGACAATTCTACTCTGTTCTATAGAGCCGCTATGAGTTGGCACCAAGTAGATGACAATGCTTTATTGTTGTTTTTTTCTCAGTGCTGTGACAGTAGTCAGAATAACATAAAAAGCCACAAGTGTTGATTTAAGCAAATGATTTAATCAAATTTGTGAGTTCATTTGGAGCAGTGTATGTTTGTCTTTCTGTCTTCTAATATAGTATGTTAACAGAACAGATAGCTGTATACATGACACTTACAAACATGAAGCTATACATCAGGAGTTTAAAAAGTTTTAATTTATGCTTAAGAGGAGCAAAGGTCAAGAGTAGATAGTTATAGACTAGAACAGGGGTTTACAAACTTTGTACGTAAAGATTCACATAAAAATATTTTAGACTTTGTGGACATATGACCTTTATTGTAACCACTCACCTCTGTTCTTGCAGTGTGAAACCTCCATAGACAATATGGAAACAAATGGGCTTCGTTGTGTTCTAGTCAAACTTTGTATTTATTTATTTTTCACATAAACAGCCTAGAGAGTATAGTCTGCTGGCCACTGAGATAGAATAGGACTAATTTTCTTTATGAGGTTAGTACAACTATTTAATTTTAAAATTGTGTATTTCTTTGTGAATAATAAAATTGTCTTAAAAAAACAAAACCCTTAGTATGCTTCTTCTTGTTGTTGTTGATAGGTGTCCTCAGGTTGGTTCCAACTCATAGCAATTATATGTACAATCAAACAAAACACTGGCCAGTCCTGTGTCATCCTCATGATTTGTTGTTGTTGTTAAGTGCCGTCGAGTCGGTTTCGACCCATAGTGACCCTGAATAGGGTTTCCGAGGCTGTAAATCTTTACAGGAACAGATCGCCTCATCTTTCTCCCATGGATAGTTGTTGTTTAAGCCCATTGTTACTGTCATTGTATGGGGTCTTCCTCTTTTTTGCCTATAGTTTATTCCTGTGTGGCTCTGTAGGATCACCACTGGACTGCGGCAGTTCAAATCCACCAGCTGCTCCTTGTAAACACTATATAGGATCGCTATGAGTCATAACTGACTTGATGGCACTTAACAACAACAACAAATACTTTACCAAGCATGGTGTCCTTCTCCAGGGCCTGGTTCCTCCTGACAATATATCCAAAGTATATGAGATGAAATCTCACCATCCTTGCTTCTAAGAAGCATTCTAACAGTACTTCATCCAAAACATATCTGTTCTTCTGGTAGTCTTTGGTACTTTCAATATTCTTCACCAACAATGTAATTCAGATACATCAATTCTTCCATGGCTTTCCTTATTAATTGTTCAACTTTCACATGCTTATGAAGGTATCAAAAATACCGTAACACACCTTATTCCTCAAAGTGAAATCCTTTTTTACTCTTGAACACCTCAAAGAGAATTTTTTGTAGCAGATTTGCCTAATGTAATTCATCCCCTAAATTTTTGCCTGCTGCTTCCAAGAGTGTTGATTGTGGATCCAAGTAAAATGAAGTCATTGACAACTTCAGTCTTTTCTCCATTTATCACGATGCTATTTATTCATTATTTACTTATGAGTATTTTTGTTTCTTTACACTGAGATGCAATCCATACTGAAAGCTATAGTCTTTGATTTTCATCACTAAGTATTTCAAGCTCTTTTCACATCCAGAAAGCAAGATTGTGTCATGCACATATCACAGATTGTCGCTGAGTCTTCCTCCAATCCTGATGCCACATTCTTCTTCATATAATCTGCTTTCTCAGATTATTTGCTCAGCATACAGATTGAATAAATATGGTGAAAGGATACAAGCCTGGCACATACCTTTCCTGATTTTAAACCTTTCAGTATCTTCTAGTTCTGTCTGAATGACTGCCTCTTGGTCTATATACAGGTTCCTCTAGAGTACAATGAAGTCTTCTGGAATACCCATTCTTCACAATGTTATCCATGGTTATATAATCGCCACACAGTTGAATGTCTTTGCATAGCCAATTAAGCACAAGGATACATTTTTCTGGTATTCTCTGTTTTCAGTCAACATCTAACTAACATCAACAGTGATAGCCCTTGTTCCACCTCCTCTTCTGATTCTGACTTGAATGTCTGACAGATCTTTGTCTATGTACTGCTATATGTATTTTTGAATGATTTTCAGCACAATTTTACTTGCATGTGATATTAATGATAGCATTTGATAATTTCCACATTCCGTGCATCATCTTTCTTTGGAAATGGGTACAAATATGGCTCTCTCCCAATCAGTTGGCCAAATTTCTTGGCATTGATAAATGAGTATCTCCAGAGCTGCATCAATTTGTTGAAACATTTCAGTTTGTATTCTGTCAATTCATAGAACCATGTTTTTCACCAAAAATGAAATGGTTGAACATGGATCAAACTTTTTCATACAGTGACTTTGTATATTCCTTCCATCTTCTTTTAATGCTTCCTATTTCATTCAGTATTTATCTTTCAAATCTTAGAATATTGATACCCAAGGCTTGAATTGATTTTCAATTCTTTTAGCTTGAGACACACTGAGTGTGCTCTTCCCTTTTGGTTTTCTAATTACAAATTTTTGCGTACTTCATTTTAATATTCTAATTTGTTTTATTGAGCTGTCATTTGAAAATTTCTATTTAACTCTTTTAACTTTTTACTTGTTCCAGACACTTTATTTTATTTTTCAACAAATTTTATGTTTTGTTTTTTTAAATCTCAATGATTACAATTCCCTCCATGCAACACTAGTTATCCTATTTTCTTCCTGTGACTTCCCTTTTATATTTTATAGTTCACAAATGACCAGAGCAAAATTTTTGATGTACACATACAAAACAAAAAAATATATATTCATTTAAATGTCCTAAGGGCCTATTCTATATGTCAGCCTCCTGCCTGCAGGCACACAGCCTTTCTCAGTCCATGGGCCTAGAGCCTGCAGCTGCTCCGTCTCTATGCTGTTGCCTATGCCACCATCTTTGCTGTCGCTGATTTTCTAGGTAGGATCTCATTCTTCATTCATGCTTTTCCCTCTTGATGGTCCTGGGATTGTCTGATCCTGAAATTAAAGATTAACTACTCCCCCTTCTAGTTATATATCTCCTACACTTATGTTGAGCCAATGACATTAAATCCTGCTAACAATTACACACAACTGAATCATAAAATCCTATCCCCATCATCCCCCATCCCCTCTCACCAGATCCATCTGGACAAGAAGAAAACTATTCAGTTGTGATTCTACCATACCCCCTTGTTCTGAAACAAAGTATATTCATGAAAGCTTGTAAGCTGACTACTTCATGCCTTTATAATGCCCCCCTCATTTTGATAGTCAATGTCTAGATTGTCCATACTGCTCAACCCAGTGTACTGAGGAAACAAGCTTGTTCCTTGATATGAAGAATCCTTCCATTCTGGCTGGACATTTGACCAACTGCATCCATAAGCAAAGTTCCAGTTCATCATATTATAGCAATTTACATTTGCTAACAGTATCAAACATCTTTATCTTCCTCTGGCCAAGTTTCGGTCAGCTAGCCATCCAAGTTGGATCAAGTGGGTACTAGCTGCAAGTTTGGGAGGTCTCACACACCTCCCTGCATTTCAGACCAACTGACCACTTCAGACTTAGCTATAGACCCCAGTTGCTAGGTCAGTGCCCATGTGATCAGGAGTTCCCTCATCTCCCTAAACTTCAGACCAGCCAGCCCTTCCTCTCTCTCTCTCTTCTCAAGGTCAACAGGTGTGTCTTTACTTTACTATTTTTTTAATGACCTTTTCATTTTTCATGTATGATGCTCTTGATATCATCCCACAACTCTCTTTGTCTTTAATCATCATTGTCTAATGCATAAAATCTGTTCTTGAGATGGTCTCTAAATTCAGGTAGACTATATTCACAGTCATATTTGACTGTTGTGGACTTTAAATTTTTTTCTTCAGCTCAAGCCTAAACTTGCATATGAGAAATTGATGGTCTTTTCCACAGTCGGCCCTTGGTCTTGTTTTGGCTGATGGTATTGAGCTTCTCCATCATCTAGTCCCACACATGTAGCCATTTTGTTTTCTGTGGATTCCATCTGGTGAGATTCAATTATATGTTGAATTTATGTTGTTTTAAAAAAGACATTTGCAATGAATAAGTCATTGGTCCTGAAAACTTATATCATGCAATCTCCAGCATTGTTTCTGTTACCAAGACCATATTTTTCAACATTGGATCTTTCCCGTTTGTTCTAACTTTTGCATTCCAATCACCAGTAATTATCAGTGCATCTTTATTGAATGTTTGATCAATTTCAGACTGAAGAAGTTAGTTGAATTCTTCAATTTCATCATCATTGGTTCATTTATTATTTGACTAGTAGTTATGTTAACTTGTCTTCCTTGTATGCCTATGGATATGACCATAGACTGCATTGTACTTCAAGATAGGTCTTGAAATGTTCTTTTAAACCATGAACGTGATACCATTCCTCATATAGAAAACCATATGTGTGTATGATTCAAAATGGCTAGTACCTGTCCATTTCAGCTCATCAATGCCTAGTACCTTAGGATAGGATGTTTACTAACAGGCAGATCACTGAATCTTATTATTTGACTATATTATCTCTTTAGTTTCTTAGAACTACCATGACAGAATACCACAAAGGGGTGGCCAGACACCACCTAATTTTTCTGGTCTCAGAAGCATGAAAACTGATACCTGCATTGGACTAATTGTTTCCATGTGTCTTCATTTGTCTTCACTCTTTCATCCTGATAGGGAGAGACCAATAGTTGTACCATAGATGATGGCTCACAAGATTTTAGGAACCCAGCCACTACTCACCAAAGTAAGATGTAGAACATTGTTTCTGTAGATTATGTTACATCTTGGTGACCCCTGAGATTGTGATCCCAGGCCCATTCCCATACAGTGTTTGGTTAAGTCTAAAAAGTTTCCATAGCTTTACTCTCTGCATTGACAACAATATTTTGAATTCTTATTTTATAAATCAGGTTTTATCTCAAAACTGATCCTACCCTAAAACTTATAACAAAAAAATTTAGGACTAGACAGTTGTTAAGACTCAGGGAAACAGCTACTTTATCTGTCATTAATGTTATTCCTCAACAGCACCATGACTAATGTACAACAAACAAACAAACAAAAACCCAGAACAAATTGAATTGTTTCTAGGGTGTGAATTTTACGATACTGTTATTGATTGAATTGTGTCCCCAAACATATATGCTAAAGTTCTAACTCTTGATACCTAGGACAGTGATCTTGTTTGGAAATATGATCTTTGTGACCTTATTAGTTAACATGGAATCATGTTAACTGATAAGGGCTATAGGAATGGCGTAGGTCCTTTCCCATCTGAATGGTATCATAAAAGGGAGAAACAGGAAAGAGACACTTACAAGCCAAATAGCCAAGTAGAGATCTGCATCTACAAGCCAAGGTATGCCGAGATTACCAGAAGCCACCAGAAGTTGAGAGGCATGTAATGGTTTCTCTCTAGGAGATCTCATAAGAAATTATTATGATCAGTACTTAGATTTAGACATCTATCATCCAGAACTGCGAGACAATGCATTTCTGTTATTTAAAGCCATCTTTTTGTGATATTCTATCATGGTAGTTCTAAGAAACTAAAAAGATAGAGATTGTTGTTGTTGTTATGTGCCGTGGAGTCAGTTCTAACTCATAGCGACCCTGCACAGGGTTTCTGAGGCTGTAAATCTTTACGGGAGCAGAAAGCCTCATCTTTCTCCTATGGGACAGCTGGTAGTTTCGAACTGCTAACCTTGAGGTTCATAGCCCAATTCGTAACCACTACACTACCAGAGCTCCTTAACGAGATAGAGATAGTATAGCCAAATAATAACATTCGGTGATCTGCATGTTAGTAAAATGCCATTCTGAGGTACTAGTATCCTAGTTGCTTGAAAGTATTTAACAACAGCTCTAAAGGAAGACTGAATTATAACAAGTAGATAATTGGTAATACAAATATGACTCAAACATTATTTCCTTCATCATCCCACCCTTGATGCTGTCTGCCAGTATGACTAATCACTTAACTAATTGCATTTTCAAGATTTTTCATCATTGCACATAGTGAAAAATTTTGAAACTTAAATTATATAATTATGATTATATATTATGTGATCTGATAGTATCATTGAAAAAAGTTAGAGAATTAAATATAAAATCTATTAATAATCTGCAAGGAGTTGTTACTTTGCCAATAACAATGTTCTGACTTGCTTGTACACCCCAAAATTCAACCTGTTCAATTCTCAAAATAATAAAAATATTCACACACAGCTGTCAGCAAAAACAAAACTGTGCTCTCTACATCTCATAGAGAATATTTGTAAAAAACTAAACACAAGCATGGTTAAAATGGTATCTAAATAAGTTATAATATTATTGTTTGTGTGTGAATCAGCATTATATAGAGTATTTGAAAAGTCTGAAACAAAAATGTAAGGTTTTAAAATTGCATTTGAAAGTAAAATCCCTAAATTACATAACTGAAATTTGATTGCAAAACATGTTATTATTACTTTATTAAGGAGAATAAACTTCTAAATATTGGGGGTGGGGAGTAGGAGGAAATATTCTAGTCTATGGCTGAAAGAATATCAGAACATCTAAAAGTTTGCTCAACGTGGGTGCATTTCTACTGTGCATTTCTGAAGTTTCTATAAGGGCACTCCGTTTCTGCCTACTGCAAAACAAAGTAGTAGCAGAGGAGTTTGATGATGATAACCATGTCAATGCCTTTCTTAACACACTTCTATGCAATCTAACAGAGATCAGAGGCAATCTAGAGGTGACAGAGTGAAGAGACCACTGGTAAACCATCTGCAAATCTGAAATCTGTTTCATCCACTTCCATACCATGAAAAAGTCATTTGGATTTTCTGAGATTCAGTATAGTGTAGTGCTGTAGCATAAGTATTAGACTATTAACCACAAGTTGACAGTTCAAACCCATTGGCCACTCCTTGAAACCTCTTGCATTTCATCCTCTCTTAAACAGTTAAGAATAAAAGATTATAAATTAGTGCAATTGCTTTTCCTAAAAACTACTACAAAAACGTATTCTATATAATTATCAACAAAATAAAGGGTTCATTTATTCAGTGCCTTATAAGCTTGTACATGCTTAATAACAATGTTGCTGTTGTTGTTGTTAAGTGCCCTCGAGTCAGTTCTGACCCACAGTTACCCTATATAGGGTTTCTAAGGAGCGGCTGGTGAGCTTGAACCGCTGACCTTGCGGTTCAAACTGATTTGCAGTTCAGTCCATTAACCCACAGTACCACACCAGGGCAATAAGTTTACTTATTATTTCATTTGATTATCACAATAAGTATACTTATATTTTCATTGTTGTGGTTGTTAAGTGTTGTCAAGTCACTTCTGACTCATAGCAACTCATAGCTTTCTAAAAATATAGAATTACTTCCCTTAAAATGTCTACACAGAGTCCCATTGTTGGAATCCTGACCACAATTGTCCACTAGAATGAACAGAAGCAGAATTTTAGATGGAAAGAAAACATAAATGAGGCTTAAGACTTAGTAAGGAGACACAAGAAGCCCCAAAACATGGCTCAAAATTCAAGACTACTTAGCTTGCTGGTTTTTCTTGGGATCCAAAGAGTACTATGGGGCTAAATACTCCATTTTTCCACTCCTACTGGTCAATGTTATGGCAATGTAGAATACGCGCAGGACTGCAAGGGAGGTTTGAACCACAGGTAGGTGATTCAAACTCATCAACTGCTCCTTGGAAACTATACTGGGTTGCTATGAGTTAAAATTGGCTCAATAGCACTAAAACTGGTCAGTGGGTCCCTGGATATCCCACCAGGCCAGAAACTTTCATTCCCAACTATTACACCATTGGTTACAACAGAGAAAAGAGACCCATCTTCAAATATTTAAGTGTTATACAGACTTCTTATTAAATCTTAAACAATAGTCAACACAAGACAAAGACCAACATAGATCAATAAAAATAAAAAAATACATGAAATAAAATAAAATTCAAACTAAATACAGTTGTCACAATAACCATGTGTTCAAAGTGCATGGCCTGGATAGGAAGGTTTCAATTGGAAAACCACTCATGTATTAAAATGTTGATGAACAAAGCAAAGGAGAAGGAATTGCCTATTGGCTTTTATATGATATTGTCATCAACATACTGCCTTAATAAATTACCCTTTGCTGCTCTAAGGAAATCTGTGCCATCCATCCTAGCTTACTTGCATCAGAATGTTACTTCCCAGCTCACCTATCCCCATAAATTGACATATCACTTTGACATTTTCTAAACTGAGTTTCTTTTTTTTTTATTACTATCCACTCAGATAAACTCAGCTAATAACAGTTTGTCTTATATTCTCCTTTTTTAATGTTAGAAAGAGCATATGTCTTAAAGTAAGACTTGGAACTGTCTTATCTTTGTCTTGATCACATGGCTTGACAATTATTGATTGAGTGACCAGTATTTTTCAGTTGTGCAAATAACAGAGGATGTGGTGGCAAGCAACACAGACTCTGCCTCTGTCCACACAGAGCCTATTCTGCAACACATTTCTCTGAAATGGTCAATGAATACATTTTATGCTACTTCTTACTACTGTCACTGTTAAAAGATGACTTTTTCCCCACCAGATTTTAAAAATCTGCAAATAATGTGCTATACTAAACACTGCTTTATAATGTTGTTGTTGTTAAGTGCCATTGATTCGATTCTGACCCATAGCGACCCTGCATAGAGTTTCCAAGGAGTAGCTGGTGACTTGAACCCCTGACCTTGAAGTTCAAATGGATTTGTAGTCTGGTTCATTAACCCACAGTGCCACACCAGGACTGCTTTATAATAGAGGACCACTTAGTAAAAAGATTTTCCTTCTGCTAACAAATAAAATGGGATAGCTCAGATTTGGGAAAATGAAGATAAAGCCAATACAGAGCTGGACTTCCTGTTTCCCCAAAGGGTAATGCCTCTTATTGCCTTTCTCTAATATTAATAAATTATAGGTCATCACGAGGCCAAACTAACAATTAACCATGACGTCTCCTAAAATAGACATCTGCCAAAGCCTGGATAAATTGTTGATCTAAAAGTCAGAGAAGTCTTTCGCATTCTCACCTTTATAATTGACATTTGTATCATATTTGCTATAATTCATTTCAACTTTTTGAATTATGGGTGTTAAGAAGAATGGATAAAGGATCATTGTTTGACAGACACCAAGAACTCAGGCTATTACTAAAAGTGCTCTCTATCTTGTTAACCAATACTTTAAAGTTAAGATCAATTCTTTTTTTTTTAAGTTTTATCAATTCCTATTATGCAATATTTACCCATTTATACAAGAAAGCTTTAGAATATAAATTTCAGTGAATAGAAATAAGTGTTTGCATTGGTCTGACACTTCAGAGAATGTGATTTTTATATGCTTTCATTTGAGCTGCTCTCGAGCTTAATTTTAGGTAGCAAATCACTTTGATTTGAAATGCTGTTGTGTGCCTCCAGAGACTGTTGCCCAACCCTAGCCTAGAATAGCAAAAGAGCACCTCATTCACTCACCCAGAGCAGAAGTCAATCAAAGAACAAATGCCAACCAATTGTAGTCTTTTCCCTAGCTTGCAATTGTTTGATATGGTTAAATTCAGGCTGCAGTGAGCAAAAATGATAGGAGTTTGAAGGGCAATGAAAGAGCAAAGTCTGTGAGACTGTTGATGAGATAGTTTCCTTAATTAAAAAAAAAAATACTGGTAAAAATTCTAGAGCAGTATTATTCAATAAAAGTTTGTACCATGATGGAAATGTTTTGGATCTGTGCTGTTCTGTATGAAAGCCACTTAGTGGCAATTGAGCCAGTGTGACAAAGAAACTTAATTTTTTACTTTTATTCAATTTTAATTTATTTAAATTTAAATAGCCTCTTATGGATAGTTGGGTCCATGTGTGGCACTGCAGGATAAGCACTGGTTGCTAACCATAAGGTCAATGGTTCAAACCCACCAGCTGCTCCTTAGAAACCCTGTACAGGGTCGCTATAAGTTGGAACCACCTCAGTGACAGTTAACAACAACAACATGGTTAGTTGCTACAATATAGGTCAGATCTAGAAAGAAAGTCATCACACATAAGTGGGGTCAGATTTGTAAAAAAGGAAGTTAAAGAATGGTTACATGTAATGTGAAATTAGATTTAAGAAACTCTTGGATTTAGTAAAAATGGGTAAGAATCTCAAAATAACAAAGGTTGTATTCAAATCTCCTCACTTACGTTCTGACTGATTTTGTGACTTACCTCAGCCTATTTTGTCTTCCTCATGGCCCATTTCTGATTTTGCAAAATAAGTTAGTAAATATAGTG
>NW_006408724.1:3788747-3803951 GCF_000296735.1 Chrysochloris asiatica
AGAAAAGATGACTTGATAACATCAATTCTGCAACTCACTTGCCATGGGATTTGTTGTTGTTGTTAAGTACCCTTGAGTCAGTTCTGACCCATAGTGACCTTGCATAGGGTTTTCTAGGAGTGGTTGGTGAGCTTGAACCACTGACTTTGCAGTTCAAACCAACTTTACAGTATAGCTCATTAATCCACAGACCCACACCAGAACTATGGGACTTGTTGTTATTGTTAGGTGCCATCAAGTTGGTACTGACTCATAGCGACCTACATACAACAGAACGAAATACTGCCAGGTCCTAGGCCAACCTCACAATTGTTGCCATGTTTGAGCCCATTGATACTGCCACTTTGCCAATCCATCTCACTGTGGCTGTTCCTCTTTTCTTGTGACCCTCCACTTTACCAAACTTGATATCCTTCTCTAGCAACTGGTCCCTCCTGACAATATGTCTAAAGTATGAAAGACGAAGTTTGGCCATCCTGGCCTCCAAGGGACACTCTGGCTGTACTTCAACCAACACAGAGGTCTGTTTGTTCTTTTGGCAGCCAATGACATTTTCAGTGTTCTCCTTCAATATCATAACTAAAATGCATCAAGTCTTCTATGGTCTTCTTTATTCACTGTCCAGCTTTCACATGCATATGAAGCTACTGAAAATACCATGGCTTGGGTAAGGCACACCTTAGTCCTCAAGCTGACATCTTTGTTCTTCAATACTTTAAAAAGGTCTTGTGCAGCAGATTTCCCTAATGCAATACGTCATTTGATTTCTTGTCTGCTGCTTCCATGAGTGTTGATGGTTGATCCAAGAAGAATGAAGTCCATGACAACTTCTGTCTTTTCTCCATTGATAAGAATGTTGTTTATTGTTCCAGTGGTGAGGATTTTTGTTTTCTTGACATTGAGATGCAATCCATACTGAAGGCTCTGCTCTTTGATCTTCATCAGTAAATGTTTTAAGTCCTCTTCTCGTTCAGCAAGCAAGGTTGTATCATCTGCATATTGCAGGTTATTAATGAGTTTTCCTTCAATCCTGATCCCATGTTTTTCTTCATAGAACCCAGCTTCTCAGATTATTTGTTCAGCATACAGGTTGAATAAGTATGGTGAAAGAATACAACCTTTTCGCACACCTTTCTTAATTTTAAACCATTCATTGTTCCTGTGTTCTGTTCAAACAACTGCCTCTTGGTCCATGTACAGATTCCTCATGAGCATAATTAAGTGTTCAAGAAGGCTCATACTTCATAGTGTTGTCCCTAAGGCAAGTCAATTTGTTTGTCCTGTTTCTCCCATTTGTCTTCACATCTGCCACCCATGTATATAACAAACATTTCAGATAATTAAACAACATTTGCAGGATGAATTGTACAAATGGTTTTAAGATTTCTATTAACACAATTCAATGCTATATAAATATGTTTTAATGACATTGTCCAAAATTTTTCTGTACATTATAGTCAACTGTCTTCTCAGGATCCCTGTCACTGACCAAAGTTATAATTTTTCATTAATTCATTTCATAAACAGGCTCTACTATGTGTCATGGATTCTTCTAGAAACTGGAAATGTGGGAGTGAGCAAAAGAGACAAAAAAAAAAAAAATCCATGTCTTCATGTTACTTCCATTCTACTGATGTTGTTGTTGTTGTTGTTGTTAAGTGCCGTTGAGTCGGTTCCGACTGATGTTGTAGAGGGTACAATAAATTTTCCTTTAGTAAAATATAACATTTTCAGAATATCTTCCTCCTGGCAAAAGGAAAGAAATACCTGAAGAATTGACATATGTGACCGCTAAAGATACTTTACTGTTAATAATGGCTACCAACATTTGGTAGTTCAAACCCACCAGCTGCTCCTCAGAAAACTTAAATCCACGCTGTGAGTCAGAACAGACTCAACGACACTTAAGAACAAAAACAACAAATCAACATTTATAAAGTTTTGGTGTGGTGCTGGACTGCTAACTACTAAGTTGGTAGTGCATATCCACCAGCTGTTCCTCAATGCCTTATGCAGTGTACCTATGAGTTGGAACCAACTTGATGGCACTTAACAATAGCAACAACAAACATATAGTGAGATCTACCAATTTGCTCCTAACACATAATACCATAGTACCTTGCTTTATGCACAAGTACATGAATTGCATCTTGTTACTCTAAGCTCCATTTTATAGATGAGGAAATTTAGATTGAGTAATTAAAAAGCTTGATCAAGATCCTATTGTTATTAAGTTGTAGAAACAGATTTTAAATTCAGGTGTTTTCAGTTACCAAGAAAGCATTCTTTAGTATGTGTATTGCCGCCTCCATGCATCATGATAGTAGAAATGCCATGCTCCATTTTTTAAAATAAGGTACACTAGATAGTCTGACAATTCATCCCACTAAAAACATTTAGAAATGATATAAACAATTACAACAAACCTCCAATTTAATGCATAGAGCTGAACATGCACATATGTAAAAGAAAATTCACAAGGGCCAAAAATGAGGAAGGCTACATACTATATAATTGGTAAGTGAAGAAGCCCTGTGGCTTCTTAGATTTGACATGAGCAAGCAAAGGAAAATAGTTAAGTTAAGCTTCATTAAATTAAAAAAAAATTTATTTCAAGGGATATTATCAACAAAGTGAAAAGACAACTAATAAAATGAGAGAAAAATGTCCAAATAATGTATCTGATAAGGGGCTAGTATTTAAAATATATATAGTTTAAAAAATCTTATAACCCAATATTAAAAGACAAATAACCCAATTAATAAATGAACAAAAGATCTGAAGGCAGTTCTCCAAAGATGATGTACAATAAGCTATGATAAGATTTTTTACTTGATGAACTATGCATTTAATAGGACTGTTGAAATTTCAAAACTTAAGGATATGGACAAATTGGAACCCTGGTACACCACTGGTGGGAATGGAAAATGATGTGGCCACTTTGAAAAACCACGAAGTTGTTCCTTAAAATGTTAAACATACAATTACCATATGACCCAGCAGTTCTACTCCTAGATCTATTATACCAAGAGAACTGAAAATTATATCCACACAAAAACTTTCATACACATGTTCATAGTAGCATCATTCTTAATAGCCAAAAAGTGAAAGCTGCCTAAATGTGTATCAACAAATAAATAGATCAATAAAACGTGGACTAGCTATCCAATAGAATATAATTTGACCACAAAAATAATGAAGTACTGATACATGGTACAAAACAGATGACCCTTTAAAACATTTTACTTAGCAAAGGAATGCAAAGACAATATACTATGATGTTGTTTATGTTGAATGTCCAGAATAAATAAATCCATAGAGACACAAAGTAGATTAGTAGTTTCTAGTGACTGACTAAGGGAGAATAAGCTGTTACTGTAAATGGATTTGGAATTTCTTTGGGGGAATCATAGAAGTGTTCTGGATGGTTGAGTATACTAAAATCCATAGGGTTGTACATATTAAAAGAGTAAATTCTATAGTATATGAATATAAAATTAAAAAAAGGAAAAATCTAATGTCACCCTAAAGATACCTGCTAGGATTTTCAAGACTTGAATTTTAATAACTGAGAAGTGTCAGGAGATGAAATTTTTAGGAATTGGAGCTGAGATCCTCATAAAAAGCTTGGTACTTTAAACACCTACACTTACTGTAGAAATGAGGGCTAGAAAATGCCTACCTGATGGCATTAACTGTGTAGCCTGGAAACTCCAAAAGCTAGAAATGCATTTTGCTTAGTGATCAGTGGTTCCAGGCACAAGCACGCACACAACCTCTCTGGAGGAAAGCATCCTCAAAATAGGCTCTCCCAGATGCCCACTGATAGATCCACCTGAGTTTACACTGTGACTATAAAATGACTAAATACTCACAGAAATTAGGAACCTTGAGCAAAAGTACTCAGAAATAACAAAAAGACAAAATTAGAACACCAAACTACCACATATAAAAATTATCAACAGTGAAATATGATTTTTGTTAAGTACCATCAAGTCAGTTCCGACTCATAGCAACCCTGCATAGGATTTCTGCGGAGCACTGATGAGCTTGAACCACTGGCCTTGTGGTTCAAACTGGCCTTGTAGTCCAGCACATTAACCCGCAATGCTACATCAGGGCTCCTGGAATAAGATTAAGGATTATAGTATTAAAAAAAATAAGAGATACTCCAAAATTTGTACAAAGATTGTGGACCTATAAAAAGGGACCCACAGATCTGGAAAGAAATAAATTGAGCTTCTAAAAACGAAAAAAAATTAAATTAACTAAATAATACTTTATTGATAGTTAAAATATCAAAGCTAATATACCTAAAGAGAAAATGTGTTAACTGTAGATAATTGTAGAAGAGAACTGTTTAAAATGTACATAGAATGAACGGTAAAGATACAAAGAATCTAAGAGAAATGCTGAGGGACATGGAAGAGAAACAATACATAAAGCTGTAATATGCATCTAATTCAGGTTCAAAGGTGGAAACAGAATGAGACACAGAAAATACTAGATGATGTAATAGCCTAGAATATACCAAAATTGGTAAGATTTAAGAAGTCATATAAATTTCAGGGATGGTTTCTATAAAATATCCACTCAGCCCTGGTGTGGCACTGCAGGATAATGCAAGGTCAGTTTAAATCTCAAGGTTGGCACTTCAAATTCACCAGCCACTCCTCGGAAACTCTATACAGGGTAACTATGAGTAGGAACCAACTTGATGGCACTTAACAACAAAGACACAATGCAGAACTTAAAATTATGCAGAGAAGAGACAGATTATCTGTAGAGAAATGCCTATGAGATTTATAGCAGTTGTCTCAAGTTAAAGACAGTAGAATGATATCTTTCATCTGCCAATTGAAAGAAGAACTTTCCATCAAGAATTCTATTCCAGCTAAAGTCACAATCCAGAACAACAATGAATAAAATAAAAGCAGATTCTCCACCACCTGACATTATTTAACAAAATTTCTAAAACATGCCCATACTTCATAAAGAAGGGAATTACCCCAGAAAGGAAATCTGAGATGCAAAAGAATAGTGCAAAACAGAGAAATTGCTAACTTGAAATTATATATCAGAATGAAGACAACATTGAAATAGATTCTGTTTTGTAGTTATTTGGTCAGTGGTTAGGATAGAAGTCACCATATAAGATTCCCCCAACCTGTTCACAGGGTTAAATTCTGTTCCCAGTGTTGTCATTGGATATCCAGAGGAGCCTGAGTGTTTTCATTCAGGCCAGTGTATGTGTTTTCCAAAGGCTCATGAAAGCCTGACAATATTTATATTTAATTTGATGGTTTCTCTTTGTTCCTTTGCCAGAACCTTACAGTGAGTTCATCTAGTTCTGAATGGGCAGTGCCTGCTCTGCTTTACACACAGATTCTATTTACCAGGTGGTGTGATTGGTGACAGATATTTCCAGGCCTCTGAATATCATAGAATTCTAGAATTGCAAATGAGGGCTCACAATTAGTTATTCAAGCTTCAGGGATAATTGGAAACAAAGACTGTATTCAATTTCATAGCTCCCTTTAAAAAAAAAAAACAAAAACATAAAACATTAGCTTATCACTGATACAAACCTTTAGATTTTAAAATGGTTTAACACTCTGGATTTGTTCTATAGGATAGATAGTCATTGAATGGTCTTTTTTTTTTTTTCCTTTCAGGCTAGATTCTATCATTTTCATAGTCAGTGACTTATTGATGAAAATGAAAGGTTTGGAAGGTGAATTTTGACTGTTGGATGGAAGCAACTTTTAGAGTCCTTAGACCTGTGATGTGGAGTACAGTGGCTCCATATGATAAGCACTGGACTTGGAACCTTGAGGGCCTTGTTTCAAGCCCTCCAGCCGCTCTGCAGGAGAAAGATGAGGCTTTTTGCTCTCGAGAAGATTTAAAGCCTTGTAAACCCTATACAGGGTCTCTAGGAATCGGAACAAACCGGTTGGCACTTAGCAACAACAACAAGAGACATGATAAAGTGTTCTTCTTGGTGAATCAGACTTTCTTTGAGCTAGGGTGTTGCCCAGCAATGATGATCTGTGTTCAATGAATGACTTGTTATCTTCATGGTAGATAGAAATAAAACAGATGATTAGCTCAACTAGAATGTTTAGCTTTTCTAAAAAAAGAGCTAGATAGGAAAAGGATATGTTCCCACAGTTGTCTTAATTCTGCTATATAATTTCAAGTATAAAAGAAAATCTTAGAAAGTTCATAAATTCAGCTGTTGAAAAGATCACCTCACACCATCAACCAATTTACCAATCAGTAAATACATAAGTGTATAAATATAGCAAGATAGATAAAGTTGACTGTTCCAAATGCCCAAGCTCATTTGGAAGAAGTCTCCTTTTTAAACTTAGGGTGATTATCTGATAGTTCACTGCCTTCCTGCCCAGAGCACTCAGAATACATTGCAAAACATTTATTTTTATTAGCCTTTTATTTGTTTAATTTCTTTTGGCAGTTGCGGTTTTTGCAGCATACATGATGTGACTAATTTATGTTTTCCTAATTGGAAAGCTAAATATTCTTGTATATATTAATTTTGCACAGTGCCTAGATGTTTCCAGAGAACTCTAATAAACTAATTAAATAAACCAACACACAGTCCAATTTATGATTCATCCATCATTCATCTGCTACTGATTCCAATATCCTCCTCGCTTCCCTGGTGTGCATGAGTTAGCAGAATATATAAGGAGAAAAACAAAGCTATAATAATGCTCTGTATTAGATTTCATGACTGGCTGAGAATTAATATCAACATGTTGGTTAGAACCACAATGTTGTTGGTTCAAGCTAACCAGTCGCTCCTCGGAAACCCTATAAAGGGTCATTATGAGTTGAAACAGAGTTTTAACAGCAACAACAACTCCAGTAGAGGGAACACAGTGACTCTGTAGGATAAGCAATGGACTATTAACCACAAGGTTGGCTGTTAGAGCCCACCAGCCACTCTGTGGGAGAAAGATAAGGCTTTCTGTTCCTGCAAAGATTTACAGCCTCAGAACCCTATACAGGGTCACAATGAGTCAAAACAGACTCCATGGCTCTTAGCAACAGCAACAATGACGCCTTTAGAGACAGAGCTGTCTAAAATCCAGTGTTGGCTCAGCACTCTTCATTTTGTGCTTTGAGGCCAACTAATATCCTGGTTACCTATTTATGATACTGAGGTTTATGTCAGTTTCCCCATCTGTAATCGAGGTCACTGACCTTCAGTGGTCAGTAGAGGGAATCATACCTCTTAATATTTGTCATTGGAAAGTAGGGTTTAGGAGAGGAGAACAGTGTAAGTGGCCTAAAAGCATGAGCATTCACTTTTATTAATGCACTTTTTAAAAATAATTCAACTCTGAAAAATAGACAAAGATATTCTCTTTTTACAAGAATCTTAATGTAAAATTCTGAAATATTTTGAAAACTCACTGGATATGCTGTATAAACATGTAATATTATGCACACAGCAGGTACTTATGAAATCAACTTAATAGTTGAATGAAGGTTAGTATTATTAGTTTAGAATTTTTTAAATCATTCACAAAATCCAAACTCTAGTAATCTGGTCAAAGTGATTCAAGATTTTTCACTTTAACTTTTTAGTTAACTGTACTGCAAAGTGTTCTGTTAAAAATGGGAACCTGGAATTCCTAATGGCACAGTGGTTAAGAGTTTGGCTGCTAACCAAAAGGTTCTTGGCTTGAACCACACAACAGCCCCCTTCCCCTCTTCAGGAGAAAGCTGTGACTATCTGCTTCTGTAAAAACTTACAGCCTTGGAGCTCTCATAAGGTAGTTTTACTCTGTCCTACCAGCTGCTCCGCGGAAGAAAGATGAGGCTATCTGCTCCCATAAAGATTTACAGCCTAGGAAACCCTCTTCAGGGTCGCTATGGATCAGAACCGACTCGACGGCACTTAACAACAACAACAACAAAGGCACTGCTGTGGTGATGTAAGATAAGCACTCAACCTCAATGTTGCTTTGAACCACAAGGTCAGCGATTCAAACTTACCAGCTGCATCTCAAAAACCCTATACAGGGTCATTATGAGTTGGACCCGGCTTGATTCTATGACACTTAACAACAACAATAACAGTAACAAAGGTACCATGGAATGAGCACTAGACTGCAAGGTCGATTTGTGGTTCAAACCCAGCAGCTGCTCCTTGGAAACCCTCTATAGGGTTGCTGTGTGTAGGAATCTACTCAGTGGCACTTACAACAATGATAACAACACAGAGTTGCTATGAGTTGGAATCGATTGGGTAGCACAGACAGCAACTGTTTTACAATCTAATACATAATCTACAAGGATCAGAAAAAAATCTAAAATTACCTGCAACAGTCTATTAGAAATACAAAAAAACAGGAGTCCTGATATGGTGCTGTAGGATAAGCACTGGACTGCCAACCACAAGGTCAGCAGTTCAAACTTATGAGCTACTCCTCGAAAACCCTATACGGGGTCAAATGAGTGAGAACTGACTCAGCGGCACTTAACAACGACAACAACAACCAAAAGGTAAGACTTGTTTGCTTCCCTTTGTTCAATTTTATTACGTTCTTACCCCTGAACTTCTCTGACCAAGATAGATTACAAGCACATGTAACAATCTCTTGTATAGAAGTGGTTATCAGAAAATCTAGGGAAGTCCATTTATTGCCACCTACTGGTTGTTTGTCTGAGCTTTCATTATTTGCCTAGACGTTTGAAGGTCACGTTGAAAATAGAAATATCATCAAATAAACTTAATCCTAGGAGGTGAGAAATGACCCATTTCATTATATTTTTATTAATTTAGCTTTTTAGGTCATAGCTTGAAAATCTTGAGGTAGTTAGCTCTATCAGGGATACAGTTGCTTTACTAAGTGACTTGTTTTATCTCATCTTATTGATGAAGGCAATACATTTTCTTTTTAAGTCTCTGTGCATTTGAGTAACTAGATCAACAGTGAACAGAGGAGCCCTGGGGCAAGGGATGACAAGAAAGAACTGCTGGCTAGCACCTGTAGAAGGTGACACCACTTATGAGACACATGTCTTAAGGCATTTCAAATTATTCTTGGCAGGTGTATCATAAACAGATCCTCAGCCTATGCCAGGGTGTTTGGCCATTGTAATTAAAGCTACATTATAAAAAAGTTCCTGCTGTTTCCTTCTGAAAAATGCTGACAGAGACTTCCTCCGACAACTCTGACAGTATTTCCAACACCTCTGCATTTGCTATTTCTGTGGTTACAAACAACAGCATCTACCTTTACTTTTACATTAGTTACAATGCAAATTAGAGAGGGTAGCAAGAGGCAACAAGCATAATTGCACATGAAGCAGGTTAGTGTGCCTTTGGGTCAGAGGGCAGTGGCTACAGAAAGCAACAGGTAAAAGAAAGGCCACTGATTTTGAAGACTCAAAAGGGAAAACCTTTCTTTAAAAAAAAAAAAGAAAGAAGTCTAAACAACAACATTTTAAGTAGGGATCCAACATAAAGAAGGATGTCTGATGAGGCTTAGGGATATGAGGCTTTAGTGTGTAATATCAAAAGAGATAACGTGATTTTATTCCATGGACATTTTAAGAATTTGGTAGGGAGATATCTGTTTGGAATTGTTAAATACTTGGAAATAAGCAAATAAATTATAGAGCTTCTTGAAGATTTACAGCCATATGATTGTAAGTGATAAATGCATGCAATAAAGCCTCAGCTCTCTGTATCTAAATTTAGTACTCAAAAGAACTAAAAATAGTTGACAAGAGGTACCAGCTGCTTTATCATTAAAATACTAGCTTTCCCCATCACTAGAAGACAGTATGAGATACTTTAAAAAAAATAATGCTGATGAGATACTTATGGAAACAGGAGACTAATAGCAAATTTAGAACTCAGAGTCCTTGTTGTTGTTGTTGTTAAGTACTGTGAAGTCAGTTCTGACTCATAGCGACTCTGCACAGGGTTTCCGAGGCTGTAAATCTTTATGGGAGCAGAAAGCTTCATCTTTCTCCCGCAGAATGACTGGTAGTTTCGAACTGCTGACCTTGAGGTTAGCAGCCCAATTTGTAACCATTATGCTACAAAACTCAGAGTAGGACAGAGAAAAATAAACTGAAATGTTGCTCTTGTAATTCTTTCTAAACTGGTGGACTATGACATGCCAATTTCCCTAACTCTTGGTGAGGTTGTCTTTTAAATATCTGCTCACAAAATCTCTCCTTGAAGTGATTATTCTTAAATTGTTAAACACAAATGAGTTCCCATTAGATTGTTGTTTTAAGTGCCATCGAGTCGGTTCCAACCCATAGCAACCATGTCTAGGGTTTCCTAGGAGCAGCTGATTACCTTGAACTACTGACCTTATAGTTCGAACCAACTTTGCCATCCAGCCCAATAACCCATGGGGCCACACCAGGACTCCTTAAGTGATTTAATTAAGTAAATTTAGGACTCAAAAGAACTAAAAATTGAGTGACTTTAAATGAAAATTATTTTATTTTCATAATCATAAAATATACATCATTCCTTATCCTTCCATGGACTCATGAAACCCCTGTTAGTGGTTATTCATTCATCAATTCTCACCAAAATGTACCTACTCTGTACCAGACACAGATTAAGCTACTGGACATATAAAAGTGAGCAAGTCAGACACAATTCCTCCTTTGATGTAGTATATTTTACTGGGGAAGATAGATAATAAGGAATTATTCAAATTGATGAATAAATAAATAGGAGATAAAAAGATGAAAACATTTTTGCAACAAAAGAAATATGGAACAGAGATAATCCAGGGTATTAACATTTGAGAGCATGCACACATGATCCCATAACAAATGAACACTAGAGGATTGTGAAAAATCAGCATAGATGCACATGAGTACTTGAGTTTAAAGGGGATGGT
This sequence comes from Chrysochloris asiatica, assembly GCF_000296735.1. Lineage (NCBI taxonomy): Eukaryota > Metazoa > Chordata > Mammalia > Afrosoricida > Chrysochloridae > Chrysochloris > Chrysochloris asiatica. The sequence goes on from NW_006408724.1 coordinate 3,799,658, forward strand.
CTTTGCATTTTATCTGAATATAAATTTCCATTCTGAGAATTTAAGAGAATAATTTTTGTGCATACGTTGTCATCAGGATTCTGGGCAGGAATGTTTAGTTCTGTAATAAAGAAAACAGCCCTAACCTCCTGAAAGTTTGTATCCCTGTGCCCTATAGAGTTTCAACATAGTTCCTCCACACCTGGGTCTCTCTTTTCTGGCTTTGTGTCTTCTTGACCACCCTGTTGTCTTCAAGGACTATACAATGTAACTATGTGTGATTGGAAAGGAAGGTCAAAATTCTGTTGTTGTTGTTGTACGTGCCATGGAGTTTGTTCCGACTTATAGCTACCCCTATGTAGGGTTTGCAAGAAGCAGCCGGGTAGGTTTGAACCACCAACCTTGTGGCTGTCAGTGCAGGGCTTATCCTACAGTGCCACACTTGTTGTTGTTATTAAGTGCTGTAGAGTCAGTTCCAACCCATAATGACCCTGTATAGGGTTTTCAAGGAGCAGCTGGTGAGCTTGAACCACCGACCTTGCAACTCAAACAGCTTTGCAGTCTGGCTAATTAACCCACAGCGCCACACCAGGAGTCCTGTAGTATGCCATAAAATTCTGTTGTTGTTTTGTTAAGTGCCGTGGAGTCGGTTCCAACTCATAGCGACCTTGTACAGGGTTTCCGAGGCTGTAAATCTTTACTGGAGCAGAAAGCCTCATCTTTCTCCCGCTGAACACCTGGTAGTTTCGAACTGCTGAGCTTGCGGTTCGCAGCCCGATTCGTAACCACTACGCTACCAGAGCTCCATATAAAATTCTATCGAAGGCTAGAAAAGATAATATTCAAAAACAAGATGTTTCATGGAGGAAAGTTAGACAATACAAAGTGTAGCAAGAATATGGATCAATTGGAATTTCCTATTCTATTGGTTGTTGTTCTTGTTAAGTGCCGTCGAGTTGGTTCTGACCCAGAGTGACCCTGTATAGAGTTTCTAAGGAGCGACTGGTGAGCTTGAACTGCTGACCCTGCAGTCAAACTGACTTTGTAGTCCAGCGCATTAACCCACACAAGGACTCCTTTTATTGGTAGGAGTGTAAATTAATTATAATTATGTTGGAAGACTGACTGGTGATATCTACTGAGACCCAACATACAAATACCCTATGATGTACCGATTCTAATTTTCGTAATATACCCACCAGAAAGGAGTATATAAGTTCAACAAAAGACATATGTACCCGAATGTTCATAGCAATCTATAAACAAGCCAAATGTCTGTCAATGGTTGAATGGCTAAATCGTGGTATATATTTACATAAAGAAATACTGCACAGAAATGAGAATGAATAAGCAACAACTAAAAGTAAAGTCCATCATGACAAACTGCCTGCTCAAAGAACAAACGGATCTGTGTTGGAAGAAGTGCAGCCAAGTACTCCTTGGAGGCCAAGATGGCCAAACTTCATCTTTCAGACTTCGGGCATATTGTCAGGAGGGACCAGTCGCTGGAGAAGGATATCATGTTTGGTAAGGTGAAGGGTCAGAGAAAAAGAGGAAGACCCCCAGCGAGATGAATTGGCAAAATGGCAGCCTCAATGGGCTCAAGCGTGGCAACAATTGTGAGGTTGGCCCAGGACCAGGCAGTGTTTCGTTCTGCTGAGCATAAGGTCTCTATGAGTCGGTAATGACTCGATGGCACATAACAATAAACAAAACTAAAACGTAAGTAAAGACCTGGTGTGACGCTGTGGGTTAATGCGCTGAACTGCAAGGTCGGTTGGAACAGAAAAGTTGGCGGTTCAAGCTCACCAACTGCTCCTCAGAAACCCTATACAGGGTCTCTGTAAATCGGGACTGTCTCGATGGCACTTAACAACAACAACAACACAAGCAACAATATGGATAAATCTCACAGATGTAATACTGAGTCACTGAAAACAGGCAGAAAAAACTACATACAAGTATAGTATAATTCAAGTTGTTGTTGCTAAGTGCTGCGGAGTCAATTCCGACCCATAGCGACCCTATACAGGGTTTCTGAGGAGCATCTGATGAGCTAGAAACGCCGAACTTGCAGTTCATACGGCTTTGTAGTCTGGCGCATTAACCCACAACAATTCAAGTTACAAAAACAGAAAACAGGGAACACTAATTGATGGCAGTAAAAACCAGTAGAATGGCTATATTTGGGGGTGTCATGATTAAGGGAACACAGGAAGTTTGTTACTATTATGTTTCTTTTCTTTTCTTTTTTTTAATGTTTTATTGTGAATTATGTGATAGTTTACGTGGGAGAACACTAGGTTTACATTCATCCTATCAGGTATGGTATCATTGCCATTGTTGGTTGATGATGCATGGAGGGAATTGTAATCATGGCAATGAAATGATATACAATAGGATGAATGTAAACCTAATATTCTCCCATGTAAACTGTCACATAATTGTTTCTGTGACAGTTTTGGCAAGCCTGTCCCCTGGTCGTCAGCACACAGCCCCTCTCCTTTCCTGGGTCTAGAGTCCCCAGCTGCTCCATCTCTCCACATCATCATCTCTGCCTCCATCTCTGGCAGCACTGCTTCTCCACTCTTCTCTGTTGATGGTCCCAGTGACCTCCGCTCCTGGACTGCAAAGTTAATCACTCCTTTCCTTTTGCTACAAAATGTCTACTTTTACATTTCCAACCCTCACAGTCCTGATATCAATTATTCACTCTTGTATCACAAGAGACCTATCCATATCCCCTTGCATCAGTACCACCCAGACAGATTGGATACTACTCAGTGAAGAGTCTACCTTCCTCCACACCCTCTGGATCTAGGCTCCCTTTTGAACTCTTGTAAGCCAGTCACTTCTTGCCTTTGTAGCCTCCCATTTTGGGTAGTCAAGGTCCAAGTTGCCCAACCCTGTCTACTCTGTGTATGGAGGAGATGGGAATGATCCTCGCTGTAAAGATTTGTTTCCCCTTTTGAGCTACTGCATCCATAGGTGTAGGTGAAGTTCATCAAATTGTATCAGATAACTTTTTTTCCTTCTTCTAGTTGAGCTCTGATCATCTAGTCATGAAGCCAGATCAAGTGGGTATTATCTGCAAGTGTGGGTGTTCTTGTGCATATGCCCTCACTTCTTATCAGCTGGACGCTTCACTCTCCACTTTAGTCCTCTGTGACTGCATCACTGACTCTGGGTCCAAGAGTCCCCAGGTCTTGCCACACTGTTCGCCAACCAGGTCTCCACTCGGGTTCATAGGAGTCTATTGAATGTTGTAGGGCATAGCTCACTGCTTCATTACTGTTTTTCCCTCACTTCCACTTATTGGTGATGAACGTAGTCATCAATCAGAAAGTGTATTCCCATTGAGTTTTAGTCTTGGAAGGGGATTTGACCTGAGGGTACCTGACCACCTGCCTTGATATCTCCTGAATGAGCAACTTGCTTGTTCTTGTAGTAATCAGTTGGACTGCTGTTATTGTTTTGTACTTTTCCTGTCGGTCTTTCTTTCAAGAAGTATCTTCTGTTTTTATAGCCACTCCAGGCTGGTCTACTTGTCCTTTCAATTGGAAATTTCTTACCTCGGAAGATTCTGGATGGGGTTCAGGATTCCACCTATGGTCTTATGTAATGCAGAGGCTTCACAGGCAGCCTCCTTCACTGGGCAAGTTCTAGCCCTGTTTTAGGTATTCCAATCAGTTATAGACAGAAGACAGGCTTACAAACTTTCTATGGTGATATTTCTGGCTATTCCTTTCTCTCACCATCAAGTGTCTATTTTATAGTGGTACGCCAGGGAAAACAAGATTCAAATGACAGCCAAGCATCTTAACATTATTTTCGCCCTTTTCCCCACTCCAACAATGTCTCAATCCCTGTATCCCAGAGCCCTGTTGTTCCAAGGTTGTGCATACGTCATTATTTACCTCTGTCCCACTTAGCCCATGCAAACCTGCCTAATTGTTTTCCTGTCTGCTTTGTTCTTCCATTCTCCTCCCCCTTCTTGTGTATTGGCCCCCTCCCTAGCACCCAAACTATCCTGTGTCTATTCTCTACCCTGTGTTCCATCTTCCACTCCCTCCCCAACACCTCCCCTCCCCCACATCCAGGTAACCAGCAAAGATTCCCCTCTCCCCTTCACCTTTAGTATGGGTTCAGTTCTTTTCCTTAGTCTTTTATAGTAGTGGTCCTATGCAGTATTTCTCCTTTTGTGACTGACTAATTTCACTCAAGAAAACAAAAATCCTCACCACTGGACCAATAAACAACATTCTTATCAATGGAGAAAGGATTGAAGTTGTCAAGGACTTCATTCTTCTTGGAT
>NW_006408724.1:3810676-3816747 GCF_000296735.1 Chrysochloris asiatica
ACCATCAAGCCCCGCCTCCTCTGCCACGATTATGTTTCTTGATGGTACTAGTTATACGGGCATATTCGTTTTGTAAAAAATCACCCATATGTATACTTAGAAATAACAGAAAAATACATTTGTCACACTTCATTTAAATATGTTTACTAAAACAAACCAGCAACAGCAAAAAACAAAAAAACTCTAAGCATTCCTTGTCTGCTCTCAGAGTTGATACCCATTGAGTCAGTCTCAAGTTCACAAATTCACATTAATCCACATTCTTCTGCAACATTCCCAGCCTTCTATAAAAGTCAACCAACTGGAATGATTTGACAAGTTTTTTTGTTTTGTGTTTGTTTGTTTGCTTTTTGTCATTGCCTTTCTGTTAGCCTCAGCATACTTCATTCACTTTAAAGTCAAACTGTGATAACAGTTTGCAACTAAAGAACTATTGTTTTAATTGACAAGTTTCCATAGCAGATTGTGGTGTGTTACTATTTCTGTGACTTGCTCGGCAGACAGGAGTGCTTTGGGGGCTCTATTAATAGTTGTTTTAGAAATAGCAGGTGAGCGACTCCACTTCTCATTGGGAATAAATAGTAACACTGGATGGGATGATAGCTTTGGGGCCTGGGAACCAGGGTGAGAGGCCATGAGATAAAAAATCCCTGCCAATAGAAATAGAATAATCCTGTGCTTTAAAGTGTCTACAATATGACTTAAAACATAGAAGTTTCTTTCCTCTCACTCCATGATCCCCTTAATGATTTCCTATGGTCTTTCCCCATCTAATTTTTCTTCTCATGAATTTGACTTCCATGGGACTTCATGTCATCTGTCTATAGACCAGCCTGGTATAAAGAGGAATGATCCCCTGTTTTATTCTTTTTAGTTGCTTGACTAATGACATTCTTTTTCTCTTAACAGATCAAACTTTGAATTACAATTTTACATCCACTCCTTTAAGTAACCTTTTAAAGTCATGAATGGGAAATTCATGATAAATAATAGGGAATGATATTCTTCAACCTATGGGCATCCTACTTCAGGCATTGTTTCTGCCTTCTCTACTGGTTTTCCTATATTCTTTAGAATCGTTAGAATGGAGTGATTGAACTTCAGGTCCATTTGTATTGGAGTCCTGTGAAATTCTTCCCTGTGAGGCTAAACATCTGCCTAGGTACTTCCATGTTCTCTTCTAGCTGTGATGTGTTGCTGCATAAAAGATGTGTCCCACTAAATTTCTTGTTAGCAAAACAACAGCTTGACAGCTGGGATAAGCAGACAATCCACAGTGTCAGAATTCCAAGGTAATGTTGGCTTTGCTTCTCTCCTGTGAGGGAATATCTAGTTAAACTGGTGTGATCTGAACTATAGACACATACCCAAGTATATTTGCTTCTTCTTAATTCTATGAGCCATTAAGAGTGTCGTAATTGAAGATGGCCAAATGTAAGGAAAAATATGTTCGCTGTGAGTATTGAGACAACCAGCATTAACTGAGACTTACCTTTTAGAACTGAAAACTATGGCCACCTGTATCAACATAACTTTATAGTTTGTTACAGGAAGATGAAACTGTAAACCAATACATAATTTTTCTTCAAGAAATTCTTGTGAATGAATTTATTCAAGCTGTTTTTTATGGGCAAATAGCTCTCGTGGACAAATTGGTTGGTTGTTTATATACTGCGGAGTCAGTTCTGACTCATAGCAACCCTGTATAAAGTTTCTGAGGCTATGTAGGATTTCCAAGGCTGCAAGTCTTTACAGAAGCAGAAAGCCTCATCTTTCTCCCTGAGCAACTGGTAGTTTCAAACTGCTGACCTTGAGGTTAGCAACCCAACTTGTAACCATTATGCTACCAGAGCAAATATGAGCATATATGGGCAGATAACTCTCCTGGGCAAATAGATCACTTATAATTTAGCAGTTTGCCTACTAAGAATTAACTTTGAGACACTCATCTCTCTGTATATACCAATCTTATTTCCGTTTCAAATGTGTTTGGTCCCCATCAGTCTCTTCTTTGAAAGATCTGCCTTAAGATACTGAGTCCAAACCTCTAAATCCTCTAAATATCTTGTCTTCACTACTCACTCCTCAGACATCCCTGAGACAATTATATCTACCTGTCTGTCCTTTTATATGCAGGGATGCATGCTTAATATGGGAGAGCTGGAAGCACTGTAAGATAAGCACTGCACTGCCAACCATAAGGTAGCAGATTAAATCCACCAACAGCTCTGTGGTAGAAAAATGGGGCTTTCTACTTCTGTAAAGATTTATAGCCTTGGAAACACTACACAGCATTGCTATGAGTCATTCTGACTTGATAGCATACAATACCGGCAGCAATCTGTCATTCTAGAAGCAATGGTTGCACAATGGTTAACTTCTTGACTACTAACCAGCAATTCAAACCCACCAGTTGCTCTGCAGGAAAAAGGTCCTGGAGATCTGCTCCTATTTTATTGATTATAAAACATGCAATAAAAATACATTGATAATTACTGCTGATTTGAATGTGAAAATTGAAAACAAAGAGAAGGGTTGGTAATTAGAAAATATGGCCTTGATGATAGAAGTGACACTGGAGATAGCATGATACAATCTTGTAAGATCAATGACATATTCATTGCAAGTATCTTTTTTTCAATAACATAAACAGCAACTATTCATGTTAAAACCTAGGAAACACTATGGACAAACTCTTTCCTCTATAGAATCGCTATGACTCAATAGCACAAAATGACAACATTAATTCGTCTTTTTATCTGTCTCTATTTTTCTTACTGCGTCCTATGAATTGAACTGTGTCCCCTCCCCACACCCAATATGTATTATAAATGCTAACCCTGTATATGTAGAAAGATCTTGAAATGGTCTTTTTGAAAATGAATGTGATGCTATTCCTCTTCATTTGTCATTTCTGGCATAGTAAATCACGTGATCACCTGATTCAATATGGCCAATAACAGTCCATTTCACCTCACTAATGACTTTGTACATTCCATCTCATTTTTGATGACATAAATTTTCCTAGATTCATATTTTTGTATTCCACATTTGATTATTAATGGATGTTTTGGGCTATTTCTTCTCACTTTGAGTCATGCCATATCAACAAATGCAAGTCCAAAAATCTTTACTTCATCCATGTCATTAAGATCAACTGTACTGTGAGGAGGAAGCTCTTCCTTAATCACATTTTAAGTGCCTTTGACTATATCAGACAGGATTCCACTGCTATCCATAAGATTTACAGTGACTAATGTTTCAGAAGTGGTCTGCATGCTCCTTCTTCCTAGTCTGTGTTTGTCTGAATGCTGCATTAAAGTCTCTCCATCATGGGTGATCCTGCTGGGGGGTGGGGGCATAGATTCTAGCATCACAGCAACATGCCAGTCACCACAGTAAGATGAATTGATAGATAAATGTTGGCATCAGAAGAGGAATGGCATCTCATTCATGGTCAAAAACAACATTTTAAGATTATATTGAAGCACAATGCTATCTGTGATAGGATAATATCCATTTGCCTATAAGAAAGATCAGTTAATACCACTATTATTCAAATTCACACACTAATTGCTAAAGCCAACTTCATCCCTCTGAAATGAGCAAACATGCAATCAAAATGCATTGATAATTACTGCTGATTTGAATGTGAAAATTGAAAACAAAGAGGAAGGGTTGGTAATTAGAAAATATGGCCTTGATGATAGAAGTGACACTGGAGATAACATGATACAATCTTGTAAGATCAATGACATATTCATTGCAAGTATCTTTTTTTCAATAACATAAACAGCAACTATTCATGTCGACCTTGCCAGGTGGAATACACAGGATACAATAGACATAATTTTTAGAAATCGATGATAAAGTTCAGTATCATCTGCCAGAACACAGCCAAGGGCCAACTGTGGAAGAAACAATTAATTTTTCATATGTAAGTTCAGGTTGAAGCTGAAGAAAAAGTTAAAGCAATTCCACAAGAGTCAAAATACAACTTTGAGTATATCTCACCTGAGTTTAGAGACATCCCAAGAATATATTTAACACACTAAACACTTATGATGGAAGACTAGAAGCATCATAGGATAGTATCAAGAATATAATACTTGAAGAAAACAAATGGTCATTTAAAAGACAGAAAAGAAAGAAAAGAACAAAGTGCATGTTAGAAGAGACTCTGAAGCTTGCTTTGGAATGTACAGAAGCTAAAGTGATTGGAAAAAATGATGAAGTAAAAGAACTGAACAGAAAATTTCAAAAGGCAATTCAAGTAGACGAAGTAAAGTATTGCAATGAAATATGCAAGGGTGTGGAGTTAGAAAACAAAAATGGAAGTACATGCTCAGCATTTCTCATGATGAAAGAATTGAAGAAAAAAGCAAGCCTTAATTTGCAATACTGAAGGAATCTATGCACAAAATATTGAAAGATGCAGAAACATAAAAAAAAGGAAATATACAGTCACTGTACCAAAAAGAGTTGGTCAATGTGTAATCATTTCAGAAGGTAGCATACAATCAAGAACTGATGGTATTGAACAAAAAAATCTAACCTGTACTGAAGGCACAGGCAAAAAACAAGTCCCAGAAATTGATGGAATTCCAATTTAAATGCTTCAACAAAGTGATGCAGCACTGGAAACACTCATTCATCTACATCAAGACAGCTACCTGGCCAACTGACTAGAATAGATCTTTATTTGTGCTCCTTTGAAAGAAAGGTGATCCAACAGAATGCAGAAATTATCTAATAAAATCATTATTATCACATGTCGGTAACATTTTGCTGAAGATAATTAATAGGAAATTGTCAGAAATTCAAGCTGGATTCAGAAGAGGATGTGAAAAGGTATCACATTGCTGATATTAGATGGTTCTTGACTGATGGCAGATGCCAGAAAATACCAGAAAGATGTCTCCTTGTATTTTATTGACTGTGCAAAGGCATTCAAATGTGTGGATCACAACAAACTATAGATAATATTGTGCTGAATGGGAATTCCAAAATTCATTGTGCTCATGTGGAACCTACACAAAGATCAAAGCACAGGACAAGGAAATACTGACTGTTTTAAATTCAGGAAAGGTGTGCATCAGTTTTATTCCTTTAACATATTTACTTAACCTGTATGCTGAGCAGATAGTCTGAGAAGGTGGATAATATGAAAACGAATGGGACATCAGGATTGGAAGAAGACTCTAATAACCTGTGAGAAGCAGATGATACAATCTTGCTTGCTGAAAGGGAAGAGAACTTAAAGAATTTATTGATGAAGATCAAAGAAAACAGACTTCAAAGTGTATTACATCTCAACATAAAAACAAAATTCCTCAAAACTTGGCCAAAAAGTAAATCACGATAAACAGAAAAAATTGAAGTTGTCAAAGATTTCATGTTACTTGTATCCACAATCGATGGGCATGGAAGCAGCAATTGGGAAAAAAAGCTGTGTTGTATTGGGCAAATTTGCTGCAAAAGACATCTTTATAGTGTTAAAGAGCAAGGATGTTATTTTGAGGAGTGAGGTGCATTTGACCCAAGTCATTGTATTTTCAATTGCCTTATATATATGTGGAAGTTGGACAAGGAAGTATTGACGCATTGAAATTATGGTGTTTCCCAAGAACAATGAATATACATGGACTGCTTTGTTGTTGTTGTTAAGTGCCGTCGAGTCGGTTCTGACCCATAGCAACCCTGTACAGGGTTTCCGAGGGTGTAAATCTTTACAGGAGTAGAAAGCCTCATCTTTCTCCCACGGAGCTGCTGGTAGTTTCGAACTGCTGACCTTAAGGTTCGCAGCCCAATTCGTAACCACTACGCTACCAGAGCTCCTTATATGGACTGCTAGAAGAACAAAAAAATCTGTGTTGGAAGAAGTACGTTGGAATGTTCCTTAGAAGGCAGGATGAGGAAATTTTGTCTCTAGTACTTTGGATATGTTACCAATCCCTGAAGAAGGATGTCATGGTTTGTAAGTTAGTGTGAAAAAGATGAAAACACTCAATGAGATGAATTGACATAGTGACTGAAACAATGGGCTGAAACATAACAATTGTAGAAAAGTA
>NW_006408724.1:3816847-3829433 GCF_000296735.1 Chrysochloris asiatica
GAACCGCTGACCTTAAGGTTCGCAGCCCAATTCGTAACCACTACGCTACCAGAGCTCCTTACATGGACTGCTAGAAGAACGAAAAAAATCTGTGTTGGAAGAAGTACGTTGGAATGTTCCTTAGAAGGTAGGATGAGGAAATTTTGTCTCTAGTACTTTGGATATGTTACCAATCCCTGGAGAAGGATGTCATGGTTTGTAAATTAGTGTGAAAAAGATGAAAACACTCAATGAGATGAATTGACATAGTGACTGAAACAATGGGCTGAAACATAACAATTGTAGAAAAGTATAGAATCTGGCAGTGTTTTGTTCTTTGTACATAGAGTTTCTGTGGGTCCGAACTTACTAGGTGACACTAAACCACAACAACCATACATGTGGATGCAACTACATTTGTGAATAGAAGTTTCTTTGTTATACAACTGAGGCTATATCAGTGTAGAGTGTCTTAATCCAATCACTTTTGAGCCGTAAAAAGAGCAGATTAACACACAAACAAGTAAGCAGGAAAGGGGGAAAGACAGACATCAGGTGGACATCTCCAAGGAAGGCTGATGAGAAAGGATTTTTCTCCAAATCGGAAAGGAAATTATTTTCCTTAGAATTGACACCCTGAATTTGGACTCCTAAATGGTGACAAAATAAAATTCCATTCATAATAGCCAGCCACACACAGTATTTTTGTTATAGCAGCACTAAGAAACTAAGACACTATGGCTCTATTGACCAAATAGATTGCTCAATCTATTCTGGAACTTGATCAACAGGTTTTTCTGGTTTTCTTCTGGAAAGTCTACTTTCAACAAGTAATTAAAAGGAATGACATTACATTACTATTAAGGTTGAGCTTCAATAATAATATAGAACTATTGAATCAATTGTAGTGAATGCATGCTTCATGAATTTCCACTTTCATAAGCTTTTGTCTTAATCATAAATATTTTGGACATTAAAAGTCTTATGTCTGTAAGCAGTACCCAACTGTTTTAAGGGCTTGACTAGCAGCGAAAGAAAACTGTTTGATTTCATACCAAACATCTTAATTCAAAGAAGTTGTGAAGGTGGGCATTAATTAGCATGATTAATCAAAGGATAATTATAATCTTATTCATTTTTTCTCACCATGCAATTAGATTACAGAATTCTCAAGGAAATTAAGCCTCTTAATAAATAAAAAGAGAAGGTTCTACAGCATCGACCATAAACTTCACTTTTAAAATCCCACTCAACATTGAAACAATAAAAGCAATTTACCTGTCAAGTAATATGTGCTAATGGCTTAATTTAATCTCCAAGAAGGTGTAAAAAAATGAAAGACACTATAATAAAGCACAATCATTCCGGAAGTAATGGTACTTCAATTATGTCTTTTTCTAGGAAACTTCAGAACTGGACTTAGGGCAGAGTTTAAATATAGTTTCAACTGCCTACATTAATGTCTACACATTATCCAAGGAGACTGAACACAACTCTAATCTAATATACTTATCTAGTTGCTTATATATGTGATGGTGATAGGCTGTCTATTAGAGATTTAAGATTTCATACAAAAGAAAATCTTCTGTATTAACATATTAATATTTAACTTATATGAATACTTGGGAGGGTGGAGGGGGAGTAACCTTGTCTAGGATGTCAGGGTAGTTTCTTATTCCTGAAAAAGAGTTACTTGTTTAAATGGTATCGATTTACAAATTAGGAAGAAAGAGCTGGCAATTTACTTAAAAATAAAACAGTCATTGAAAATCCTGTAGGTTACAATGATTTGACCCACAGCTAATCATGAGGATGGCACAGGAATGGGCAGCATTTTATTCCATTGGGCTTGGAGTCATAAGAGTTGGAAGGATAGAGGGGTGACTTAACATCATTGTTGCTGTGAAGTCAGTTCTGATTCATAGTGACCCCATATAGGGTATCCAAGGAGCAGCTGGGGTGTTTGAACCATCAACCTTGTGGTTAGTAAACTAGTGCTTATCCTACAGCGCCACACCTGGACAATAAAAAAAGTAGACTACATGCAAAGGATGTAGCCTATCTACATATGTATGAACTTGTGTGAACAAAACTCCAAAATGCTTCTTTTTTTGTTGTTGATTTATGTGGATTCAGCTCCTTGCTTTACTTGGGTTATGAAGTTGTACTTTAATAGAGCTATATCTTGAAAATCTTTACAAATGCAAACATTTTTGGTATATGTGTTACTTCTACTCTTAATGGTGTTTCAACCATTGTTAACCACTCTTTAAGGAAAGCAGGCAAGAGTTAAGGGGCAAATGAGATGATGGGCCATGTCTTTTCAAGCGCTCTAAAATGTTCACCTATGAATATTTTCTTCATTATCCTTAAATATACAAACAATCCAACAGGAAAGGCCTTTCAGATATTTGCTTTGTGTATTCATCCTATCACTCATAGAGCCTAGTTACATTTTAATTCTTTTATTTGCCTCCAGTTTAGATTTAATATATGTACCTTTGCAATTTTCCCAAAATTAGTAGTGGATTTGCATCAATCTCACCACATTTTATATGATGGTTGAAAGAGAGTCAAGAGCACAATTTGTACTTAGGATCATCTCCATGACCCCAATACATACAGTAAAACTTGTGAGACCAGAAACTTTGTAAAGGGAAGCCTGTCAGAAAACAAAAACAAAAACAAAACTACAGTTTCCACTAAAAAGAGAGATAGAAAAGTTTAAGATTGCACACTGTTTAAGGCAGAAAAGTTGTATGCCTCAGAAAAATATGACCCGTTGAATTCTGACTCTCACAGGCTTCACTGTATTACCCTATATATAAGAGATCCAACATGTCCACATGTGGAAATAAAGATAAAATGACTGTCCAGGGTTCTCTTTTACAGTGGAAACATTGTTTTAAAACACTGTTGTTCATCACTGTTGTCCACTTTTAAATCTCTGCGATACAGACTGCTTTTACTCTGGTGGACAAATGAAATATACAGCTAAGAAATATACAGACCAAATCTATGTCTATCCTTAGCTGCTGCCTCTTATATTTTCTGTGTATATGGTCTGTGATTTTTCATCTAATTAATCAAGAAGAAAATAATGCAAAACACAAGACCCAAAAAAAGTATATGACTAATCTTACAGCTTTGTTTCTTTGGAATTATAAAAATTTCAGGTCAGTGTCCATATATTTTTATATACTTACAAAGGTTCTTTTAGAGTAGGCACTTTGGTGTCTTCAGTATCCAATGCAGAGCCATATTTTATTTTCTACAAATCTGTCTTTGTTTATGCCATCTGGTATTTTATTTGCTTTATTTTTTTATTTCTCTAATTAAAAAATTAATAAGTGCTCATTGTGAAAAATATGAAAAAATTTTAAATGGTAAAAATCTCTTATAATCCCATCCCCATTAAACGACCACTGTTAATTCTTTGATACCCAGTCATCAAGTCTTTGTTCTACCTATATACTCAAACTGAAACCACACTACAAATATATATGTAACTTGATTTTTTTCACTTAGTAATTCATCAGCAAATATTTAAAATCTCATCTGAGTTTTAACAATCCACCTATTTGCCAACCTTGTTTCACTTATTACCTCACATTTCCAGGTGTGGGCATGAGAGTATTTTTAAACAAAGCTAAAAGACCGTCTCATTTTATCTGTAAATACTCAGGATATAGTTTTAAGCATTAAAGGTCATTGTTTCAATGGTCCCAACTGCCTCTGAAATGTCTTTTATAAAAATCAGGAGAGATCCTGATAAAGTACACAGATTGAATTTTGTTCATTAGTATAATTCTTTGATTTATAGCATTGCTCTTTGTTTTTTTTAATTGTCATTTATTTGTTGAAAATAAGAAATCATTAGTTCTGTAAAACTTGACACATTTTGAATTTGTTTAAAGTGTTTTGTCCCTTGTTCTTCCATGCCCTATATGTCCTGCATCGTAGTAATTAGATTTAGGGTGTGACACTGTAGGATGAGAACTGGACTTCGAACCACAAAGTCAGCAGTTCAAACCCCTCAGCTGCTCCTCAGAAACCCTGTACAGCATTGTTATAAATCAGAAAGAATCAGTAGCACTTAACAACAACAATTCAAAGTAATTTTCTACTATGATGAAAATGTTCTTTGTGTCCATTGTCCAGTGTATTAGCCATTAGCTTTGAATAGGTATTGAATACTATAAATGTTGCTAGGATAATAGAATAATGGAACTTGGAAATTTATTTCATTTAAATTCAATTTTAGATAGACATAGGTAGACTTCTAGTTTCTATATCAGCATGTAAAGCATTTGGAAATCATTCTCACCATAAAAAAAAAAAAAAAAAAAAGCTGAGAATCTCCAAATCACAACTCTTTTTAGATCCATCAGAGAATTGACATCATAGAGCAAACTGATGCCTTAAAAACTGCATGACTGGTCTATACAGAGAATCAGAGTTAGCTTGAGAGCTAAAAATGGGAGGATCGGCTTTTAGAGGACATCACGCTTTTATAAGTGTCACTTCCAGGAGCCCCACCAGCTTCTCATTGTGAATCTCAGAGAAAAATACCCTTCTGCTTATATCAGGAAAAGAGGAAAGTAACCATCTTGAAATAATGCTCTGTTATCATTGACAACAGCCTGCCCTTAAGGAAAGGGACTTTACCAGCACCTAGTCAACCTAGGCATTATTAGACATGTAGAACTATAGAATAAGCCCTGGACTGCTAACCACAAGGTCCGCAGTTCAAACCCACCAGCCACACTCAGAAACCTTATTCTGGGTCAGTATGAATAGGAACTGACTCAATGGCACACAACAAAAACAAACAAAACCAACTTGCAAGAGAGGAAAAAATAATTTCCGACCCCAGTTAATCTTCTATGTGGAGAAAAGGAAATGACCAACTCCAAGTTCCTAGTGGGTGGGTAGGTGAGGGGTGGAAAGACTAAAAACTCTGTGAAGGTCACAACCCAGAGACACAAGGTCACTAAAAGAACGAGCCCTAATTATAGAATTATAGAATGCTTCTTTTACTTCCCCCTCTGTCCACCTCTGATTTTAGCAATAGATGAACATCAACAGAAACTTACGACTGAAAGAATTTCACTTACCTTTACCTAATCTTGCTTGCCTTTCCATAAAAAAAATCACATGGCATGATAAAAGGCAATAAATAAATAAATAATATATATATATATCTGAAATTTAAAAATAACAAATAACTACGATTAATATGGACTCCTGGTGTAGGATAAATGCTTGACTGAAAGTCCGGTTTGAATCTCAAGGTCAGCGGTTCAAACTCATTAGCTGCTCCTCAGAAACCCTAAACAGGGCTGCTATGAGTCTAAACCTACTCGACAGCACTTAACAACAACAACATGATTAATATGCTGAGAACTCTAATTAAAAAAAAAAACAAAAACACAATGCAAGACAGATGGGTAATCTAAACAGAGAGATTGAAACTCTAAGAAAATTCAAAACAAAATGCAAGAAATAAAAAACACCATAACAGAAATGAAGAGTGCTTTTGGCTGACTCATTATTAGATTGGACCTGACCAAGAAAATAATTAGTGAACTTGAAGATATGTCAGTCAAATCTTCCAAGACTGAAAAACAAAGAAAAATAAGAGTAAAAAAGATGAAAAGAAATACAGAATATTCAAGTATTGTGGGGCAGGTAAACAAAGTTTAACATACATGTAATGGGAATACCAGATGGAAAACAAAGAGGCAAAGGGACAGAACAAATATTTGAAGTAACACTATCTCCATCCGCTCCTTGGGAACCTCATACAAGGTCGCTATGGGTCAAAACCAACTCAACAACACTTAACAACAATAACAATAATGTCGGAGGCTTTTCCAAACTTGTTGACAGACACCAAACCACAAATTCTGAAAGTTCAGAGAACACCAAACAGGATAAATAATACAGTTGTATATCTTTAAGCAGATTATGAAGTCGTGGTGTGGTGCTGTAAGGTAAGCACTGGACTGAAAATGGAAAGCTCTGTGATTCAGGCCTACCAGCTATTCTTTGGAAACTCTGTAGAGGGTCACTATTAGTCAGAACCTATCTGACTGCACTTAACAGTAACAAGCATATTATATTCAAAGTGCAGAAAATCAAAGAAGAGGAATAAAGAAACCAAATTGAGGGTGGGCCTTACCTACAAAGGCACAAACATTACACCAGACTTCTCTTCAAACTCCATGCAAGCAAGGAGAGAGTGGAGTGAACTATATAGAGTTTTGAAAGGGAAAATCCCCACTAACCTAGAGTTTTATACAGAGAAATTATTTTTCAAGAGTGAAGGAGAGAATGAACTTTCTTCTTTAAAAAAAAAAAAAAGAGTGAAGGAGAAATAAAGACTTTTCCAGATTAATAAAAGTTGGGGGAATTTTCACCAGTAGACTTTCTTTGAAAAAAATGTGAAAAGAAGTTTTTCAGAGATAAGGAAAACAATAAAGATCTGAAACTCAAGTCTACATAAAGATAGGAAGCGTATTTAAACGCGGCACAAAGAGAAAACAGTTATAAACATGGGAGATATGAAATCCACTATATAAATATTCACTTTAAATGTAAATGGTCTATACATACCAATTAAAAGATGGAGATTATCATGGTGGGCTAAAAAAATTAAAAACAAAAACGAGGCCCAAATATGTGTTGTCTTCTACCTTAGAAGCCACAGAGAGATTAAAAGTAAAGGAATGAAAAAAATATATATTATGTTAATAGTAGTCAAAAGAAAGGTAGAATGATTATATTAATTTCTGACAAAGCATATTTCAGAGTTATGAGAATTGTCAGGAATAAAGAGGGCCATTGCATAATAATAAAAGGATAAATTCTCCAAAACTATAATAATCCTTAAAATATATGTGCTTAACAACAGAGCATTAAAATATGTGAGGAGACAAAAAAAGGATAGAAGAGCAAACCTAAAATTTTAATAGTATACCTGTATACCTGGAGACTTCAATATCGTTCTATCAGCAATGGACAGATCTAGGAGGTCTATCATCAATAAGGAAATAGTCGAACTGAAAAGCATCAGCCAGAACCTGAATTTAATTGACATTTATAGAATAGATTAAGGAGCACTGGTAGCATAATGGTTACAAGTCGGGCTGCTAACCTCAACGTCAGCAGTTACAAAAAAACAAAAACACACTGCCATTGAATCTATTGTGACTCACAGCAACTCTGCATAGGATTTCCAAGACTGAATCTTCATGGGAGCAGAAAGCTTTCTTTCTCCTGAGGTGCAGCTGGTGGGTTTGAACACCAACCTTGCAGTTATCAATCCAGTGCTTATCTAACAGTGCCACCAGGATGTTACTAGAAACGAATATTACAGATTAATATTTCTCATGAACATAGCTTGCAAAAATCATCTATGAAATGTTAACATATCAAATGAAACAATATAAAACAATTTGTACACCACGGCTAAGTTAGATTTATTTCAGGTATGCAAGTCTGGTTCAGCATTCACAAATCAATAAATGTAATTCATAATATTAACAAGATAAAAAAGAAAAAAAAACATATGACAAAACTCAACACTCATTCATGATAAAATCAATAAATGTAATTCATAATATTAACAAGATAAAAAAGAAAAAAAAAAACATTTGACAAAACTCAACACTCATTCATGATAAAAATTCTCATCAAGCTGGGAATAGAAACTTCCTCAACTTGATAAAGAACATTTATAAAATACCTACAGATAACATCATACTTAATGGTGAGAAACAAGAAGCTTTCCTATTAAGACTAGAATTCAGACTACACCCACTCCACTTCTTACTGGAAGTCTAAACTAATGAACTAGAAAAGCCAAAGAAATTAAAAATATACAGTTTGAGGAGAAGAAATAAAACTGTCTTTCACAGATGATATGATTGCCTACTTAGGAAACCCTAAAGAATCAACACAAACTCCTGGAACTAATAAGTAATTATAGCAAGGTAGCAGGATACAAGTTTCATTGAGAAAAATCTATTGTTTTCTTATAGACCAGAAATGAACAATTTCAAATTTGAAATAAAAATATCATTATATTTTCAAAAAAAAAATACTTAGGTATAATGCTAACCAAATATATATTAGAGCTACATGAAAAAGAGTACAAAACTCTGATTAAAAACAATAAAAAAGGAGTCTAAAGAAGTAGAGGGACAATCTATGCTCTTCAATGGAGGAAAAAAAACAAAAAAAAACCATTGCTGTCTATTTGTGTCCAACATATAGAAAGTAGACAGGATGGAGTAGGAATGCACTGTAGGGCTTCTAAGGGCTCTGTTGTGTGTGTGTGTGTGTGTGTGTGTGTGTGTGTGTTTTGTTTTTATGGAAGCAGACTGCCACACCTTTCTCCTGGCAGGGCAGCTGGAGAATTCAAACTTCTGGCCTGTCAGTTAGCAGCCAGACTCCATAGTGTGCCACTAAGGCTCCTGTGTTCTTGGATTTTGTTGTTTCGTTCCTTCAATTCAGTTCTGATTCATAGCAACACTATGCATAACAGAAGGAAACTCTGCCAGGACCTGTGGCATCCTCACAATTGTTGTTATGTTCGAGACTATTGTTGCTGTCACTGTGTCAATCCATCTTGTTGTAAGTCTACACCTTTTTTCATGACCTTTCATCTTACCAAGCATGATGTCCTTTTCCAGGGACTGGTCCCTCCTTACCCCATGCCCAAAATCTGAGAGACTATGAATCTAAGGAGCACTCTGCCTGTATTTCTTCCAAGATAGATTTGTTTGTTCTTCCATCCACGGTACTGTCAATATTCGTCTCCAACATCATAGTTCAAATGTTTGAATTCTTCATTGGTGATTTTCCTTATTCATTGTCCAACTTTCACACACAACTGAGGCAATTGAAAATGCCATGGTTTGGGTCAGGTGCACCTTAGTCCTCAAACTGATATCTTTACTCTTGAATACTTAAAAGAGTTCTTATGCAACAGATTTGCCTAATGCAATACATTATTTATTTATTCACTACTGCTTCCTTGAGCATTGCTTTTAGATCCAAGCAATTCTTGCTCCATTTATCATGTTATTTATTGGTACAGTTGTGAAGCTTTTAGTTTTCTTTACATTGAGGGGCAATTCATATTGAAGAATGAAGTCTTTGATCCTCATCAGAAAGTATTTCCAGTTCTCTTTACTTTCAGCAAACAAGGTTGTATCATCTATGTATTATAGGTTATCTCCGATCCTGATGCCGCATACTTTTTCATATAATTCAGTTTCTCAGATTATTTGCTCACCATGTAGATTGAATAAGTATGATCAAAGGAGGCAAACCTAATGTACACCTTTGCAGATTTAAACCATTCAGTTTATCCTTGTTCTATTCTAATGACTGCTTATTGGTTTATTGCAAGTTCCTCATAATTAAGTGTTCTGGAATACTCATTCTTTTCAGTGTTATCCATAGTTTGTCATGATCCACACAGTTGAATGCCTTTGCATAGTCAATAAATCACAAGTAGACTTTCTTGAATTCTCTGCTTTCAGACAAGATCCTTGTGACGTCAGTAATGATATCCCTAGTTCCAAGTTCTCTTCTGAATCCAGCTTAAATTTCTGGCAGCTTCCTGTTGATTTACTGCTACAACCATTTAAAAATTATCTTTAGTAAAATTTTACTTGAATGTGATATTAATGATATTGTTTAATGATTTCCACATTCCATTGGCTCACTTTTCTTTAGAATGGGCACAAATATAGATCTCTTACAATTGGTTGGCCAGGCAGCTGTCTTCAAAATTTCTTGGCATAGATGAGTAAGTACTTCCAGCAGTTTTTGAAGGATTTCAGTTGATATTTTGTCAATTTCTGGAGCATGTTTTCAGTGCAGCTTGGAATACCTCCTTAAATATCATCAGTTTTTGATCATATGGTATCTCTTGAAATGACTGGCTATCTACCAGTTCTTTTTGGTACAGTGACTCAAGGTATTCCTTCTACCTTCTTTTGACGTTCCTGAATCTTTCAATATTTTGCCTATAAAATCCTTCAATATTGCATCTGAGGCTTGCATTTTTTGTTACACTTCTTTCAGCTTGAGTAATGCTAAGCATTTTTTCTTAGAAATTTTAGTTTTCCAATTAAAATCATTACATGCTTTTCTAACTCCAGGTCTTTGCACATTTCATTTTAATACATTACTTTGTCTTCTTAAGCTGTCCTTTGAAATTTTCTGTTCAGCTCTTTTTTTCCTTATTTCTTCCAGGTGCCTTAGCATCTGTACATTCACGAGCAAGTTTCAGAGTCTCTTTTGACATCCACTTTGGCCTTTTCTTTCTTTCATGTCTATTTAATGACCTTTTGCTTTCTTCATGGATGATGTCATCCCACAACTCTTGGTCTCTGGTCATTAGTATCTAAGGAATCAAATCTGTTTTTGAGATGGTCTCTAATTCAGGGAAGATGTGTTCTAGGTCATGTTTGGACTCTCGTGAACTTGTTATAACTATCTTCAGCTTCAGCCTGAATTTGCATAGGAGAAATTAATGTGTTTTTTTTCCCACAGTTGGCCCCTACCCTTGTATTGGCAGATGATATTGAGCTTCTCCATTGTCTCTTCCCACATATGAAGTAAATTTGAATCCCGTGTATTCTATCTGGTTAGGTCCTTATGTATAGTCACTGTTTGTGTTGTTATAATAGGTATTTTCAATGAATAAATCATGGTCTTGAAACATTATATCATGAAATCTTCAGCATTATTTCTATTACCAACACCATATTTCCAACCTCAGAATCTTCCTCTATGTTTCCAACTTTGGCATTCCAATCACTGTAATTATCAATGCATCTTGATTACATGTTTGATCAATTTCAGACTTAAGTAGTTGGTAGAATTCTTCAAGATCATCACCATTGGCTTTAGTGGCTGGTTTGTAAATTTGAATAATAGTGTTATTAACTGGACTTTGTTGTTGTTAAGTGCCATTGAGTGGGTTCTGACTCATAGCAACCCTGTATAGGGTTTCTGAGGAGTTCCTGCTGTTTTTTTACCCTTGACCTTATGGTTAACAATCCAGTGCTTATCCTACAGCACAAACCAGGACTCTTCCTAGTAAGAGTATGGATATTATCCTCTTACGGACAACATAATACATCAAGATAGATCTTGAAATGCTCTTTTTGACAATGAATGTGATGCCATTTCTCTTCAATTTGTTATTCCCAGTTTAATCATATGATTATCCAATTAAAATGGCCAGAACGTGTCCACTAATGCTCATTTATATGTTCCACTTCATTTTTAATGGCTTCCATTTTTCCTAGATTCATACTTTTTACATTCAACATTCTGATTTTTAATGGATGTTTGCAGCTGTTTCTTCTCATTTTGAATTGTGCCACATCAGCACTTGGAGGCTGGAAAGTTGTCTTGCTCTATCCACACCATTAAGGTCAACTCTACTCTGAGGAGGCAGCCATTCCCCAATTACATTTTGAATACTTTCTAACATTAGTGGGTCATCTACAGGCACTATATCAGACAATGGTCAGCTACTATTTATTCAGAATGTTTTCTGGTGTGGTGCTGTAGGTTATTGCACAGATATGAATATAATAATAATATAAAAATAATAATGTGGGTTAAGATTGGTTTGAAATGCAAGGTTGGAAGTTCAAATTCACCAGCCACTCCTGAGAAACCCCATGCAGGGCCACTGTCCATTGGATCTGACTTGATGGCACTTAACAACAACAACCATTTAGAAGTGGTCTTCCTCTCATTCCTTATTTGTCTTAGCCTGAAAGTTCTGCTGAAACCTGGTTATAAAATTAATGGATTGCATTTAATTTCACTTGTTATCTCTTAAAAATTATACCATTCTGTTCTGATGTTGAGATACGCTATGGTTAAAATTGAGGCAATTCCAATTTTTTTTCTTCTATAAGTGATTTGCCTTGTTTCCCAAAAGGTTATTAGTATTTTTTTTTTTTTTAATCTTCAAAATTGAATACACCAACAATTGTTTGTCTCAGTGTTCAGTGTCATTGTCCCTGGTACTTGGTTAGTCCTTTCAATATGTAAATTCAAGTCTCTCCCTTTGTTTATTAGGAAGGTAAAGTATTTTCCTTTATTCTTTCACTTCATTCTTCAGGGACTCAATTTATGGATGTTGGATCGCCTTTGCCTGTCTTCCATATCTATTACTTTCTCTTCAGAACTTTTGAAATCTTTATTTCCATTTTTTTCCACTTTGAATTGTTTTTCTTTTTATCTCCCTTTTATTGTCTAAGTCTCTTATTGCTTTCTATAATCTTCTTGCATTCCTTCCAATTTCATACTCCTATCTGAGTTGGTTATGGATTTATCATCTTGAACCTAATTTACTTCTTTGAACCACTCTGTCCAGAAAACCTGCTGCCAGCCCTACCAACTTTATGCATTAGTTTTTTTTGTTGTTTTGTTTTTTGTTTTTTTTAATTAAATGTTTTTATTTTGCATTGAGTGAAAGTTTACAGGGCACATCATCAGCTTCACATTCAACCATTCATATAGCTTGTTTCATTACATTGATTATTATCCCCTCCATATATCATCA
>NW_006408724.1:3850180-3850645 GCF_000296735.1 Chrysochloris asiatica
TGAGGTGAGCTGTTTGCCAGCGCACGCCTGGCAGGGCTGAGGGACGCTGCTCGGTTCAGCGGGGGGCGGGTTGCTCGCTTTTGCGCGTCTGGCAGGCCTGCGATACGCGGCTCGGGCAGGCTGGTAGCTGCTCGCCTGTGTGCGCGTGCGCCCGGCAGGCCTGGGAACACATGGGTCAATTGGGCAGGGCAGAAGTGTCTCAGGCAGGCACAGTCGGCGCCTGAGGGATGCTGCTCGGTTCAGCAGGAGGCGGGTCGCTTGCTTTCACGCGTCTGGCAGGCCCGCGGTACGCAGCTCGGGCAGGCTGGTAGCTGCTCGCCTGTGTGCGCATGCGCCCGGCGGACCCCGGGAACCCACGAGTCAATTGGGCAGGGCAGAAGTGGCTCCGGCAGGCACAGTCTGCGCCTGATGATGTCAGACAATCGCCGCTTCACTTTTTTCTGTGGGCTTTTTTGTTTGTTTTTC
>NW_006408724.1:3858734-3860099 GCF_000296735.1 Chrysochloris asiatica
TTGCTCAGCATACAGGTTGAATAAGTATGGTGAAAGAACACAACCTTGTCGCACACCTTTCCCAATTTTAAAACATTCAGTGTTCCCATGCTCTGAATGTTTTAAAATTGGGAGAGAGCTTCAGCGAGATTAGGAGTCCTGGTTTGGTGCTGTGGGTTAATGCACCAGACTCCAAGGCCGTTTTAACTGCAACGAGCAGAAAGCCTGATCTTGCTCCCACGGAGGGCCTGGTGGATTCGGGCTGCTGACCATGGGGTTCGCACCTAGATTCTTAACCACTACACTACCAGGCCTTGCACCTTCAAGATGGCGAATTGGGTAAACATGTAGTGAGGAGCTCCGTCAACAACAACATGGAATAACGGGCCAAGAGGGCTCATGGGATGATGTTGGAACAAATATATAGATATGTTTGGAGGATCAGAGGATCGGAAGGTATACAGCTGGGGAATTTGCAGGATAATCCAGAAATCCATTGTTTTCTGGTTCAAGACACTCAGCTGTTCCTGGAGCCGCCATCTTAGGAGAGAATATCTTGATTGTGTCAGGATTGATAGTATCAGAAGAGAACATATTGATTCTATCTTGATTGTATCAGGATTGATATCAAAATTTAAAGTGATAGTTTTGTCATAACACCAAATAGCCACCACTTGTCTGTCTGTTGTTCTGTGGTGGATTGAATTGCTGTGATTCTGAGGGCTCTGACACCAGTATTTTAAGTAACCAGCAGGGTCACCCATGGTGGACAGGTTTCAGATGAGCTTCCGGACAAAGATAGACTAGGAAGAAAGAGTGACAAACTACTTCCTAAAGTAGTCACTGAAAACTCTATGAATAGCAGAGAAACAAAATAGTAGGAGATTTTAATATACAATTTTTGATGAAATACAGAAATAGAAAGAAACTCAACAAAGACACAGAAGAGCTAAACAACACAATTTTATTTTTACTTTCTTCTATTACCTAGATGTTAAAGTAGGGTATTTTTCAATTGCCATGTATGTGATTTTTCTCCCTCTCTGATTTTATAGCATTGTGATCTAAGAAGATGTTTTGTAGCATTTCTATGTTTTGAAATTTATTGAGGCTCGCTTTGTGGTCTAATACCATATGATCTGTTATCAAGAGTATTCCATGTGCACTGAGAAAGAATATATACTGTGCTATGGTTGAATGGGGTACTCTACATAAGTCTATGAGGTCAAGTTTATTGATTGTGTTTCTGTATCTTTGCTGAGTTTCTTTCTATTTCTGTATTTCATCGAAAGTGGTATATTAAAATCTGCAACTATTTTGTGGTGGTGGTGGTAGTAGTGGTTATGTGCCATGGAGTCAGTTTTGACTCATAGCGACCCTGTACAG
>NW_006408724.1:3860199-3872654 GCF_000296735.1 Chrysochloris asiatica
CAAGCCCAAAGGAGCTGGGGATGCTGCGGTGCCCTTTTAAAAAAGCCTGTAATTCCTTGCACAGTGATTTCTCAAAGAAGCGGGTCTAAGGCTCTGGTGCACTAAGATTTACGTGGGCCATGAGACTGTGAATTCCCACCTGGGAGGGTCAACTCGCAAGCTTCCCCCCCCCACATCCCGGAGCCCCCACTTACTCGCACCGTCTGGCCGCCCTGGCAAACCGGAAGTATGCATTAGTTTTTGCAAACAACAAATACCAGCTTTTGCACTTCAAGTTATGGCCCTCCTTACCTTAATAATCTTTCTTTTTTGCTTTTCACACTTTATCAGACATCTTCTGAGTATGTTTCTTTGTGTTCTTGTTCTGCCTCTGCGTAAGGTCAACCTTGCTCAGCACAGTTCCCACTGTGGTTGTTGCAATGAGTAGAAAGAGCTTTGTACTTCCCCATCATTTGCCCTTCATAAAGAGTGTTTTTGCCGCAGTTTCTCACAAGAGCCTCCTCTTACCATTCCCTAGTTTCTACTCATCATGTGCCCATCCAGAACTCCTTTGGAAATTTTTATATGTATGTTGGAGTCTCTCTCCTAGTTTCACTGTAAATAATGTTTGAAAAGATTGTTTTGGTTTTCTTTTTCTTTTTATCTTGTTGCTCTGCATATTCTCAAGGAAGAAAGGGAAATAATATTAACAAATAGTCGTGTCCACACTGAAGATTTGTTTTATTTTGTACTTTATATCTTCTCTATCTGGTACTATTTATAGTACATGTATCTCATTTTGCAAATATATTTATAATTCTTTGGACTTATTGTTGTTGTTTTACTGACTTTATAAATTCCCTAATCGTATCTTATTCTATGATGTCATCATTATTAACTTTAATATTTTGTGCCATTTCTCCATTGGCTAGAATATATTATTGAAAAAAGTTAGAAACAGAATTGTGAATGTGTTGAGTTTTCAGTCACTCTAAAGTATCATTCAATGGGCTTCACGTATAACTGAAAAGTCTTTTCATCAGAAAAGTCTATAAACTTTGATTCATTGTCTTTCAAAGTTGAAAGCTACATAAAAGTTTAAGAACATTCTGTATCTTACTTCTTTGCAAGTAACTTACTTTGAGAGGCTGGTTGTAGAATTCTTTATGCTTGAAGTTAAAAAAAATTTACTAGGGTATGTTCATTTATTTATTTTTTAATTATGAATCCTTCTGCCTTATAAATTCAGAGTTTCATTTAGCTCAGATTCAGGTTATTATAATAAATTATTGATTGTAGTTCAGAACCACCAATTGCCTTTTTCCTCCATTATATTCATCCATCTTTTATAAAATTATTCTTTATATTAATTAGTTTCTCATTTTATCTGACATTCTTAAAGTTTTACATATTATATTCCACATCTCTCTTTAAAGAAGAGATATATTGTTGTAGCTAATCATAAGGTCAGAAGTTCACATCACAGGGTTGCTCTGACTTAGAACCAACTCAATGGCACTTAACAACAACATAAAGATAGAGGTAGAGGGATAGCGATATGGACTCCAGGTGTGGAACTGTAGGATCATCACTGGACTGCAAACCACAAGTTCAGCAGTTCAAACCCACCTTGAAAACAACTCTATACAGGGTGTCTATAATTCACAACCGACTCAACAAAACTTAACAACAACAAACAGATACAGATTCTCTACTGTTTTTGTTTCTTTGCCCTTTACTTTCAGTTAACTAATTAATTGTGTTTACATATTCACTTTGTCTTTCTAAATCCCTTATATGCCTTTTTACCTCTATATTTTCCTCTTTATTCCGGTCTGTTCTTTAACAAACTTCATTTTTAGTCTCATTTTAGCTTTGACTTTTGTTGTTAAGTGCCGTCAAGTCAGTTCTGACTCATTTGTTGTTGTTGTTAGGTGCCATCGAGTTGGTACCGACTCATAGCGACCTTATACACAGAAGAATGAAACACTGCCCTATCCTAGGCCAACCTCACTACTGTTACCACACTTGAGTCCATCGATAACTGCCACTTGGCCAATCCATCTCGTTGGGGGTCTTTCTCTTTTTCTCTGACCCTCCACCTTACCAAACATGTTATCTTCTTCAGTGACTGACTGGTCCCTCTTGACAATATATCCGCAGTATGAGAGATGAAATTTGGCCATCTTGGCCTCCAAGGAGCACTCTGACTGCACTTCTTCCAAAACGGATATATTGGTTATTTTGGCAGCCCATGGCACTTTCAATATTCTCCTCCAACACCATAACTCAAAAGCATCAGTTCTTCTACAGTCTTCCTTATTCACTGTCCAGCTTTCACATGCATATGAGGTTACTGAAAATACCATGGCTTGGGTCAGGCTTCTTGGCCTTTTGGCTAAGATCAAGCATAGTCATTCCATACCTTCCTATTAATGCTGGTTGAGATATCTCATTCTTCTTTTAACATGCATCTCTCTAACAGCTAATGATCACATGCATGTGTTTGTTGACCACCTGAATATCTTCTTTGGTGAAGTATCTGTTTATGACTTATGCCCATTTAAAATTGGATTATTTATCATTTTGTTTTTAAAGAATATCTTGTGTTTTATAAATTATTTTTTAATACTTTAAATTTATAAAATTTATTACAGACAGTTCCTGAACCCTGTGTGGCACAAAAGGATAAACACTGGATTGATAACCAAAAAGTCAACAATTGAAACCCACCTGCTGCTCACAGAAACCCTATTCAGGGTCACTGTGAATTGGAACTGAGTAGACAACAACTGTACAGAGAGTTCCCATACATTGCACACCCAGTTTCCCCTTTCATTAACACATGGTGATTTTATCACAATCAATGAGTTAACAATAAAAAAATTTATTAATTAAAGTCCAGCGTTTCTAAGTCCTTGCCTAATGTCCTTTTTCAGTTCCAGAATTCTATTCAGGAAATCATACTGCATTTAGTTGTCATGTCTCCTTAAGCTCCTCTTGGTTGTGACAGCTTTGAAAACTTTCCTTGCTTTTGATGACCTGGATAGTTTTGGGGAACACTGGTCACGATTTTTGTACAATGTTCCTCAAATGAATTCGTCTAATATTTCTTCATGAGTGTTGTCTGCTGTTAGGTGCCACTGAGTTGGTTCCAACTCATAGCAACCTCTTGCAAAGCAGAACAAAACACTGTCTGGTCCTGCGCCCTCCTCACTTTCCTCATTTTTACTAGCAGACTAGGGTAATGTGTTTTGGGAATGAAGACCACACAAGTATAGTGTCATTCCCATCACATCATGTCTCGGTTACATATTTCAAGGATGAGTCACAATGATCTGCATTCTGATCATATGAAAACACTCATCCACATCCATGCCTGATGACAGCACTGAGCCTGCATATCTGTCAAATAGGTGAGTGACAGTGAATTCTGTGGCAAATCAGCCATGGCTTGGCATATGAAATAATCCACTACAGACCTCAGTTTTGAAAAGTTTGTGTGAGATGGGTATAGAAGCAACACATGGAAAAGCTCACACAGAAGCATTTGGACATCTGCTAACAAAATTTGGATGGATACTTGAAGGAATATACAAGTTTTTTAAAAACAATCGTTACTGGTGATGTGACATGGATTCATCACTAGGAGCCTGAGAGTAAATGTCAGATTATAGAATGGAAACATCCTCAATAGCCAACCAAGAAAAAGTCCAACAGTCAATCATCAACTGGAAATTGATGCTTATAGTATTCTGGGATTCTCAAGGGTCAGTACTGGAACACTACCAGGAAAAAAGTTCAACGATCAACAGTGCTCGTTACAGTGAGATGCTCACTGAAGAGCTGAAGTCTAAACTTCAGATCAAATGCAGAGGACAGCTATTCAGTGACACTGAGTATATATACTCTTTGGATTTCTTCACTTTGTACTGTCCATAACTTAAGAAAGTTATGATCTCTTTGAGGATGGACTATCCATATACATTGTTTGGACTTCTTTTGCATGTGAGATTTTTCTTCCCCACCCCTATTTATTTATGCAATCATTTATTAAGGTAATATAGGCTCACAAATACTTATTTTGTATTTTGAGTTATAATCCAAACAGAAGTGTATCCATTGCCAGAGTCAATTCCAACTAACAGCAACTCTACAGGTTAGAGTAGAATCATTCTCCAAGTTTCCAAAGCTGTAAATCTTTACAGGAGCAGACTGCCATATATATTTTTCCCCCCATGAAGTGACTGACCTTTCAGTTAGCAGTCAAATGCTTAACCCATTGCACCACTAGGGCTCCTGATTACAACTCAATGCTACTTTATTTATTTTGTCACCCAAATTTTCCAACTTTGTATGTATGGCTGTTTGTTTGTTTTGAGAATTACGTTACTTCCTAGCACTACAAGGTGCTTAAAGCTAATTTTGTAGATTTCAGTCCTAGAATCAGCCAGTTCTTCAAGGAGTCTTGGCTCCTTTTATTGAAGAAATCAAGAGTTGAATACAGAAGAACTCACTGCTACTAGGCCCTCTCAGCTGATAAAGAAACACAATATATGTATTTTATAATTTCTGTATTTACACATCTTTCTATATGTAACAAACTACATCTATATAATGTCAAAACTGAATTTGTATTGAAGCGTCCTCCAACTCGAATCCATTACTTTAAGGAACAAGTCATCTCCTCCTCTTTCTTATCTATTAACTCCCACTCCTGGGCCTCTTTCCATATGTCAGAGTGAAATCCTGATGACTTTCTGCTTGGTGTAATCAATGCTCAAATCCTGAGGCCCCTGGCACAGCTGGTTTCAACCAAAGCTGATTGTTAGTGAATTCCATGTGATGTGTTTCTAGCCTCCCCAGTGGCTCACCCTTGTCTTCAACCCCCAAATATTCTGACAATAATGTACTGTGATGCTGAATGTAATTTCTCAGGAGGCATTGTCTCCTGGTATCTAATCTGTATGAAACTTGCGGATGCAAGGTTAAACATCAGGGTTCATGTTACCATCATACCCAAAGGCCACATTTTTCACATATGTCATTAAGATTAAAGCAGAATGGATTCAAGTTGTTTTCTTTGTCTATGAGTCTCCAGACACATGTCTCCTATGATAAGGGCTATGATAAGGCATCAGAAATACAGGAAAAATCTCCTGCTTGCACTAAATGAAAGGCAAATCGTGCTGTTGAAATAGTAGTTACTTGACCCTCTAGGTGGGGTTA
This sequence comes from Chrysochloris asiatica, assembly GCF_000296735.1. Classification (NCBI taxonomy): domain Eukaryota; kingdom Metazoa; phylum Chordata; class Mammalia; order Afrosoricida; family Chrysochloridae; genus Chrysochloris; species Chrysochloris asiatica. The sequence goes on from NW_006408724.1 coordinate 3,865,408, forward strand.
CAAGATTGGAAACCTTCCCAGGTGTACTTGTATTGTGAAGGACTGCACTTACATTTTAATTCTCTTCCTATTTAATAAAGAGGAAAAAAGGTATGTGGGGAAAATTTGGTCCATTTCAACTCATATTATTAGTTAGAATTCCAGTTCTTGTTGCTTTTGCCAGCTAATCACAGAAACCACTGGTTTGACATTTCTTTCCTGTTTCCTGAATTGCTTTTCTCTCTTTCTCAGCATATTATTACTTTATCCATATTTTCCTCACGCTACTGTCATGCAGCGCTCTCTCTCTACTTCATTCGTTTCTTACTTTCTGGTCTTTCCTTTCTATTTATACTCTTAAGGTAAGAACAACTCTTGGAGTTCTTAGGTGTGAGTAAGTGCTTACCACCTCTACTGCCTTGCTTAGCTTGGAAAGATTTTAAACTCTATAATCTCAGCTTTGTTGCAACCTACCATGTGGTTTTTGCTAATGTTGAAAGTAACAATGTGTTTTTAATCTAATTTACTAATGTGGAACAGCTTTCTTCTGAATCACAGTGGCGTAACCATTGACAACCAGGGTTTTGGCTCACGTTGAGTGTGAGAGCGTAGGATCAGGAAATAAAATTTTCCAGTATCTCACTATTCCAATTTAATCTTCATCAGTCTTAGTGAATTAATTAGCAAGTAGTAAGTGATGCTGTATCAGTAAATGTTTACGAACAATTTACGTGTTCTTTGAATGTTTGTCATCCAAAAAACCAAGCTATCGAGTTCAAGCAGGCTTTTATTGTTGTTCTCAGTCCTTTTATTGGATTATTTTTGAACTTCATGCACATAGGACAAGTGGCTGTTCAAACCATTCCTTTTGAGTTCTCTTACTCTCACAACTGCATAACCCCTATTTCACCTCACACTAATTTATTTTCCCTCTAGATCTATGCTCTCCTGTACCTTTCCAAGGCAGAGGTGCCTTTCATTCTTTCTAAAGTGAATCCACTCCAGTCTGCTCTTTCTGTTACAAAACCTGTTTGGAATTACCAGCATTTCTCTCTCTTTGGATTTTCTTTCCAGTCTTAAAATTTGCTCATGTATCACTTGACCCTCTTGAACTTTCAGGCTACCATCTTATTCACCTTGTGTTCACTTTGAGTTTCTTGAAACTCAGTTTCCTCTTCTTTACCACTAGTTCTCTCCTTAAAGTCTTGAAATTTGGCTTTCCTCCCTTACATTCCACTGATAGTGCTCCTGCAGAGGTCACCAGTGTCTTTGTCATGAATTTCTTGACATCTCTACTTCTCATTAACTTTGTGTTGGCCTTGTTATATTTAGCCTTTTACTTGGAAACTCTTTGTTTTGTAGGTTTCCATGACACCATGATACAGCGTTCCCTTTACTTCTTCGTTTCCCCCTTTCCAATTTCCTTTATCTCCCTACTCCCTAAGTATGACCATTCAAAAATCATTGTTGTGATGTGCCATGGAGTCGGTTCCAACTCATAGCAACCCTGTACAGGGTTTCCGAAGCTGTAAATCTTTATGGGAGCAGAAAGCCTCATCTTTCTCCCGCGGAACAGCTGGTAGTTTCGAACTGTTGACCTCAAGGTTCGCAGCCCAATTCATAACCACTACGCTACCAGAATGAATCCTCATTAACATTGCTTTTCTTTATCTACACTTCCTCCCCCAGTGTAAACTCATGCACTCTTAAGAATTCCACCATGGGTAGCATTTGGAAGTCCTGAGTGGTAGGCAAGAACCATCCCCTGAATACCAGTCCTAGACTACAGACTGACCCTTTTCATTCGGTTGCCCCTTTCATCTCAAGCTCAGAATGTCTGAATTATAACAAATTTTCTTTCCCTGGACCCTATATTGGATCATTTTCTTTTTTCCCTGATTCCATATGTTTTTCCTCATTTTTTTCTGGATGTACAGGCCCTCCAAAATCTCAGATTTTTGTGTGTCTACATTTCAGTCTATGGACCACATTGTGGAAAATGAGTGTTCCAGAACACTTTACTATGCTCCTGGGGAACTTGTACACAGACCAAGAAGCAGCAGTTCAAACAGAACAAGGGAACACTGAGTGGTTTAAAATCAGGAAAAGTTTTTGCCAAGGTTGTATTCTTTCTCCATACTTCTTCAGTCTATATGCTGAGCAAATAGTATGAGAAACTGGATTATATGAAGCAGAACATGTCATTAGGATTGGAGGAAGACCCATTAACAACCTGCAATATTCAGATGATACAACCTTACTTGCTGAAAATGAAGAGAACTTAAAATACTATTAAAGATCAAAGATCATAGCCTTTGGTATGGGTTGCACCTCAATATAAAGAAAACAAAATTCCTGGCCACTAGACCAATAAATAAAATCATGATAAATGGAGAAAAGATTGAAGTTGACAAAGACTTCATTTTGCTTGGATCTGCTATCAACACTCATGGAAGCAGCAATCACGAAATCAAGCAACATATTACATTAGGCAAATATGCCGCACAAGACTTATTTAAAGTGATCAAGAGGAAAGATGTCAGTTTGATGATTAACATGCATAGCCTCATATGCATGTGAAAGTTGGACAGTGAATAAGGAAAACCATAGAAAAGTTGATAAATTTGAGTTATGGTGCTGGAGAATGTTAAAAGTACTATGGACTGCTAGGAAGACAAACAAATTCATGTTGGAAGAAGTTCAGTCAGAATGTTCTTTGGAAGCCAGGATGGCAAGACTTCATCTCTCAGACTTAGGACATATTGTTAGGAGGGACCAGTCCCTGGAGAAGGATATCATGCTAGGTAAGTAGGTTAGTGAAACTGAGGAAGATACCACAACAAGATGGATTGGCACAGTGGCAGCAGCAATGGGCTCAAGCTTAACAATGATTGTGAGGATAGCACAGGACCAAGCAATGTTTTGTTCTGTTGTACCTAAGGTCACTATGATTCAGAATTTACTCAACAGCACCTAACAACAATAACATTTCCATTTATGCATATACCACTCAGATCAGTTTCTGTTACTTTCTGGTCTCAAGTCTTTTACTGTAACTCACAGCTTAATTCTACCAATCCTGGGTTACATAGCCACATAAGTAGGAACCCATATCCAGTTTTTCTCTTTATCCAACAATAATTGTGAACTAAGATTATTATAAACTTCCTTATTTCTTTTTACTTTTTTATTGTGAGTTGAGTGGAGGTTTAGAGAGTATTCAGTAATCATATACTTCATCTTATTTATTACAATTATCTTCATGTAAAAACATCACTTATCCCACTTTTTCCCTCTGTTCCTTGTTTCCATTCTTCTTTCTTTCTGAAACCTCCTGAACTCTGTCCTTGGGTAAATCCTGCTCTTTTGATCTCTAATTGTTGACCATTCTATGATGTGTACACCTCACTAGTGTTGTTGTCCCCCAGATATGGCTGTCCAGTGCATGGAGTCCTAGTGTAGTACTGCAAGATCGCAGGATCAATCTGAACCATAAGGTTGGAAGTTCAAACCCACCAGCTGCTACTTAGAAACCCTATACAGGGTTCACTATGGGGCAGAAAAAACTCGATGACACTTAACAACAACAACATTGCTTGGCTGAAAACTGAGTCACAGGGTAAGTTCAGTTCCAGACCTGAAGTGTAACCAAGGACCATAGACTTGAAGTTCCATCAGTGTCTATCTGAGCAGTAAGTCTGGCCTTTTTATGATTTTGAGTTTTATTTCACATTTTCTCCCACTCTATCTAGGACCATCCAATGTGATCCCTTTCAGAGCAGTTGGTAGTGATAGCAGACACTATCTTGTTCTCCTGGTCTTAGGGTCATGAAGAGTGATATACACGTGGTCCATTAGTCCCTTAAATGAGTGGTTTCCAAGCATCTTAAAAATTTGGAACTATTTTTTCCTCCTGAGAGGGACAGACCAATAGATGTTCCTTAGATGGCCCTTCAAGAGCTTTTAAGATCCCAAAGTAGGTGTACAACACTGTCTTTGTAGACTATGCTATGCCAATTGACTATACTATTTCCCAGGCCCAGCAACTCATTCCTTCAAGGTATTTGGTAATTTTTAACAAGTTTTCACACCTTTGCCCCCTGTATGTTCCACTGCATCTGTCAATATGTTTACATAAAAGGTAGCTACCTATATGCAAATATCCTCTCTCAAACCTTTATATATTTGTTGGTAAAGTCCCACTCTCCCTCCCACACTCATTAAACCTGTATTTCTATCCTTGTAGTCACTGTATATTACTGTTATTGCAGGATTGTGTACATTGTATTTACCTCTTTTGCTTTTAACTCTTCCACACCTCCCTGTGTATGTCACAGGTTTCCATCACTCTTTGCTAATCTCACTTTGGTTGCCTTCCTTTTCACCATTGTTAGCACATGTCTATCCTTTAGCCAGTGAATTATTTTCTCTCCCCTCCCACTTCTGGTAGCCATCAAAGAATGCTTCTTTTAGTAGGAAAACATTTTTAAGATAATGGTCTCATGCAATGCTTGCTTTTTGTGTATGTAATTGACTCATTTCACTTAGCATAATGTCCTCCAGGCTCATGAGGTGTTTCACAGATGCATTGTTATTTTTCAAATGTTGCATAGTATTCCATTGTATGTATGTACCAAAATTAGTTTATCTATACTTCCATTCTTGTGCATCTTTTGCTACTGCAAATAGTGCTGCAACGAATGTGAGTATACATAAATCTCTTTGTGTTGTGGTTCTTTTTTCTCTAGGACATATATATCAAGTAGCGGGATTGCTAGGTCATATGGTATTTCTATTTCCAACTTTTTGAAGAAACACTTTTCCACAGTGGTTGTATCATTTTACAGTCCCATCAGCTGTATAAGAGGGTTCTAGTCTCTCCACATCTTCACAAGCATTTGTTATTTTCTATTTTTTGAACCTTGATATTAATGCCAGGATAAAATGGTATCTCACTATTTTTATTTTCATGTAAGGAGCACTGGTAGTGTAGTGGTTATGAGTCACACTGTTAATCTCATAGTCAGAAGTTCAAAACTACCAGCAGTTCTACGGGAGAAAGATGAAGCTTTCTGTTCCTGTAAAGATTTCCAGCCTCTGAAACCCTATACAGGGTCGTTATGAGTCAGAACCAATTCCACTGCACATAACTACCACAATTACCAGTGGAGTCCTAGAGTCCTGGTATGGTGCTGCAGGATAATGCGCTGGACTCTAAGGTCTGTTTGAACTGCAAGGTTGGCGATTCAAACTCACCAGTCACTCCTTAGAAACTCTATTCAGGGTCGCTGTGAGCCAGAACCAACTCATTGGCACTTAAAATAGCAGTGGAGTCCTGGTGTGGCATGGTAGGATCAGCACTGCACTACTAACCACAAAGTTGGTAGTTCAAACTCACCAACTTAACACATAACAACAAACAACAATAGAGACCTGGTATGGTGCTGTAGGACAAGTACTGAACTGCTAACCTTAAGGTTGGTGGTTCAAACCTATCAGCCTCTCCTTGAAACCCTATACAGGGTTGCTGTTACTCAGAACTGATTCTACGGCATTTAACCACAACAACCATGTACATTGTTTTCATACATTTGAGGCCATCTGAATGTCATCCTTGGTGAAGTATATCTTTTGATACACCAAAGTGTCTAATTTTGAGGAGATCCCAATCATCTAGTTTCTCTTCTGCTATCTGGGTATTTTCAATTGTTCAATAGTCTATTTCAATCATGTATCAGAGCCCATAAATTTGTGCCCATTTTTTCCTTGATGATTTTAAAGTTCTAGAGTTTGCATTTAGGTCTTTGATTCATCAGTTCATTTTTTAATATATATATATATGATGTGAGATATGGGTCCTGTTTCATTCTTACACAAATGGATATCCAGTTTTGCCAGCACAGTCTCTTCCCTGTTTAATGGTTTAGATGTTTTGTCAAGCATCAGTTGACTGCGTCATTGTTGTTATTAGGGCTGTTGGGTCATTTCCAACTCATAACCTTATACACAGCAGAATGAAACACTGCTTGGCCCTGTGTCATCCTCACAGTTGTATCATTTCTGAGTCCATTGTTGCTGCAACTGTGTAAATCCATCTCATTTAGGTCTTCTCCTTTTTTACTGACCCTCCACTTTAAAAAGCATGATATCCTTCTCCAGGGAGAACTCTCTCCTGATAACATGTCCAAAGTATGAGAAATGAAGTCTTACCATCCTGGCTTCCAAGGAGCATTCTGGCAGTATTTATTCCTAGACAGATTTGTTTGTTCTTCTGACAGTTCATGGTACTTTCAACATTCTTCTCTAAAACCATAATTCAAGTACATTGACTCTTCTATACTCTTGCTCATTCATTGATCAACTTTCACATGCATATGAGACTGTTAAAAAATACCATGACTTGTGTTAATACACTGATTGATTTCTTGACTGCTGTTTCCATGAATGCTGATTATGGATCCAAGCAAAAGGAAGTCTTTGACTTCAATCTTCTCTCTGGTATCATAATATTATTTATTGTTTTAGAAGACAGGTTTTTGTTATCTTTACATTAAGGTGCAAGCCATACTAAAGGGTGTAATCTTTGATCTTCCTCAGTAAGTATTTTAAGTCTTCTTCACTTCCAGAAAGCATGGTTTTGTCATTTGTATATCACAGGTTGTTAATGAATCTTCCTCCAATCCTAATTCCCCATTCTTCTTCATAGAATCCAGTTCCTCAGATTTTAATGAATATACAGCTAGAGTAAATATGGTGGAAGAATTCAACTGGCACACATCTTTCCTGATTTTGAACCACTCTTTATCCTCTTGTTCTATTTTTTTCTGATATGAGCTTTATTATTTCTTTTCTTCTGTTGACTGCAGGCTTACTTTGCTGCTCATTTTCTAATTGTTGGAGGTGTTGGCTTACAGTGTTGAGTTTGGTTCTTTCTCCTTTTTGGATATGTGTATTTACTGCTACAAATTGCCCTCTGACCACTGATTTTCCTGTGTGCCAAAGATTTTGGTATGTATTAATCATTGTTTGACTCAAGAAAATTTTTAGTTTTGAACAAGAGGACATTATTAAACATTGCCTTAGTAAATATCTATGCTCCTAATGAAAGAAACTCAAAATACATAAATCAAATTCTAACAGAATTAAAGAAAGAAATATATACAACTCTGCAAAATAGTTGTTGTTGTTGTTGTTGTCAGGTGCCATCGAGTCGGAACCGACTCATAGCAACCCCATGCACAGCAGAATGAAACAATGTCCGATCCTGG
>NW_006408724.1:3874768-3882160 GCF_000296735.1 Chrysochloris asiatica
TCTTTATGGGAGCAGAAAGCCTCATCTTTCTCCCACAGAACAGCTGGTAGTTTCGAACTGCTGACCTTGAGGTTCGCAGCCCGATTCATAACCACTGAGTTGTCTATTTCTTTCTTGAATTCTGTTAGTGTTTGATTTATGTGTTTTTTAGGAGCATAGATATTTATTATGATAATGTCCTCTTGTTCAATTGACCTTTTAATCATTATATAATGTCCTTTTTTGTCTCTTAAGCTGATTTTTGCCTTAACATCTACTTGACAGAAATTAATATTTCCACTCCTGCTTTTTAAAATTATGATTAACTGGATATATTTTTCTATCCCTTTTTTAGTCTATTTTTGTCTTTGTGTGTAGGATGTATCTCTTGCAGGTAGCATACTGATAGATCCTGTTTTCTTATCCATTCTGCTACTGTATATCTACTGATGGGTGCATTTAATCTAATTACATTCAGTGTAATTATTGATAGAAATGCATTGAATGATGTCATCTTGCTACATGTTGTTTTATGGTGCTGCTGGTTTCTTTGTTCCACATAATTTTCTGTGCTGGGTTAATTTTGTCTGTGCGGTTTTTGTTGTTGTTTTGTTGCCATTTTCTTCATTGCTGTTGTTTTATTAATTAATTATGTTTAATTAATCTTTATGATTTTTCTGTTTTTCATTTTGAGGACAAAGGTATGTTAATTTTGGGGGGACTTTTTTTGAGGCTACCAGTAATTTATTCATTTCTTTCCGAGTTTAAAACAGTGTGTTTTATCTTGACATTTACTTAATATCTTTGCCATTTGGAAGTTCTATCACTACATTATTCCCTTTTTTTGCTTTATAATTGTCTTTGTTACAAATTGACATCGTTGGTTCTCTATTTTAAGTAGGTTTATTTTGCTTTAGATACTTTTATATCTGGGCTAACTTCTGGGTGGTGTTGCCACATATGTTAATCTCAGGTCATTGGCTGCGGTTGTTGTCTCTGTCCAAAAAACACCCTTTAGTATTTTTTATAAAGTTGGTCTGGTTTTTACAAATTCTTTTAATTTATCTGAAAATGTCCTCTTTTTCCACTGTATTTGAGGGGTAATTTTGTTTTGTTTATGTTTCTTGGTTGGCAATCTTTGTTTTTCAGATTTTTATATATTTTATTTATCTCACTGCCTTCTTGCCTGTATGATTTCTGCTGAAAAATCAAAGATTACTTTTTAGTTTTCCTTTGTAGGTATCTTTTCATTTTCCTGAAGCTGCTCTCAGTATCCTTTCCTTGTCTTTGGTTTTGGAAAGTTTGACTATAATAGTTTGACTATAATATGTCTTGGTGATTTTCATTTGGGATCTATCCTGTTTGAAGTTTGTTTAGCTTCCTGAATAGTTATCTTCTCATCTTTCATGAAATTAGGGACATTTTCTCTGTGCTTTTTTATTTTATTTTATTTTGTTTGTCTTTTCCTGTTCTAGTATTCCAGTCACCAGTAAGTTATTCCTCTTGATGATATCCCACATATGTTGATTCTGATTGGTCTTTGAGAAAGCTAGTGTTAAGAGATTTTTCTTCAAGCTCATTAACTTGAATTTGCATTGATTCAAAGCTTCCTCTTTGCCTTTTTAATGTATTGTCCATTTTGGAAATCTTAGTATTAATCTTCTAGATTTCTAGTTGCAGTTTTTGTATTCCTTCTCATTTTTCTTGTAGTGTTTTCCTAAATTCTTCTAATTTTTTTTTCTGTTTTCCTTGCTTTAAACTGTAGTTTTATCAATATTTCTATCAGTTTGTTGAAGGTACTTAAATATCATTCTTTTAAATTCATCACCAGGTAGCCCAATACCTTTTCTTCTTTAGAAACAATGTTTGGCTCTATATTTTAGTTACTTGTTTGAGTCACTCTATTATCTTGCTTTGGGTGGGGTGAACTTGTTGTCTCTGAAACATTGTGGTGTCATAGTATTTGTGTATAATTGATGATTGTGTGCTGATATGTTCTTAAGCACTCATCACCTGCCTGCTGGTAAGTGTGATAAAGAATGGAAGTGTGTGCTCAGTTCTCACTCAGTTCAGAGTAGGTTTGGCTGGTGCTGGCTGCTGTCTCTAATTGATCAGGTGGTACAGAAGCTGGTAGTTACTCTAGCTCAGGTTGTGGGATTATGGTTGTGGCTGGACTATATAGGTTTGGTTGTTGTTTCCTGTTAGGTGGAGAAAAAAAAAAATATATATATATATATATATACACACACACACACACAGGAGAAACAAAAATCAGCAAAAAAATGAAAATGAAAAAACCAATAAAGGCAGCAGTAAGGATAAAGAATACAATAAAGAATATATAACTAAAAAGAGAAAAAAGGAAAAGTAAAATAGAACAGGAGTTGTTGTTGTTGTGTGCTATCGAGTTGGTTCTGACTCATAGTGACCCTGTATGGGTGTACAAGGAGTGACTGGTGAGCTTGAACCGCTGACCTTGCAGCTCAAACTGACTTTGTAGTCCAGTGCATTAACCTGCAGTACCACACCAGTATTCCAGTACAGAAAGAGAGAAAATATAAAGAAAAATGCACAATAAACAAAATTAAAAAAAAAAAAAGGAAAGTAGAAAAAAGAAAGAATAGTAATGCAAAATCAAGATTAAAAAAAGATATAAGGGGATGGGAGAAAAGAAAAGAGCAACAAAAGAGAAATGAAAAGCAGAGAAAGAAAGAATAAAAAGGGAAGGGAGAGACAAGGAGAAAAGGAAAGAAGAAGAAGAAAAAAAAAAGGCTGAACACAGAGAGGAGAAAACTGTGAAGGGCAAGGTACTTAGCAACGGTTGGCACCATCTTCCAGCCAAGGAACTCACAAGGTGGGAGGAAGAGGACTGAGACACTGGCATGCCATGCCTTGGAGTTTCTGTAGGCCCAGATGTTTTCTGTGGGCATGGCACTGAATCCGGAAGTAATTGTAGATGACCTATGATGACTGAAGTTAGGGTCTCTGTACTCTGAATGAAGTCTTTCAAGTCCTGAGGTCAACTGGGGGCAGGGAATCTGGTTATGGTAGTTCTTGCTCATTCAGGAATTGCTAGGGACCAGAACTGCACATTCTGCTGGTCTGAAGAGGTGGCGTTTAAGTACCTCCAAATACAGAGAGGTGTTCAACTCACAAAGGAGCATAATTTGTGCAGGGGCTGTGTGAAGGTGGGGACTGATCACCCTAGCCAACAGGAAAGTGTGGAGTACAAGGGAGAATCACATCATTCTCATCATTAACCCCTGGTGTGTTTCAGAGCACTCAGGCTGTTATCTTGATCAAATGCTGGCCATAAAAGGTCAAGATGGTCGTGCTGAGCAAGACCAGTCAAAAATTCACCCATCCATCTCATCACCACTGTTCGACTTCTTTTCCTAGTCAATATTCAATCCACTTCTCTATCCTTTCCTCTGAAGCACAGTGCTCCAGTATTGCAATCTGTGTCTGTTTTATTTGATCTCTCATATCTTTGTTGTAAAGGGTTTGTATAGTGTGTCTGCCTAGTCTGCTATCTTACTGGAAGTCCCAGTTCTAACCTTCTTAAACTGTGTGTTTTATCTCAGCACCAGTTCTTTTTTAAAAGAATGCATTGTGCCTGACTTCACAGGCAAAACCCAGTCCTTAAGAAGAATACTGAATGGCAAAATACAAATATATAGGAAAAATTTTAAAGTTTTGAATTCAGAAGCTATGTAAAAACTAATGAAGCCAAATTTGTACATTTATATTAGGGTTAAGTTTGGGGGCAAAAATTCCACTTGGAAATTATCGTAGTAATCCATCCATATGTGAAGTAATGAGTAAGATATTGAGATGATGTAGAAGAAGGATCTACCTAACAAAGACAAGAAGGAGAAATCATGTGTTGAGAATTAATTGGGTGGTAGTGACAAGTCCTGATGTAGCATTGTAGGATAAGCACTGCACCGCAAGGCTGGCTTGAACCACATACAGGGTCAATATGAGTCAGAAGTGACTCGATGGCACTTAACAACAACAGTGAGAATGACTGGAAAAAAAGAAATACAGATAATTATGTATTTCAAAGTCAAATTTAAAAAAAATTGCATTAATAGAGAAGTTGAAAAATACATCTGGGTAAGGACAGAGGAAGTTTCTGATTTCAGTTTGAAATACGTTGTGTTAATACTCTCAAGTAAAAATGATAAACATATAACTTGAGCTACATTAGGAATTTTTAAATGTAAGATTTGTTCTCTAACAATGTTCATGGTGTTTTTTAGGATAATAGAATAAAAAAATTTCAAGTTTTTTTATGTATGAGTGTATGAGCTGCCACTTTAGAGAACATAGGAATTATAAATTTCAATCACTTGTAGTTTCTGAAAGACTATTCATAGACAGTAATAATTTATCAAAATTATGATAAAGCTAAATAAAAATCCCTTTCCATAAAACTATTGCTATCTTGTTGTTGCTGTTCTTAAGTGACATCAAGTCGTTCTGACTCATAGCAGTCCTGTGTAGGGCTTTCAAGGAGCGGCTGGTGGATTTGAACTGTCTACCTTGCACTTCAAGTCAGCCTTGAGGTCTAGTACATTATCCTGCAGTGCTACATGAGGACTCCATTGCTATCTTAGAATATAGGAAATGAAGAAAGAAAATAATTGGTAATTGATTCTCACTACTTATGGTCCAAGAAATATCATTACTTTTTTTTTTTTTGATAAATTAGTTTTTTAAATGATGCTCACACTCCCTATCCTTTCCAGCCATGAATTCCTTCATTACTTCCCATGTTCACTTTGCTTTTATTTGAGGTATGAAAGTGAAGACTTAAAGCATGAATTCTTTTATATGCTTTAGCAAAGATAAGTCATAAAACCCTATCATGTCTAGTTGCAATCATGTCATTCTGGGTTTGTGCACCTTTTCATAAAATTATTATCTTGGTGTGACACTGTAGGATAATGCACTAGACCTCAAGGTCAGTTTGTATCCCAAGGTCTGTGGTTCAAATTCACCAGTTGCTATTCAGAAATCCTTTACAGGGTTGCTATGAATCTGAACCAACTTGACAGCACTTAAGAGCAATATATAATTTAAATAATTTTATGTCCAACTCAGATTGCTGGGCTCCTATAGAGGCCCTTGGATGCTTTTAGCACAAAGAAAATTTTACAAATCTGATCCAAGTGCCTGATAGAAATTCAGGCTAGGTGGTAAGAGACTGAGCACAAGACACAGGGTATTGTACCAGCAATGATCATCCCATTGTCCAAGCAACTCACACACAAAAAAATCGATTCTCTATACCTAGATCCCATGAATCTGGTCTTATTCCTCCAACATATACTCTAGGATATGCTGAGGCTCCTATGCAATACTTATAAAATTGAAGCATGTTCACTTTTAGGACACCCTTACAGCCATCAGGATTTAGTAGGCTTTCAATTTCCCAAATAGCTTCCATCAGGTATTCATAATGTCTCATTTGGATTACCAAATAATTTGATCAACTTCAGTGAAATGATTGATAGTCCTTTAGAGGCTTATCATATACACATGCCGTATGCACTGCAAGGTCGGCAGTTCAAGCTCACCAGCTGCTCCTCGGAAACCCTATACAGGGTCGCTATGGGTTGGAACCAACTCGACGGCACTTAACAACATCAACAACATCTGTATAGGGAGTCCTGGTGTGGCACCGTAGGATAAGCTCTGGACCTCAAAGTAATTTTTAACTTCAAAATCGATGATTCAAATTCACCAGCTGCTCCTTGGAAACCCTATGCAGGGTCGCTATGAGTTAGAACCAACTTGATGATACTCAACAACAATATCTCTATATCTATCTATCTATCTATCTATCTATCTATCTATCTATCTATCTATCATCTATCTATCTATCGCCATATTCCCAAGCCTCACAGAACAGCATTATTCATCTGTTTCAAGCAATGCCTCCTTTCTTTGAGGTTCCATAGTCTGATAGTCTGCTTTCTAACTGTAGAGAGCTAGGCCTTCTGCATTTAATTATACATTAAATATTAAGATGGAAAAGCAAATTTTGTATGATTCCACTTATATGATATATCTATGATATGCAAGCACATAGACATCAAAGTTTGTTAGTGGTTACATGTAAGGTCAGAAGGAGGGGAAAAAGGGAACTCAATGATTAGGAGACACTGAGCTTCTGTTAAACATAATGGGGGAATTTGGAAATGGTTAATGGTAATAGTTGAATAACATGGCAAATGTCATTTATGTCACAGAGTTCAACATGTGAAGAATGTTAAATGACAAATGATTACCACAATAAAGCAATTAATGCTGTTAGTAATCAGGTTGTGGTTAATCAAGGAGGTGGTTATCAATAGTTAGAAGGAAGCTTCAGGGTGTTTAAAGATGCTCTAATAATGTTGCTTTTACTGGTTGCATGGGTGTATTCATTTCGTAAAGATCAATTTTGCTATATATTTCTGATATATACAGCTTCCTGTTAAACATCAATAAAATACTAAAGACATTTGTTATTATATAAAATGAGATAATTAATATGGTTCAACAAAAGTCTCATAATAACCTAAACATAGAGAAAGTGGTGGCTCTATACTATGAACAATGGACTATGGACCATAAAGTTTGGTTTAGCAGTTTGAGCCCATCAGCCACTCCACTAGAGAAAGATGAGGCTTTCTGCTCCTGCAAAGAATTACCGTCTCGTAAGTCCTATAAATGAAGGGTGTCTATGAAGTGGAACTATGGGTCTTAACAAAAACAACAACAACCTTCACATAATTGTCCAAATTCTGAAGAGGAAAAAACAATTTGGAAATATAACCAGTTTCATCTCTGAGCATATAGTGCAATTATTTCTTTTGTAATGGACTGTTGCTCAATAATATGGAATGCTGTATATTCTGTGAGTTTTCTAAACACTCTCTCTCATCAAAATTAACCTGTCCTTTGTCCCAATTTTTCCACTAATATAATTAGCTCTAAGATTTTTTAAAAACTTTTTCGGTTGTGTAATGGGTGAAAGTTTACAACAAGATCATCAGTTTTACATTCACCAAATCATACACTTTGTCTCATCACAATGATTGGAATTCCCTCCATATAACAAAAGTTATCTCACTTCTTCCCTGTGTTTCCTATTTCCATTCTACCCAGTTTCCCATCCCTTCTCAACTTTGTCCTTAGGTAAATGTTGCCCTTTTGATTTTGAATGAATGACTGCTCTATCATTCATAGTGAGCATTATCTTACTGCTATGGTTGTTCCCCCTTTATACTTAACTACTGGTGGTTACCAATCGGGCTGCAAACCGCAAGGTCAGCAGTTTGAAACTACCAGCTGTTCTGCAGGAGAAAGATGAGGCTTTCTGCTCCCGTAAAGATTTATAGCCTCGGAAACCCTGTACAG
>NW_006408724.1:3882680-3899823 GCF_000296735.1 Chrysochloris asiatica
CATTTCATTGCTATGGTTACAATCCCCTCCCTGCATCATCAACCAACCAAAGGGTATACACTGTAAGCACACAGCCCCTCTCCCTCTCTGTGTCTAAAGTCCCCAACACTTCCATCTCTCCACATTATCATCTCTGCCTCCATCTCAGGCATCACTGCTTCTCTGTATAGGGTCCTGCTCTCTGCTCTTCTCCCTTGATGGTCTCAGGGACCTCCGCTCTTAGGCTGAAAAGTTAATCACTCTATATCGACTTTTGAAGTGATCCCTTTCATGGTAGTTGGTAGTGGTAGACAGGCACCATCTAATTCTTCTGGTCTCAGAGTCATGGAGTTAGAAATTCACTTGTTCCATTAGTCCATAGGACTAATTGATTCCAAGCCTCTTCAATTCTCTTCTGTCTTCTTGCTTCTGCACATGGAGAGACAAATAGCTGAACTTTAGAGGACTGGCCATGAGCTTTTAAGATCCTAGATGCTGCTCCCTAAAGTAGGATATAGAATATTGTCTTCATGGATTATGTTATGCCGATTGAACATGATGTCCCCTGAGACTATGGTTCTGAACCACAGGCCTAGCAACTCATTGCTTTCAGATGTTTGATAATATCTAAGAAGTTTTCATCATGTTGCTCCACCATATTCATAACTGTGTTTACAGGAAAGGTAAAATACCTATCTACCAACATTTTCTTAGACACTTTCAAACTCTTATATTTGTGGGATTATATGTATACACACACACACACAGACATATATATATACACACTATACTCTGGTAGTGTAGTGGTTACAAGTTGGGCTGCTAATCTCAAGGCCAGCAGTTCAACCATCCTGTGGGAGAACTATGAGAATTTCTGCTCCCATGAAGATTTACAGCCTCAGAAACCCTATGCAGGCTCACTATAAGTCAGAACTGACTTCATGGCACAACACCACTATATATATATATACTTCTGGTATGGCACTGTGGATCAGCACTGGACTGCAAAACACAGGTTGGCAGTTCAAACCTCCCAGCTGCTCTTCGGAAACCCTATACATGAGTCAGAACCAACTACAGCATATATAGAGATAGAGATAGAGATAGAGATATATAGATATAGATATCACTTAATTATATATATTCTATTGTTGTTGTTGTTGTTGTGATGTGCCATGGAGTCAGTTCCGACTCATAGTGACCCTACACAGGGTTTCCGAGGCTGTAAATCTTTACAGGAGCAAACCGCCTCATCTTTCTCCCGCGGAACTGCTGGTAGTTTCGAACTGCTGACCTTGCGGCTCGCAGCCCGATTCGTAACCACTACGCTACCAGAGCTCCTTTATATATTCTATAGATATATATATATGAATTGGGCTGTGAACCGAAAGGTCAGCAGTTCGAAACTACCAGCTGCTCCGTGGGAGAAAGATGAGGCTTTCTGCTCCCGTAAAGACTTACAGCCTCGGAAACCCTGTACAGGGTTGCTATGAGTTGGAACTGACTCCAAGGCACTTAACAACAACAACAATATACATTATATATATATATAAAGTGTTATCTATCTATCTATCTAGTTAATATGTATATCCCACTATATATGTATATATTTTTTTACAATGTCATCTCTTCCTATCCATGAGCATGGTATATTCTTCCATTTTTGTAAGTCTTTTTTGATTTCTTGTAATAGTGTATTGCAGCTTTCTTTGTATTAGTCTTTTGTTTCTCTGATTAGATTTTACAATGTCATCTCTTCCTATCCATGAGCATGGTATATTCTTCCATTTTTGTAAGTCTTTTTTGATTTCTTGTAATAGTGTATTACAGCTTTCTTTGTATTAGTCTTTTGTTTCTCTGATTAGATTTATTCCTCAGTGTTTCATCTTTTGAGTGACTATTGTAAATGGTATTGTTTTCCTAATTTCCTATTCAGTGTTGTCTTTATCAGTATGTTGTTGTGACATTGTTAAGTACCATTGAGTCCCTTAAAACTCACAGCGCCTGTTTAAGGTTTCTGAGAAATGCTTGGTGAGTTGGAACTGCGAACTTTCAGTTCAGACAACATTGTGGCCCAGTGTTTATGCTACAGCACCACACCAGGATTCCATTTCTTATTAGTATGGAGGAATTTCATTGATTTTTGTATTTTGATCTTGTGTTCTGCTCCTTTGCTGAATCTTTCAATGAGTTCCAATAATATTCTTGCTTAGTCTTTGGGATTTTCTGTGTATAGGATCACATTATCTTAAACTAGAGAGAGCGTTACTTTTCCTTTGACAATATGGATGCCTTTAATCGGGAATCTTGGTGTGGCATTGGGGTTAATGCATTGGACTGAAAAGTTATTCTGAATCACAAGGTCAACAATTCAAGCTCATCAGCCTCCCATTGTAAACCCTAAACAGGGTTGCTATGGGTCAGAACCAACTAAGAGGCATTTAACAACAACAATTTCGCTTTCTTGCCTTACAGTTCTTACTAAGATTTCCAGAGCATTATTGAGTGGGAGTGTTGATTGAAGGAATCCTTTTCTAGTTCCTGTTTGCAAAGGGAATGATTTCAGTTTCTTTCCATTGATAATATTGACTGTTGGATTTGTATACATTCTCTAAATTATGTTGAGGACCTGCCCTTCAATTCCTATTGTTGATTTTTTTTTTTTTTAATCAGGGATGAATGTTGGGTTTTTTCAAAAGACTTTTCTGCATCAGTGGATACAATCATGTGGTTCTTTTCCTTTGTATTATTTATATAGTGGATAATGTTGATTGCTTTTCTAATATGTAACCATCCTTTTATCCCTGGTATGAAGCCCACTTGGTCACGATGTGTTAAATTTGATTGACTAGGATTTTGCTGAGAAAATTTATATCTATGTTCATGAGGGAGGATATTGGTGTATAATTTTCTTTAGTGATGTGTTTGCCTGGTTTTGGTATAAGGGATATGCTTGCTTCATAAAATGTGTTCAGGAGTTTTCCATGGTTTAGAATACTTTAAATTAATAAATATGGTGTCTGCTCTCTTCTGAATGTTTGGTTAGAATTCACTAGTAAAGCCATATGAGCCTGGACTTTTTTTGTGTTATTGTTGGAGGTTTTTAAATAACCTAATCAATTTCTTCTTTTGTTATAGGTCTGTTCAAGTTTTTCACTTAACTGTGTTAAGTGGGTCTTTTTTTTTTTGGTTTATCCATTTTTTCTAGATTTTTCAAATTTATTGGAGCCCAATTCTTCATAGTATTCTGTTATTATCCTTTTTATTTCCATTGGTTCTGTTGTGATGTTACACATATCATTTGTTATTTGTGTTATTTGCATTTTCTCCTGCTTTTCTTTTATTAGATTTGCCAATGGTTTGTCAATTTTATTAATCCTTTCAATGAACAAACTTCTTGATTTGTTTCTTTCTATTTTTTCCTGTTTTCAAAGTCATTTATTTCTACTCTAATATGTATTATTGGTTTTCTTTTTGTGGAAGTACACTTGACCTTGGCAATTTTTTTCTTTCAGAGTTTTACATATGTCTCCCTATTACATTCTTGCTTGTATTATTTCTTCTAAGAAATCATATCTTACTCTTGTTAGTTGTCCTTTGCAGATAACTTTTCATTTTTCCTGTGATGCTTTCAGGATTCTTTTCTTGTCTTTGATTTGAGAGAGTTTGATTATGATAGGTCTTTTAAATTTTATTTTGGGGTCTGTTCTGTTTGGGGTTCATTCAGCTTTTTGAATGTTTATCTTCTCATTTTTCATTATGTTAAGGAAATTTTCTTGTGAAAATTCTTCGACTATCTTTTCTGTGCTTTTCTTTGTTGCTTTCTTTTCTAGAATTCTGATCACCCATAAGTTATTCCTCTTTATATTGTCCCACATGGATTTTAGACTGTCTTAAGATATTTTCATTCTTTTATTTGATTGTTCTTCTAGCTTGCTAGTATTGAGAGATTTGTCGTTAAGCTGACATTGTGATATTGTGTTTATTTTAAATTGATGATTTTGTGCTAGTATATTCCTAGGCACTCACCAACTGCCTCTTGGTGGATGTGATCAGGAGCTTTTGCACAGTTTTCTGTTTGTTCTTCTTGCAGTCAAGCCCAGGATGGATTTAGCTGACTGTGGTTGTTGTTGTTGACTGGCATTGACTCTTGCCCTATGAATGGGGTCATAGAGAGAATAGCTGTGGTTGGAATTTGTGGATGTGTTTGCTGTCTCCTGTTGGGTGAAGCAAGAAGAAAAAACACACACAAGAGAGAAAGAAGCAAACACTTGGACAAGCAAGTGCCTGATACCAGTGTGCAAGAGACAGACTGGATCCTGGTAGAGAAGCGCTGATGGGACATTGCCTTGGGTCCCCTCAAGCAGATTCCCATGAGCCTCTTTATTATGTACATGGCTGGCAATACTATCTCCATTTTCCTACTATGATGGTGTGTATGATGGCCTGGAGATCTATTCAGGCACTTAGGGCCATTTCTTCAGGGTTTGGTTTATCTCATTGGGAACCTCATGGGTTTGGCATTGGCTGTTTACAAGTGCCAGTCAATAGGGACTATTGCCTATACATGCATCAGATTGGTTAGCCTTCATCGAGCCCCCTGAGAGAATGGAGTTTAGTGGTGGTGGACTGCTTTTGTGAACCTGAGAAAGAAGCACCTGGCACCTTAAAGGTTTATATCTCATTTACATACTTCTTTAGGCCCAATGGTTCCTCCTCAGTATTTTCACATTAAAAATTACCATTCATGCTGACAAGAACCAAAAAAGCTCTTTTCTCTTTGATGAGGAGACAGACTGTAGAAGAACACTGCCCATACTATCATAAACAGAAAGAAACTATACCACAACCCCTGACTGAAAATAATGTAGAAAACTTTGTTTCCAGTACAGAGCAAAACAACAAATAAAACTAACTCTGTAAACAGAATTGTTGTTGTTGTTGTTAAGTGCCGTCGAGTCGATTCCGACCCATAGCGATCCTGAACAGGGTTTCCGAGGCTGTAAATCTTTACGGGAGCAGAAAGCCTTATCTTTCTCCCGCAGAGTGGCTGGTAGTTTCGAAGTGCTGGCCTTAAGGTTTGCAGCCCGATTCGTAACCACTACGCTACCAGAGCTCCTTGGAAACAGAATGGGCACTGCTGAAATAAGAACCACAGCAGCATCTCCTCTTAATAAATTAATTGCTGTGAACAAATAAAAAAAGAGAGAGAGAGATAAAAGGAAAAAGACCTAAATACAATTTGGGAGAGGAATGTGTCCAAAGGAAAGGGACCAGAGAGCAGATAAAAAAATAAATAAAGAGAAGAACAAGGAGGGATTTTTTTAAAAAGAAGAAGAAAAGAAGCAGAAGTGCTTGGGAAAGAGAAGAAGCACAAAAAGATAATGAAAAGGGAAATCGAGAGTTTAAAAATCAAGAGAGAGAAATGCAATGGAAAAAGAATAAACAGACACAACCAATGAATGGTAAAAAGGGCAGGTACCAGACCCAGAGAGAACATTCTGGTGCCTTCTGCCAACCAAGTGCCTCACATAGTGGGTAGGTAAGGGATGAGACAGTAACAGTCCACCTTAGATGGAGTTCCTGTAGACCTAAGTGTTGTCTGCTCTGGGCACCCAATTTGGAAGTAGTTTGCAAAGATCCCAAAGCAGCTTGGGTATCAAGGTAACTCTATCCCACAGGAGAGCCAGTGGTGAGAGTTCCCGCTAGTCCAGGGCTGACCAAAACTGATTTTGTGGGTCTGGAATAGGAACCCCTGGTTCCAGGGGTTGGTGCTGTTAGCTTCCCACACATCTTGATGTGACTTCGACAGCCCAAAGCAAGAGCTTCCCTGGGAGTGTACATGGATGGGTGCCAGCCACATCTCTGGTAACCAGAGCAATGTGAGGTATAAGAGAACAGAACAAAAAACATTTCTACCCTTTCTCTTTACAAATAAGTGGTATGCGTCTGCATCACCTACTGCCCCCTTACCTTCAAAGTCACCCACGAAAGTTCAAGATGGTGACACCATGACTGGCCAGCCTGCACAAATCTCCAGTCTTTTTTTTCCTTTTTGTTATCCCCCACACATCTGTTCAACTGTTTCTCCTAGTGAGAGCTAGTCCAGGGTTGGCCAGGACTGACTCTAATGATCTGGAGCAGGACCTGTCTGAATGGGATCAATGTGGACAATAGTTCCTACTTCCTTTAACGGAGCTCCATGCAGCTCAGACTTCCAGGAAAGCAGGAAGTTCCCTCTAGTTTTATATGGGTGGGAGCCAGTATCATCTGTGGTCACCAGAGAAGGGTAGAGAACAAGATAAAAAATTACACTGTGATAAAGGAGCTCTGGTAGCATAGTGGTTACGAATCAGGCTGCTAACCTCAAGGTTATCAGTTCGAAACTACCAGCTGCTCCGCAGGAGAAAGATGAGGCTTTCTGCTCCCATAAAGAGTTACAGCCTTGGAAATCCTGTACAGAGTCACTATGAGTCGGTACCGACTCCACGGCACATAACAACAACAACAAAGATTACAAGCCACAAGTATGCTTCTGCAGCACTAGTATGTTTTCTTGCCTCTGAAGCCATTCACAAAAGCACAAGATGGCTGCACCCAAATGTCAGTGGGCACAGGTCACCAGTCTCTCCTTTTTTTGCCATATCTGCTCAGCTCTCTCTCCTAGTAAGCATTCAGTCCACTTTTCTATCCTTCCATCTGAAGTTTAGAGTTCCAGGACTATCGTCTGTATCTGTTTTCATTTGGTTTTACTCATTTTTGCTGTAGATGGTTCATACAGCCTTTCTTCCTATTCCACCATCTTGTTGCTCTTGCTCTAAGATATTAATAGTGATAATTATTTCATATTTTATGTTTTATAAACTTACTTGCTTTCTAAACATTCTATCTCTTCTTTCATTTTTTCTTTATTTTTCTGCTTCTCTTTCTCAACGGCTTCTCTTTACCTGAGCTTTATTGACTACACAAAGGCTTTTGATTGTGTGGATCATGACAACATGGACAACATTGCAGAGACTAAGAGTTCCAGAACGCTTAATTGTACTCATAAATGACATGTACATAGATCAAAAGGCAGTTGTTCAGAGTATGGGAACAACAAATGGTTTTAAATTAGGAAAAGTATGTGCCAGTGTTGTATATTTCAGCATATTTATTCAATCTGTATGATGAGCAAATAATCCGAGAAACCGGATTAAATGAAGAAAAATTTGGCATCAGGATTGGAGGAAGACTCATTAACAACCTGCAACATGCAGATGAAAGTGAACAGGACTTAAAATACTTACTGATGAAGGTCACAGATCACAGCCTTCAGTATGAGTTGCACCTCAGTGTAAAGAAAACATAAATTCTTACCACTGGACCTATAAATAACATCTATATAAATGCAGCAAATATTGAAATTGTCAAAGACTTCATTTTGCTTGGATCAACCATCAACACTCATGGAAACAGCAGTTAAGAAATCATACTATGTACTACATTAGGTAAATCTGCTGCACAAGACCTCTTTAAAGTGTTGAAAAGTAAAGATGTTGGTTTGAGGACTAAGGTGCACCTGATCTAAGTCATGGTATTTTCAATAACCTCATATGCATATGCAAATTGGACAGTGAAAAAGGGAGACCATAGAAAAATTACTGCATTTGCAAGAGAATATTAAAAGTACCATGGAGTGCCAATAGAACAAACCAATCTGAGTTGAAAGAAGTACAGACAGAAAGCTCCTTAGAAGCCAGGATGACCAGGATGGTCATTCTTCATACATATTATCAGGAGGGACCAGTCCCTGGAGAAGGATATCATGTTTGGTAAAGTGGAGGTTCAGAGAAAAAGAGGAAGATCCCCAATGAGATGGACTGGCACATGGCAGAAGTGATGGTGCAAGTGTACCATTGATTGTGAAGTTGGCGCAGGACCGGGCAGTGTTTCATTCTGTTGTGCACATAAGGTCACTATGAGCTTGTACTTGATGGAATCTAACAACAACTACAAATAAGCTGTTTTCTAATTTTAAAAATTTCAATATCTTAATTAATGAAATGAGTAAGGTAGGCATTTGGGTTGCTGGGAAAGATAATTGGTTGCAGACAACTTCATTTTGTTTTGTTTTTTCAATTTACTCAGATACTCTAATTTATCTATTTTATTGATGTTGTTGATCTTCTAAAGAACTAGTTTTTAGTTGCATTGATTTTCTCTCTTGTTTTTCTATTCTCTTTTTCACTTTTATTTGCTCCTTTATTTAAATGAAGGTATGGTGTGGAATTCTGGTGTGTTGCTGCAGGATAATTCACTGGACCGCAAGACTGGTTTGAACCCCAAGGTCAGCAGTTCAAACCCACCAGCCGCTCCTTGGAAACCCTATACAGGTTGCTATAAGTTGGAATTGACTCAGTGACACTAACAACAACAACAACAACAGCATGGTATGGCACGACAGGGTCAGCACTGGACTGTTGGCAATTCAAACCCACAAGCTGCACCTTGGAAACCCTAAACAGGGTCTCTATGAGTCCAAACTGACTCTATGGCACTTAACAACTACAACAAAGTTTTTCCTCCTACATTTAAATGTTGCCTTGCAATTGAAATTTTAAAACTGCTTTAAATTACCCTGCTATTCAGTCCTGTTTCAGTCTATAGCTAAACTTTAACCAGCAAAGACTTCCCTACCAGGCCATCATCTGATATAAAATATGAATACAAATATAAATGTGAACATGATTCTGATTGTATAGATAAAACTGTGAACAATTAAGATCTTTATCTTCTAAGTGTCCTCTAATCTACTTTGTTGTTGTTATTGTTACGTGCCATTGATTTGGTTCTGACCCATAGCAATCCTGTATAGGGTTTCTGAAGAGTGACTGGTGAACTTGAACCCCTGACCTTGTGGCTCAAACTGACTTTGCAGTCCAGCGCATTAACCCAGGACTCCACTTTACTTTAGTTGCCTTTATCTCTAACAAACTGTGAAGTTTTAGAATATGTCCAAGAGAGAGAAAAAGTTGCCCTACCTATTTTTCTAGGGGTAAATCAGGAATAATGCCACTGTGCTCAATTTAAAAAGAATGGATATCTGACCTGTGTTACTGACAAGGTGATACCTGCTATGAAAACAGAGGTAACATGGTACCACTATTGTCTTAGCTTTCAGACAGCCAATAAGGATTTCAAATTTTAAAAAGGTCTTTTTGGGGCCAAGTCGTCCATCATTTCAAATTTAGCTGCTGATCTCTACACTTTAAAACTGAAGGAACAAAAAATGTCATCTTCATGTTATTGCTCAGCAACTCTTCAAAAACAAACATTAATTACATACCTATTATGTGTCAGGTACTGTCTAATAATATGCATTACCTCTTCCAATGTTCACAACTTTGGTGTGAGGAGGTTGAGTCATCAGGACCTACTTTTCATTGTCAAGGTACTTTGTGATCTATGAGTAATTTAAAAGAAAAAGACCAATGTGCCTGGAAATAACTCAGGAGGTTTTATTATCTTTGAACCAAAGAACCACAGGGGAAGCTGTCAAAGTAGTCAATTTTAATAAGACTTACACAGACTACAAAAATCCCTTCTCCTAGCAAAGCGTTAGCACAGAATTCCCCCTCCCCTCCACCCCATGTTTAGTCCCTTGCAAAGACAGCGTCATAACCACCCCCAGTGTACGATGGGCTGAAGACAACACACAGGAGAAACAGGCCAAATCACCTGTCATTGTTCTACTTGTCTATTACCAGGAAGATGCTGAGTCTTCTCCTTGTGAATTTTTAGCATCCTGTGACATTGCTTTACAAATAATTTTAGGATTTATGCTCCTAACATGAAAGTCATCATCAATAGAAACAAAAATCCCAAATCATGAGATTCTACATATCAAATATATGAAAAGTGAAAGACTTTTAAGACAGTATAGGAGTATAGGTTACCAACAGAGGTCTTTATTGAATGGATAAGGAAAACCAGAGGGATACAATGTTGATTAAACTAGATTGGTTGGAAACCTAAATGTGGAATAGCAAAGATTTCAGGATTTCACTTCTTAAATAGGGAGCACAGAATATACCCTCAATTCTGATTTAAGTGCTCAATAGCTGCTTTAACTATTCACATTATATACATGCTTATTTCAATGACAAAAACTTAGACACTGCTTATTTCTAAATAATCAAGTGGAATTTTGATCTAGAGAGTGAATGGTCCATTTCCTAGATAAAGACTTCCACTCAGGGAATACTTTCTTTTACAATGTTTCATTCTGAGTTTCTGACTAGCTCCATGTTATAATTTTATTAATGAAGCTCTTTCTTTGATTCTTTTTTCTTTTAAAGCAGAAAGTTTAAGTTTTTATTAATTGACAAAGAGGTTGTTATTAGTGGTAGAAAAAGGTAGAAAAAACTTGAAAATCAGTTTTGTAAGTAGATGCCCATGAGAAAAAGGGAAGAAAACTTTGGAAATTGCCACCAGCAAATCTAACTCCAATAGAGAATGAATGAAAATGAAGTCTTATTTTCTAGCTCCTTGTGTGGACAGTTTAGCAACTTCTTCATTGCCTTTGATGCCTCCATGACCAGGAACATACGTCCACTGAATATCCATGCTTTGGGAAGCTCAATCAATCTTCTCAAAATTATTTCTGTTGACAACATCTCTTCCAGAGGCTGTTTTCCATCCATTTTTTTTTCAGTTATCAATCCATTCAGTTATGCCTTGAATGACAAATTTGCTATTAGTTTCAATGGTGTGCTATCTATATTTTGACTCTTTGCTTGTTTATTTGCTTTGTGGGCTTCCCTTAGTTCTGCCATTTGGTTTGTCAGTCTTCCAGAAACCCTTTCACAATTGGTGGGTTGTTAAGTGCCCAGTAAACTCCATATCTAGCTTGTGTACCACTTCTACCATTATTTCTGCAGCTACTGTCAATGTGGGAACTCTGGTAACATAGTGAGTTACGAGCTGGGCTACTAACCACAAGGAGCCGCAGTGCGAAACTACCAGCTGCTCCATGGGAAAAAGATAAGGCTTTCTGGTCCCATAAAGATTTACAACCCCAGAAACCTTATATAGGATCACTGTCTGAATCGATTCCATGGCACACAACCACCACCATCAGCATAAACATCTGGAATGTATTGTCTCCCAGGCCCAAAGATATGTCTGATTTGTCCCCTGGAGTTCATGCCAAACTTTTCCATCAAGATCAGCCAGCGAGGTTCTAGGTCCCTGCAGTCTAAGTTCTGACCCCTCAATTTATTTGATTCTGAATGCAAAGAGTAGAATTGTTGCCCAAACCTTTGCTGTCTTTCTGCAGTGCAATAAGCATAACTGTATAACTGGCATCTCTTTTGGCATGATGAAAAACAAATTTGGTAGTTTGTAAAGGGTGTTTGTATTTTTGTTCCAGTTCCATTGATAACTCTGAAAGAAAAAAAAATATTCCTCCTTCAGTTCAAAGTAAGAGTTCAGAGTAATGGAAACAGTTCCACATACCTTTTACTTATACTATACACTTGCATTATGTTTAATATAAAAGGAAAACCTCTGACTATGTTTTGTCCTTTCCAGAGCTTTTGTTTTAAATTTTTTGAAAGAACCAGCTAAAATCTAGTGGAATTTCCATTTGTGTAGGATCTGCCCATAGTTGTTATATTCTTAGTAGAAACTAATAGTTGTATCAAGACCTAAGTAAGGGAGGTTCTCTGTGTTCCTGTCAATAGTGTGTTCTAAAAGGCAGGTTATTTCTTTGATGTTGAAATTTGTAGGCATATTATATCTGTTCAACTATAGAAAACATTTTTTCAGTTAGACATTAGAGGAAGATTGTTTAAAGTTTCTGTTATTTAAAAAATATAGCCGCAAACAAGATGGTGGATTGGGTAGCAGTGCAGTGAGGAGCTCCATCAGCAACTATGCAGAATACTCGCCCAAGCAGGCTCAGGGGATGGTGCCAGAACTATGAACCACATATAAAGGAATATTTAGAAGGTTGGAAGGCTTACAACTAGAGGAATTTGCAGCAGAAGCAAGAAATCCATTGCTTTCTAATCCAAGACATGCAGCTGCTCCTGGAGCCGTCATCTTGGATGAGACCAAGTGGGGGAACGATCAGATCAGCCATGGATGCCTGACAGAACTGTGTAGATAAAGGTGTGGACACTTTTTTTTTTTTTTTGTATCTATTCATTGGTCTCTCGCTATCTGTGCACTTCCATTCTGGTTACTAGAAGGGGTGCCTTAGTGAGTGGACACCCCACCCCAACTCCTGGACGGTACTATTATGCATGTGCACAGATCTCCTCCAGATTTAAAGTGACAGTTTCCATTTAAAACCAAATGGCAGTGCAAAACTGCCACAGCCAGCCCTGAACTGTTTATCATTCGGAAGAAAGCCTGAATGGGGATTGTGGAGCAGGACAGGCAGACTAAAAAGGAAATAGGCCGAAAATTAAATCCTGAGTTATGTCACAACAACCAACAGTGTCATCTTGATATTTCTCAGGAAGCAGAGTGAAAAGGGAAGCCTGTCTCCTAATCACATCTACCTTGAGGCAATCTGAAAGTGTAAAAATTACCAAAATACACACCCATCTAAGTATTAAGGCCACAGATAACTCCTGAATATGCCCAAAACACAGAAACAGATGACCATTTCAGCACATGTCCAGAAACGAGATAAAGTGACTGAGGCAAATGAGCTGGAAGTAGACCTACACTCCATACTAGAAGATGGGAAAGCTTTGGAAATGCCAGAGAAGAAATTCAGAAAAATGATTATAAAATGTATCAAAGCACTATACAATGGAGTTGAGAAAAATAAGGAAGCAGTCAGGAAAGCACTACGAGAACAATCAAATAAAATAGATACAGCATTGGAAACAATTCAAAACCTACAGAAAGGGGTCCAAATGATTAATAATAGAATATCAAAAATGGACAATACACTAAAGGGGAAAGGAGTAGCATTCATAAGATAGAGGTCAGAACTAGTGAGCTAGAAGATAAATCTCTCACACCACTAAGATAGAAGAACAAGCAGAAAAAAAGGATAAAAATAATCTGAAGAAGACCAAAGATTCATGTTGAATAACAAAAAGAGGAATAACTTAAGAATTATAAGCATTCTGGAACAGGAAGAATCACACAAGTCCACAGAGAAGATAGTTAATGAGCTGCTTGAAGAAAATTTCCCTAACATCCTGAAAAGGGAAAAGAGAGGCATTCAAGAAGTTCAACAAAACCCAGTAAGGATAGACCCTAAAAGAAAATCATCGAACATATAATAATCAAGCTCTCCAAATTCAAAGATAAGGACAGAATCCTGAAAGCAGCTAGGGAAAAGAGAAGTGTAACATACAAAGACAAACAAATCAAATTAAGCTCGGATCTCTCAACAGAAACCATACAGGCAAGAAGGCAGTGGGGAGACATATATAAACCCTGAAAGATTAAAAACTGCCAACCAAGAATCCTCTACCCAGCAAAGCTGTCAATCAAATATGAAGGTGTAATCAAAACATTCCAGGATAAACAGAGGCTAAGGGATTTTGCCAAAGCCAACCCTGCAATGAAAAACATCCTAAAGAAAGTTCTGTGGATTGAGGACCAACAAGAACAGTCAACAACCAGAGAATGATGTATGTGACAGCATCACCCTGAATTCATTCGACAAATGGAAGAGTCAAGAACAGAATAAAATTAT
The DNA here is from genome assembly GCF_000296735.1 of Chrysochloris asiatica. NCBI lineage: Eukaryota > Metazoa > Chordata > Mammalia > Afrosoricida > Chrysochloridae > Chrysochloris > Chrysochloris asiatica. The sequence goes on from NW_006408724.1 coordinate 3,896,368, forward strand.
AAGAACAGAGGATCTGGGAAGTCAGTCTATGATCAAAGCAATTACAATATGAAAGAAGATAAACACAGAGGAACAGAGATCCGAGTGGTGAGGTCAGGTAGATTATAGGATAAAGACTGTCTTAAATGGAGGGAAGAATTAATGGAATATAAGGTAACCAGAACAGTGGGGTTGGGGTGGGGGTTTAGCTTGGATGTTGGGGAGGGCAATACAAGAAGGGTGGAGGAGGCGGAAGAACAAGATAGATGGGGGGAACACTGAGACAGGTTTGCATGGCCTAGTGGGACAGAGGTAAATAGTGATACATGCTCAACCTTGGAATAACAGGGTTCTGTGATACAGGGATGTAGGCATAATTTGAAGAGGGGAAATAATATTAAAATATTTGACTGTCTTATAAATATTTGTTTTCCTGGCCTACTATTGTAAAATAGACACTTGAGTGGGATAGAAAGAAATGTTGGAAAACATGATTACATAAAACTTGTAAGCCTGTCTTCAGCCTATAACTGATTGGAATACCTAAAAGGGGTTTTAGAACTTGTCTAGTGAAATAGGCCTCTTGCAAAGCCTTTGCAGAGTATAGGACCTTATATGGAATCTGAGTCCCATCCAGAACCTTCTGAGGTGGGACATTCTCACTAGCAAGGACAAGCAGACCAGTCTGGAACAACTAGAGCAACAGAAGAAACATCTTCAAAGAAAGTTCATCAGGAAAAACCAAAACAAAAATGTCAGCATGACTGGTTACAATAAGAATAAGCCAGCTGTTTGCCAGGAAGCCATCAAGGCAAGCAATCAAGTTCCTTCAGGATAAACTCCCCTCTAAGACTGACACTCAAAGGGAACACATGAACAGTGATGTAAGCTTGCGAGCAACCACATTGGTCTACTGGTGAGTGGAAGAGGGGGGAAGGGAGCAATGGAGAAATGGGCTGAGTTCAACCACAGTCTATTGACTTCTGTTGACCTGGAGATGAGAGAGAGAAGAGGAAGGGCTGGTTGGTCCAATGTGTGGTGACACCTGGGGACACCTGAGCCCATGGACAAGGACATAGCCACAGAGGGCTAGAGCTGAGACTGAAGCATCCAGCTGATATGAAGTGAGGGGAAACACATAAGAACACCCAAATTTGCAGACAGTACTCATTTGACCTGGCCTCGATGGCTTGATAATCAGAACTCGACTAGAGGAAGATTACAGAAAAAAAAAAAAAATTGGATAAAGGAAACAAGGGTAAATTGCTACACTTTGATCAACTGGACCTATACTCATGGAGGTAGTAACTCTAAATACCTATAGAGAGGAAAGAAGTCTCATATCAAGTATCAATACTATCCCTCTGTACTTAGGGTAGATAGGGACAGACAACTTAGACATCGCCTACCTAAAATGAAGGGGCAATAAAGGCACAAAGTGATTGGCTTACAAGGTGTCAAGAGGGAATTTAAGAGTGTGTTGGGGATAGGGGGAAAGAGTCCCCACTGAATAGTTTTCATCTTGTCTAAATGAGTCTGGTGAAAAGAGATAGCATAAGATTTGTGTGATTCAATAGTGAATAATTGTTATCATGACTAATTGCAACTCTCACAATTGTAAAGGTAGAAGGTTTGTAACAAAAATAGGAGAGTGGTTAATCTTACCATCCAGAAACAGAGGACCCTAGGACCATCAAGGGAGAAGAGCACAAGAAGAATGTGAGACCTTATCCAGAGAAGCAGCGCCATCAGAGATGAAGGCAGAGATGAGAACATAGAGCAAGGGAGCAGCTGAGGAAACTAGATTCATGGGAAGAGAGAGACTAAGAGCCAGTGGCCAGGAGACAGACTTGCAGAATGTGCCCTTTGGAGGTGCAAATCATTATATATGCCTGAGTGTTTTTGTTGTTGTTGTTGTTGTTTTTTAAATCTAAAGTGAATAGAGAGAAATAATGTTAACTGATGATACGTGGAGGAGATTACAATCATTGTAATGAAACAAGGTATATGATTTGTTGAATGTAAACCTGATCTGCCCTGTAAACTTTCACTCAATCCACATCTAAATCCTTAAAAAAAAAAAAAAAAGAAAAAAGAACAAAAGCAGAAGAAAAAAAAATACATATTACTGTGCCATTCTACTAAATATAAATATGAATACTAAAAAAAAAGCATAAGCACTTTGAGGAAGACTAAAGTTCTATTCATGATATAATCAACGATCCTCATGCAATTGACCATTTCCCTAGACCCAGACAAGAGAAATTATGATCGCCCATGAAAGTATTTTTCTAAATTTATTATGTGTTGGATTAAATAATGTATCTTTGACCATTGTTAATGTGATAATAAGATTATAGTTCTTATAATGCTTCTGCTTTGACTGGGCAAATGAACAAGACTAGTCTCTGTGTCTCCATTAACAGGAATTTATTAAACACTCAGTTAAAGGGATTGGCAGAAGAATGGTGTAATCGTCGTAGGCACTGAGACTGTCATATTCACTCTTGCATTTCCAGTACCAGAGTCACAGTCAGAATTTAGTAACTTTTTAAATACTGCTTTGCTATAACTGAGAAGAAAAGATCGGTTTCCTCAGAGTTTACAATCTGATTGCATTGAATATTTCCAAAGCAAATAGTTTGAGAACAAATTACAAAGGAAAAGTAGAAATAGTCTCAGGGAAGAAGCAACAAACGCCAAGTATGAAAGGAGATTAGCAAATCATTTGAGGTAGTTCCAATTAGATGACTGTGGTAAGGCTACAATGGTGAACAGAAAGAAAGAAAATTGAGAAGAAAAACACGAGGAACAGATGAAAGGACTTGTGGTAGAGAATGTAAAACTTTTGCTTTTTCTGAGACATAACATAAAATTGTTGTTGTTATTAAGTGCTGTTGAATAGGTTACAACCCACAGCAACCCTGTATAGGATTTCCAAGATAAGTTTGAACTGTGGACCTTGTGGTTCAGTGCCTATCCTACAGCACCACACCAAGATTCCTACCATAAAATAGGTGAAATCAACTATTCTTCTGTGAATCAACACAAGTTCTATTGTCTCTATTTCTAAAATGGATGTTCTAGAAATGCAGCTCTACATTCTACTTAATGGTGTTTAAACAGAATTAGATTTGAAAGTCAAGACTATAACCAAGGTCTGAAGAATTTTTAAGAAGTCAAAGTTGTTACTGCTTTTTACTAAATAAATACGTTTGAATTGCCAACAGTGAAGATAATGAAAGGAGGAGATAGAACTTATTATTCACCAGAAAATAAGTCCATTAGAAAACAAGAGTTTGTACCTCATTACCTCTTTTTTTTTTTTTTAATGTTTTATTGTGAATTATGTGATAGTTTACATGGGAGAACATTGGTTTTACATTCATTCTATCGTATATCGTCTCATTGCCATGGTTACAATCCCCTCCATGCAATCCTTCCCGCATGCCCCCCAGGTCTTCAGCACACAGTCGC
>NW_006408724.1:3906893-3912903 GCF_000296735.1 Chrysochloris asiatica
GAACCAGGAAGCAATGGATTTCTTGCTTCTGCCACAAACTCCCCAGCTGTGAGTCTTCAACCTTCTAAATATTCCTTTATATGTGGTTCAGAGTACTGGGACCATTCCCTGAGCCTTCTTGGTCCTGTAGTCTGTGTTGTTCTTGGCAGAGCTCATCACTACACTTCTACCCTATCCGCCATCTTTTTCCGGAAGTCCTCATTACCTCTCAAAAGCTTTTGTTTTAACAAACAAAAGCCTATTCAACAAATACATGGCTATCAAATTCCATGGCATTCTAAATTTCTTTAGAAAGTTTAGTAGATAAAGGAGAGCAAGAATATTTGATATTAAAAAAAGCAAACAAACAAAAACTTTGTTTTATTAAGGATTTCTAGTGGGACATATTCCAAAATGTTTGCAAATACCCAGTGTAAGGAAAAGAAAGAAGGAGAGGAAGGTGAAAGTCTTGGCTTCAACAGCAGGCAGGTTTATTGAGAGTAAACCTGGGAGCTGGTATTCTTAAGTCACTGTTGTTGTTGTTGTTAAGTGCCATCGAGTCGGTTCCGACCTATAGCGACCCTAAACTGGGTTTCCGAGGCTGTAAATCTTTATGGGAGCAGAAAGCCTCATCTTTCTCCCATGGAGCAGCTGGTAGTTTCGAACTGCTGACCTTGCAGTTCACAGCCCGATTCGTAACCACTACACTACCAGAGCTCCTTCTAAAGGACACCAAAAGCCAGATGGTCTGTTCTCTTACAGACTGGGGTGTTTAAGGCGGTGTGGTCTGGATACAGTTCTGGTGAGTTTGCAGTGGGTGGGAATATGGAGATTTTCATGAAACCTGGAATAACAGAGAGGGGGGAGGGTCTCCAGGTGTAACAAAGACCCAAGCTTTCCAGAAGCTCAAGCAGGACCCCATTCAGTGCCAATTGGGGGTAGGTAGTTGCAATGCCATTCCGTTGATCAGGCACAGGGTCTTTCACCCAGAAATAGTTTAAGATAATACATATCATGTCATCTATTGTTGTTTTTGACTCCACTCATAGACTCAAGTTGTTGTTAAGTGTCATTAAGTCAGTTCCAACTAATAGTGACCCTGTATAGGGTTTCCAAGGAGTAGCTGGTGAGTCTGAACCACTGATCTTATGATTCAAATTGAGGTTGCAGTCCAGTGCTTATCCTACAGTGCCACACCAGGACTTCCCATAGACTTATAATGACCCTTTATAGGGGTTCGGAGGAGTGACTGCTGAGTCTGAACCATTGACCTTGTGGTTCAAACTGACCTTGTGGTCCAGTGCTTTATCCCACAGGGCCACACCAGGACTCAAATCTCTTATCATTACTTAAAAAGTCTTGACTTAGAAAGCTTTGTTTCTTTTCCTCTTTTCTTTTTTTTAAAGTAGTTAGACATTATTATTTATTTAAAGTACATAATTCATGCCAGTAGCTCAATATTTTAATGGTTCAAAAGCATGGATATGCTAGGAAAGTATTTAATACCCCAATAGTAACATCTCCAGCTTTAGTTCTATTGTATACGTTAGAAATATTTTATGCATATCCAAACATATTTATCTATTTGTATATAAAAATATATATAATATACACACACCAAATTTTTAAATCTTGTTTAAAACTCAGATATTGGATCATAACTAATTTTTTGTCTCCTCGACCTAAAAAGAACTGAGAGTTGTTGTTTTAAGGTGCAACCCATAGGAACAATATATATGAGGGGTTTCAAAAATTCCTGGAAATTTTCCATTATCTTGGTCAATAGGTTTATTATCATTCTCTGGAACAATGTCATAGAAAATTGTGATTTGGCTTACCTCTCAGCAACCTGTCCTGAGCTCTGAGAAAGCTTGCCGTCTTCTGAGCCATCCGATCTTTCTACTGGGCAAGAGACATTTTGGGATGATTCCGCCTCTTTTTTTTTAACATCTTTGTTAGACTTCTTTTCATAAACAGGATTCTTTCAAATAGCAGTATGTGCTTTCTTATATATCTCCTCCATAATGTCTGGAGTTACATTGTTCTTTATGTAATGAGAGAACTGTTTCTTGTAAGCATCTTCATCTTCTTCCATTAGGTAACATATATAATCTGCAATGTTCTGACCCATGATGTGTTTCTGATGTACTTCTGCATTGAATTCCTTGCTTTCTGAATCATAACCAGGGACTCGGTTGGTACTGTGAGGGATAAACAAGCCTCCATCCACAGCACCCTTCAGAGCCCCCAAAACTTTGTTTCCAGTAGTAGTTCTGGCAAGGCCTGCATCCAAGTAGCAGGTGAAGGCACCAGATTGGCCATCAGTGCTTTCCACATTGTATTCATCTCCTGTTACCTTCACTTGACCTTTGTAGATTTTTTCCATACCAAACCTATTGAGAAGCCTGCAGGGCCAGCAGCAGGCCAATACAACATGCCGGAGCATAATTTGTCAAGCTAACTTCACACCATACTTTAAAGCCCCCTCAATATAGCATACAGAGCTCTGGTAGTGTAATGGTTATGAGTTGGGCTGCTAATCTCACGGTCAGCAGTTCAAAACTACCAGTGATTCCATGGGAGTAAGAAGAAGCTTTCTGCTCCCGTAAAGATATATAGCCTCGGAAACCCTATGCAGGGTTGCTGTGAGTTGGAACCAGCTCCTCGGCACATAACCACCACCACCATATAGCATAACAAAACACTGCCTGGTTTTGCAGCATCTTTACAATCATTTCTATGTTTGAGACCACTGTTTTTGCCACTGTGTCAATCCATCTCACTAAGGGTCTTTTTTTTTTCCTGACCTTTAACTTGACCACATATTATGTCTTTCTCTAGGGTCTTATCCCTCCTGATAACATGTTCAAATCAAATAAGACACAGCTTCTCCATCCTCACTTCTAGTGAACATCCTGACTGTACCTATTCCAATACAGATCTGTTAGCTCTTCCAGCAGCCCATTCTGTATTCTTCACCAACACCATAATTTAAAGGCATCAGTTCATCTTCCATCTTCCTTATATGTTGCCCAGCTTTTGCATGCATATGAGGTCGGTTGAAAACACTATGACTTGGGTCAGGTACATCTTAGTCTTCAAAGTGAAAATCTTGCTTTTTAGCACGTTTAAGAGATCCTTTGTAGCAGGTTTGTCCAAATCATTTTATTTTCTGATTGCTACTTCCATGATTGTGGATCCCTGGACAGTCTCAATCTTTTCTCCATTTATCATAATGTAGCCAAATTGTAAGGAGTTTTGCTTTCTTTATGTTGAGGTATAATCCATACTGAAAGCTGAAGTCTTTGAGCGTCACAGTAAGTGCTTCGAGTCATCTTCACTTTCAGCAAGCAAGATTGAGTCATTTGCATATTGCTAATAAGTCCTCTCCAATCCTGATCAAAATTCTTCTTCATGTAATCAAGCTTCTCAGATTATTTGTTTAGCATACACATTGAATAAATATGGTGAAATGATCCAACCCTGATACACATATTTTCTGATTTAAAACCATGTAGTATTCCCTTGTTCTATAAATGAGCACAATTTATTCTGGAATTCCCTTTCTTTGCAAAGCTATCCATAATTTATTATGATCCACACAGCTGAATGTTTCTGCAGAGTCAATAAAACACAGAATTAATGAACATCTTTCTGGAATTCTCTGCTTTTAGCCAAGATCCGACTGATATCAGCAATGCTATTTCTCATTCCATGTCATCTTCTGAACTTGACTTGAATTTCTGGCAATTATTTGTTGATGTATTGCTGCAAATATTTGTTAATTATCTCCAGCAAAATTTTACTGGTGTGTGATATTAATGATATTGTTCAATAATGTCTATATTCTGTTGAGCCACTTTTCCTGGGAATGGGCATGATATAGAACTCTTCAAGTCAGTTGGCCAGTTAATAGTCTTCCAAATTTCTTGGCATGGATGAATGAGCGCCTCAAGTCCTATATACATTTACTGAAACATTTCAATCAGTATTCCATCAATTTCTGGAGCCTAGTATTCACAAATATCTTCAGGGCAACATTGGTTTCTTCATCTAATACTATTGTTTCTTGATTATGTGTTAACCTCCTAAAACATTGGCAAGTCCATCAATTCGTTCTGGTATAGTGACTGTATATTCCTTCTATATTCTTCTGAGACTACCTGCATCATTCAATATTTTGATAATAGAAGGCTTCAATATTCAACTTTCAGAGTCTCTTCTGGCATGCATTTTGGTCTTTTGTTCTTTCCTATATTTTTAGTGACTTTTAGCTTTCTTCATGTATGATGTCCTTGATGTCATGCCACAGTTCCTCTGGTCTTTGGTCATTAGTGTTCTCTGTGTTAAATCTCTTCTTGAAAAGGTATCTAAATTCAGGTGTGATATACTCACAGCTGGATTTTGGTTCTTGTTAACTTGTTTTAATTTTCTTCAGCTTCACCTTGGACTTGGTAATAGTGGTGGTGGTGTGCCGTGGAGTTGGTTCCAATTCATAGCGACCCTGTACAGGGTTTCTGAGGCTGTAAATTTTTACATGAGCAGAAAACCTCATCTTTCTCCCGTAGAACATCTGTTAGTTTCGAACTGCTGACCTTGAGGTTAGTACCCCAATTCATAACCACTACACTACCAGAGCTCCTTACATGTGAGTAATTAATAGTCTGTTTGAAAGTTAGCTTCTGGTCTTGTTCTAATTGATGATATTGAGCGTCTTGATTGTCTCTTTCCACAGATGTTGTTTCCAATGTATTTCAGCCAATAAGATCTATGTATATTTTCCCTCTTAATGTTGTTGAAAAGGGCTATTTGCTATGAATAATTCACTGGTATAACAAAATTCTAACATACAATCTCTGCCGTCATTTCTATCACCGAGGCCATATTTTCCGACTGCTGATCGACTTTTTTTGTAACTTTCCAACTTTGTTTCCAACTTTCACATTCCAATCATCAGTAGTTATTGTTGTTGTTGTTAAGTACAGTTCCAACCCATAGTGACCCTGCTTTATTGCATGTTTAATCAATTTCAGACTGCAGAAGTTGGTAAAAATCTTCAATTTCTTCACATTTGGCAGTAGTGGTTGATGTCTAAATTTGGATAATAGTGGTATCGTAGGATCAGAACTGGACTTTTAACCACAAGCTCAGCAGTTCAAATCCACCAGCCGCTCTTCAGAAACCCTATACAGGGTCTCTATGAGTTAAAATTGACTCGATGGCACTTAACAACAAGTATTAACTGTCTTCCTTGTAGGTGAGTGGGTATTATCCTATCGTGGACAGTGTTGTACTTCAGAATTAATTTTGAAAGGTTCTTTTTAATTATGAACATAATGCCAATCCTCTTCAACTTGTCATTCTTGGCATAGTAGATCATATGATTGTTTCATTCAAAATAGCCAAAACCATTCATTTAGGTTAGATGGTTAATGCCTAGGTTATCTGTCTTTTTGCCTTTCACTTCATTGTTTATTACCTTCAATTTTCCTAGATCCATATTTGGTACATTCCACCTTCAGATTATTAATTGATAACTGAAGCTGTTTCTTCTCACTTTGAGTCATGCCACATCAGCAAATTTAGGTCCCAAAAGCTTTGTCTCACCCACTTCATTAATGTCGATACTTCGAGGTTGCAGCTCTTCCTCAATTATATTTTGTTGTGCTGTCCAATCTGAGGAACTCATCTTCCAGCACTATATCAGACAATGTGCTGCTATTATTCATAAGGCTTTTCATTAGCTTTTTTTTTGTTCTTTCTGAAGTGTATCATCAGGTCCTCATTAGTTTGTCTTAGTCTGGGGGCTCTGCGGAAATCTATCCACCATGGGTAAACTTGATCATATTTGAAATACTGGTCCACAGTTTCCAGCTTCACAATAACATGCAAGCCACTAATGTATGACAAACTGACAAATGAGTGGTACTGAAAGACGTATGTTAAAAACTCTCCTTTTGATTGTTGATTTGTTAGCTTCTTTTTAATTATGGCAATTTTAGCTTGATATGAACCCTTAAATATCTTAAAA
>NW_006408724.1:3913003-3913834 GCF_000296735.1 Chrysochloris asiatica
GTTAGGACTTGTTCCCTCTTTTGAGCTACTGCTTCCATAGGTGTAGGTCAAGTTCATCAAATTGTATGAGAGTACTTTTTTTTTTTCTTCTTCTTCCCTCTTCTTTTTACTTCTGGTTGAGCTCTGATCATCCGGTCATTGAAGCCAGGACAAGTGGGTATTATCTGCAAGTGTGGGTGTTCTTATGTATATGCCCTCTCTTCTTATCAGCTGGACACTTCACTCTCCGCTCTAGTCCTCTGTGGCTATGTCACAGTCTCTGGCCCCAAGAGTCCGGAGGTCTTGCCACACTGCTGGCCAACCAGGTCTTCACCTGAGTTCACAGAAGTCTATTGAACATCGTAGGGCTTAGCTCACCGTTTCATTTCTGTTTTTCCCTCACTTCCCCTTATCGGTGTCGAGCGTGGTCACCAATCACAGCGTGTATTCCCGTTGAGTTTTAGTTTTGGAAGGGGGTTTGCACTGAGGGGACCCGACCACTTTCCTTGATGTTTCCTGGGCAAGCATGTTGCTTGTTCTTATAGTAATAGTCAGTCTGCCTGTGTTGTTTTATATTTTTCCTGTAGGACTTTCTTTCAAGAAGTATCTTCTGTTCTTCTAGCCACTCCAGGTTGGTCTGCTTGTCCTCTCAAGTGGGAATTCCCCATCTCTGGAGATCTTGATGTGGTTCAGGCTTCCACCTATAGTCTTATGTATTGCAGAGGATCCGCAGGAAGCCTCCTTCACTGGGCACTATTTAGCCCCATTTTAGGTATTCCATTCAGTTATAGGCAGAAGACGGACTTACAAGCTTTCTATGGTGATGCTTTTCGCTATTCCTTTCTCTCCCCC
>NW_006408724.1:3914596-3928563 GCF_000296735.1 Chrysochloris asiatica
ATTTCTGTTTCCATCATGTGTAACTGTTAACCTTGGTATAGAATTCTTGGGTCTCAGATGAAAACAGAACAAGTTCATTTAGACTTGGCCATTCCCATACTGTAGGCAAATGTATGCTCCTTGAACAGTGTTATCATCCATCATTTATAATCTTCCTTCAGATCTTAAACTATTAGATGGAGTAATGTCAAAATCAGTCCCATCACCAGTCAGTCTGTGTAAATGTGGATAAGACTTGGGATACAGGGATCCCCAGAGAAATCTCATCTCAGAGCCAGTCTTCCTCCATAATTGTCACCAAGAAAAGTGGCTGGGCTGGTGCTCAGCTGAATGCTGGGACTCCCAGTGTGTCATTTCATCTGCCGTCACCTACCTTCACAGCTTCAACTGGCTGTGACATGGATCCCTCACAAAGCATTCACTCTATGGACTATCCCCATGGGAGCCTAGGCATTCTCCAAATGGCTGCTGTAGAATGCAGCTTATCCAAAGTGGTGAATAAGATTTTACAGGTTGCACACCCTGTCTCATTTTTGCCCTGCCATCCAGTTCACTAGTTATAGTTGGGATTCTGCCATATTTGTTTTTCCTTGACGACTTTTAAATTGTTACTGCTTTCTCTAGATGCTGAAGGATATATTCAACATCTTGCTCAATAAGTCTATTCGCACATTTTTTTTTTTTTAACCCTCTAGAAATATTTGGCTTAAGAATGACACCCTTCTCATTTTCTTGTCTTGAACACAGGTTTTTAAGTCTTCTTTATTTCTTTGTTTGTTCAATTGGAGATCTGAAAGGATAAATTGGGAATCAGACAACTCTGTAAATGTGTGAATTTCACTTGCTCACCAGGCTTTGGCTTTTTGAAGTAAAGAAATATGTTCAGGTACTGTGATTCTTCAACATTGGTATATGTACACATTGACAAGAATAATTGTTGAAAATTCATACACCAACTTTTCTGCAGAGATCAGATTCAGTAACTCTAAGATGTAGCCCAATGATCTATATTGTTAATAAACAATACTCCAGGTGATTCTGAGAGAGGCTTGGCCACAGTTTAGAAACCCCAGTGTAAAAGGGGGGTGGAAAATAACACCAGTGGTTCTCAAAGTGTAGTTAAAACACACACACACACACACACACACACACACACACACACACAGAAAAGTAATTTATTTAGTCCACCTTAGACCTACTGAATGATAGAGTTTGGGAATGGGGCCCAGCCATCTGTCTTAAGAAGCTCTTCAGGGGTCTTTGATGCATATCCAAGTTTAAAAACTGAGTAAGCCAGAAACTCCAGGTTCTAATAGGAGCCCTAGCTGCACAGTGGTTAAATACTAGGCTGCTAACCAAAAGGCTCAGTGAGAGAAAGACATGGCTGTCTGCTTCTGTAAAGATGTACAGCCTTGAAAACCCTAGGGGGCATTCCTATTCTATCCAATAGCATCCCAATGAGTCAGTATCTACTCAAGGGCACACAACAACAATCTGAACTCTGTTTCTGTCTAGCTCCGTTACACAGGGAATATTGTTTTCCCTCTCTGGGTCTCAACTTCTCTACTTGTAACATGAGGATAAGAGGTTAGATATCTCTTAATTTGAAAATATTTTATAACTTGGTCCATGTTATATCTTAAACTTTCATGAAATAACCTGTATTTGGTTGTGCTCTAAGTACTGTATTGTATTCCCTATAAATACCCTGAGATCAATAGCATATATTTCAGAGAGCTAATTTTTTAAACCTGGTGATGACGATTGTGTGCCATGGAGGCGGTTCCAACTCATAGAAACCCTGCACAGAGCTTTTCTGAAGCTGTATATCTTTACAGGAGCAGAAAGCATCATCTATATATGCACAAATTCTCAAATAATAATCCTGAGTTGGGATTACATACAAATCCTCTGAAGAATCCTTTGGCAAATAGTTGTTTCTTTTTTCCTTTTTATTTTTTTTAATGTGATATTGCTAGGCGCCATTGACATGTAGTTCACCCAGCTCCTTTTCTTCATCTGGCTCATTTGATCTTAATTACTAGGGCTAGTTCTTGAATTACAGCAGCTCGTTTTAAGGAGCATATGGCAGAAGGTGCTAAGCACAAGCAGCAGACAATGTGTCACTAAAAGGAGAAGAAATTTTCCTTTACATAAGAAGCCATATGCAGTCCAAATTTATCCCTACTGTATCACTGAAATGTGTATTTTAAAGCTTCATTTATGATTTTCCCCAGATATTGGTTGCATCTTCTTGCATGTTTGACCTAGGACCTTAGCAGGAGATAATATGGAAGAGAATGAGTTTAAAGGAGTTTCAAATTACTTCCAGGTCATTCTTATCAGCAAGATGAGGGGATATTGTCCATCCTTCTCATATGGTTTTTGCTGCCAACCTAACACATTCTTAACTTGTCCTCCTCCCCACAGCATCCCTAGCCTTAAGATCTCAAGAGGTCTTGTTGCCAATGTACTCTTTCCTTGAAAGCAGCAAAACTGTGACATTCCCACATTCCTGCTTTAAGACAGCTGAAAGCAGACAAAGACAGTTTGCTCTTTCCCTTCATTCTTCTCTGAGTCCTTTGTCTCCCTCAGTGAGAGACAGCAGGTCTCTGGAGCGCTCCCTTCCATGCCTTAGAGGACACCTCTAAAGCATCAAAACCATGGAATGTGGCAGAGCGCCAGCCATCTGGAGTTGGTTTTTTGCAAATGTCTTTTGTCAACACACTTCTTTGAAAAAAATGTGTTCCTTCCCCTCTTACCCAGATTCACTTGTCACCCTTCTTCAGCAACTGGCCTTAGCGAAAACATATTAGACACCGAGCCTTGACCAAAATTCTTTTTGTTTGTTTCTTTGTTTTTACAACAACTGCTCTGTCTCACCATCATCCTTGGATTTCCAACCATGGCACCTACAAAATCTAATTGCTTGGCACAGTGCTGCTGACATCACAGTCTGTTGCCATGGAAAGTGCCACCAATTCAGTATGATGACTTCACTGCCAGAAGGAGAGGATGCTCTGAGAGGGAGACAACATTTGTTTAAGCATAAATATCTTTGATATTTAGCAAAGAGGCAAGAGACTATATGAAAGACAACAGAGGAAGCAAAAAGTCCAATTTATCTGATGCTGTGTTTCTATGGTTCTTCTTTTGGTAAAAGTTGAGTCTTCAACCTCCTTCAGGTCTTCAGGTACAAGAATTTCAAGGTGATTAGTTATTTGACTTTTGGAGTCACTGGGAATAATATCGGTGTTCAAAAGCACTTAGAATTTAAAAGCAGAATCCCTCTCAAAATGCTACATCTGCTTTCTCATGTTATCAGATGATGATCGTGGAAGAGAGATGAGCAGCAGCCACTCTAAATAGAATTGCTCATCTTATCACAACCTTTCCAATGAAGCCAGTTTATAGACAATTTAACTAACTGCTCCTTCATGTACTACTGCTAAGACTCTGGTCCATCTCTGCCAGGAATAAACTCTCCTAATAATGTCTACTGCTGTACCTACAGGGTTTTCATGAGCGGTTTTTGCAAGGGCTTTGCCAAAACTTGAAATCTGCTCTTATCACATGGATGTGACTATTAAATGGAAACTTGAGAACAGTGTGTCTGAAAAATTACAAAAGTTACAATCTAGTTTTCAGTGTTACCTAATGCTAACTTGTTCTTTTGCTATTTAGGGTTCTGGATAAAAAAAAAAGAGAGAATTTGAGTGAATATGTCTAACTCTCCTAAGTCCCCTTTCTAGATTCTTTTTAAAATAGATGTTTTTAAAGGATAAACCTATAATATTTGCTGAATATACAGGCTCCAGATCTACACCAGGAACTTGGAGAAATGTCTAAAAATGAAATTGTATCAAATAGAGACATCTTGATCATCTTGGGCCTGTATGAGAACTAGCAACATACCTTAGGGCTCCATGGTAGAACTGCACTATAAAATAGTCAGGCAAATATAAGTGGGTGTGGACTGATTGTCAATTAGGATGTTTCTCGTGTGCCTGGGAATGCACCAGTCACCAGAAGCCATACCTAGGAGAAAGCCCAGAGTGATGCTTACTCAGTTCTCATTTGTAGGAGAGGCACCTACTAGAAAGCTGTAGAGACTGTGAAAGAGGCAAGCAGATTTGGTGAAGTCTACCAGCTGTCACATCCAATACAGACAAGAAAAACTTGAACAGAAAAGGAGTTTTCAGTTGCACTCTCCTTCTGCTCTTACTCCCCCCTAGTCTCCACAAGTTGTGATGATCTGAACTACAACACAACACTGCAATAAATCCACAGCTTCTTTCTCCCTTGATCTACTAGGTCTGGAGTGTTTTAATACACACAGTACTAGAGAGCAGCCATGTTGGTTCTCAACACTGACTAGGTATACATCTCCACTAGTATGGATGAGGAGTCCTGGTGTGGCGCTGTGGGTTAATGCACCAGACTGCAAAGCCGTTTGAACCACAAGGTCAGTAGTTCAAGCTCACCAGTCGCTCCTTGGAAACCCTATACAGGGTCGCTATGGGTCAGAACCGAATCAACAGCACTCAACAACAGCAATATGCATGAAAGTGTCCTGGTGTGGAGCTGTGAGTTAATGCACTGGACTGCAAAGTCAGTTTGAACTACAAAGTCGGTTCAAGCTCACCAGCCACTCCTTGAAAACCCTATACAGGGTCACTATGGGTTGGAACTGACTCCACAGCACTTAACAACAACAACAACAACAATATGGATGTAAAAAGAGAGAAGTCATCTGCTATGTGAAAAGGTACTGACTTTTAAAGGGAAGGGAACATGCTGACGAATTAGCACAAATGTTTTCTATGAAATGGTTACTGCAGGAAACAGAACAATCTGGACAGTTTCTGATGTTTTCTCAAGAAGCATCAAGAAATTGTTTCTATTGTCAGACAATGTAGAGTAGCAGGTAAGACTCTGGAGTTTTACCGGGATTTAGTAGACTGTTATGCTTCATGCTGGGAGTTGAAACCCAGTGGCTCAATTTTTAGCCTATGTTGTTGTTAAATGCTATCAAGTTGGTTACAACTCATAGCGACCCTCTCTAGGATTTCCAAAGAGTGACTGAATTTATAGATTTCTGAAAAGTCGAATTTGCTGTTAGCAGTCCAGTGCTTATCCTATAGCGCCACATCAGGTGAAAGATAACACCAGGCAGGTATGCACTCATCAGAACAATCAGCCATGGAGATCAGAGATAAAAAGAGCAAGTTTTGCCCAAAGAATGGAAATGGCAAACACAGGGAGGAAGTGGAAAGTATACTGTTACATTGTGAGCATTGTGATCAATGTCATGAAACACAATGTGTATTAACTGTTACATGGAAAACCAATTTGCTTTATACATTTTCACTCAAATCACAATAAAAACAGCGCCACACCAGGATAGAATTGCTTTGTTGTTGTTGTTAAGAGTCAATCATTCAAAATCAAAAGGGGAACATTTTCCTAAGGACAGAGTTGAGAAGGTATGGGGAGGTGGGTGGAATGCCAATAGGAACTACAGGAAGGTAACAGGATAATTGTTGCGTGGAGGGGATTACAACCATCCGAGATGAATCAGTGTATGCTTTGTTGAATGTAAAATTGATGACCTTGTCTGTAAACCTTCACTCAATTCACACACAAAAAAAAATTTTAATGAAAAGAAAGGAATTCATTGCATTCAACCAATATTCTTTGAACCTAGCACTGTTGTAATAATTGTTGTTGTTGTCAAGTGCCGTCGAGTCAAGACTGACCCATAACGACTCTGTATAGGTTTCCAAGGAGCAGCTGGTGAGCTTGAACCACCAACCTTGCAGTTCAAATGACTTTGTAGTCTGACGCATTAGCCCACAGCACCATACTAGGACTCCGTTGTAATAATTGGGCACATAAAAATTAGCTACTGAATCCCATTTTAATTCAAGCTTTCATTCTAGTGAGAGATAGAGTTGCTGCAGGAAGTCGTGGATGGGATGCAACTTACCAGCTGCCTGGTACACATGGAGAAACTTTCTAAGTAGCTGACAGAGTGAGTAAAATAGCTTTGAAAGGCAGTGGTGAAATATAGTCTCCTGAAGGACAGAACTTCAGAATATGAACAACTAAAAGTGACCCCATGTGACAGAGTAGAGTTGATGTATAGGGTTTTCTTGGCTGTATTCTTTACAGAAGATTGCCAGCTCTGTATTCCACATAGCCTCTGCATGGATTTGAACAGCCAATCTTTTGGTTAACAGGCCAACACTTAACTGTTGTACCAACAAGGCACTTTATACAGAAATATGGTCAGTGGCACATAGCTTGGCCATCGGATTTGTGGTCTAGGAATACCAAGTTTAGAAGATTAGAGAGGAGAAGGCCTGGGGAAGGAACATAGAGATAGAACTATGAGAGTAGGCATAAAGTGTGATGTTCTTTGATTGCATGTTACTTACTACCCATCAGAGAACATCCAATGTGTAAGACACACTAAACAACTGATTAGACAAAGTAATTTGGCCAGCTGATGTAAGCCAACATTTGTCATTGGTCATGCTTTGTTGTTGTTCAATTATGCTGATTGGTTCTGACTCATAGCAACCCTGTACAGGATTTCCAAGGAGGGGCTGGTGAGTTTGAACCGCTGACCTTGTGGTTCAAACCAACCTTGCTGGTACTGGCAAAAAGGGCATATGAACAGAGTTGTGTAACTAGCACAGATGGAGAAGGATCATTAGCCCTCAGAAGCCATTAAATTAGACTAAGGAGCCCGCATCCCTACAAGCAACATGTATAAATTTACATAAAACCATCAGATCCCTAGTCACATAATATTCCACACCTCCCGGAAGCTATTGTCCCAATAGACTGCTGGAATGACGTGCTGAGAGCACAGCTGTGACGTGCTGAGAGCACAGCTGAGGTGTCATCTATGTCAACAGTAGGTACCAGGAACAAAGGGCTGGAAATAGAAGTATATCCCTGCTTATAATCACCTTCAATATGCCACTTGATAAGGACTGAGACCTTCTTATGTCTTTGTAGATTTCGAGGTCATTGTTCTCAAAGTGGGAGTGTACTTCCCAAAAGGGTCACAACAAGAATCTCACTGACTTTTAAACTGCAGCATCTAACTGACATTTTGGGCTTATCCTACCAAAGCGCTCAATCTGGCAAGAAGAGAAGTCACAATTTTTATTTTTATTTTTGAATTATTTTATTTTGCTTTTCTGGTGAAAGTATACAAACATACACCAATTCAACAATCTCTACACATGCAATTTAGTGATATTAATGACATTCTTCAAGTTGGGCATTCATTCTCACTATTCTTTTCCAAAAGATATCACCACAATTAGCAGAACTCACTTCCCTCTAAGCATGTCATCTTCAAACAACAGTTGTCAATTTGATCACTTATGGATAATTTTTTTTAAAAAAACATACTGCTTAAGGCAGAAATTATTTTCTAATTGAGCTAAATTATTATTTGGAGCAAAGATGACTTCTGGGAATAGTTTCAGTTTGTCTTAATGGTTAAAGATGATCTCAGGGCAATGGATTTTTGGGGTTCATGTAGTCACAATGACTCCAGAAAGTGGATTCCATGAAAATTTGAAATTCTTTTCCTCATTTCCCCCCTACTGATCAGGATTGTTACATAGAATCTTAGATCAAAATATTGAGTAATGATTGTTGTTAAATGCTGTCGAGTCAGTTCCGACCCATAGAGACCCTCTAGGTGGTTTCCAAGGAGCAACTTGTGAGCTTGAACCACCAACCTTGCAGTTCAAACTGACTTTACAATCTAGCGCATTAACCCACAGCGCCACACCAGGACTCCTGAATAATGATAGTCAGGTAGTATTCAGGTATTCTGGTCTCATTTAAAGAGTTTATAACACTTTTAATCATATCGTGAATACCTGTATTCTCTTCTAGATTGTAATTTCCATTTGAGTAGGAATTGTATCTGTATGCTTTTGTGTGTGTGTGTGTGTCTTTCCCCACAATATATGACACCTTGTAACCAGTACCAGGAGTCCTGGTGTGGTACTGTAGGATAAGCGCTGGACTGTTGTCCACAATGTTGTATGGTTCAAATTCCCCAGTCACTTCTTGGAAAGCCTATCCAGGGTCTCTATGAGTTAGAACCAACAGGATGATGTAAAAACCAGGGCAACCACCAGTACCAATTGCTATTGATTCTGACTCATGGTGACCCCACATGTATCAGAGTAGAATTGTGCTCCATAGTGTGTCTTTTCTTTCTTTATTTTTTAAGTTTATTGTTGTGTGGGTGAAAGTTTACAGAAAAAAAGTAGTTTTTCATTAAAAAATTTATACACATTTTATTTCAAAACGTTACTTGAAATATTCTCAGTGTAACAACACTCTTTCTGCTTCCTCCCTGTGACTCATTCCATTCTTCCTTCTTCCCTTCCTTTTCTGAGAAGAAGTCACAATTATGGCAGAGGTGATTTTTTATTGTTAAATGCCATCGAGTCAGTTCTAACTCATAGTGACCCTTTATAGGGGTTCTGAGAAGCAGCTGGTCGGTTTGAATTTCTGACCTTGTGTTTCGGTTTGCAGTCCAGTGCTGATCCTCCAGTGCCACATCAGGAGTCCAGAGGTAGTTAACTGGAATTGTCATAATGTCAAAGGCAGAGATCAATAGAGTGAAGCAAAAGAAAGAAATCTAAATGCATCAATAATAACAATAAAATAAATGAATTAAATTCACTTCTATAAAATCAAAGATTTTCAAGATAAATTTTCAAGATAAATGACCAAAAAAAGTTTCTGTTGTCCTGAAGATATACACCTCAGAGTAAACCACAACATTAAGTTTTAGATAAAGTAATAAAAATTAATGGGCTACAGCAAACAGTACTGACCACTGTAGTCTTATTGTTCTGAAAAAAATATCCACTTGAAAACTATCACAATGCCAGATAAAGTATGGCAATGTAACTATAATCACATTGTGGCATTCCCAAAAATTAAAGAAAAAAATCTGAGGACCAAACCAGAGCAGACTACAGAAACCCAATACGGGTCGTAGCATACTGGTTATGAGTCGGGTTACTAACTTTAGTCAGCAGTTTGAAATGCTGGAGTAAGATGAAGCTTTCTGTTCCTGTAAAGTTTTACAGCCTCAGAAATCGTACACTGGGTCGCTATGAATCAGAACCGGCTCCATGGCACACAACTACCACCACCACCATAGCAACATAAACAGGAGCTTGGTGGCAGTGGTGGTACTCATGTCCCTTCAATTCAGTTTTGAGTTATAGTGACCCTGTTTCCAAGGCTGTAAATCTTTATGGGAGCAGAAAGCTTCATCTTTCTCCCAAAGCAGTGCTAATGCATTGGAACTGCTGACCTTGCAAAGAGTAGCTTATTGCATAACTCACTGGGCTCCTTTAAAGGATCTTGTTGTTGATAAGTGCCATCAAGTCGGTTCCGACCCATAGCAACCCTCTATAGGGTTTCTGAGGAGCAGCTGGTGAGCTTGAACCGCCGACCTTGCAGTTCAAACAGCTTTGCAGTCTGGCGCATTAACCCACAGTGCCACACCAGGACTTCTTAAATGATCTCAGTGGTGGTGGTGGTGTGGTTATGTGCCGTGGAGTCAGTTGCAACTCATAGTGACCATGTACAGGGTTTCTGAGGCTGTAAATCTTTACAGGAGCAGAAAGGATCTTAGAAACCAATCATATGAGAAAAATGCTAAAAAAATAAAAGACCAGAGATTAGTGTGCAATGAAGTAAGAGCTGTGATATTGGGCCCTTACAAGGTAGGCACCTGAACTTGACTCCACATAGAACTAGAAACCTTGAAATGTTCTACTTTCAGTAAAGAAGTTGGATAAGGCAATAAAGGAAAGCATCTTCTTAAGGACAACGGGAAAATCAGTCTGTAACATAGCTCCAAAGGACAGAGGACAGTTTTTGCTAGGAAACTCTATTCTTAAGTTACTCTGAAGTGAATCATTTTAAATTTATTATTTCCTACAAGGCCTATTGCATTGGGCAAATCTGCCAAATACCTCTTTAAAGTGTTAAAGAGTAAAGATGTCACATTTGAGGACTAAGGTGCACTTGACTCAGGCCATATGACTCAGGTATTTTCAATGGCCTCATACGCATGCAAAGTTGGACAATGAATAAGAAAGCCTGAAGAATAATTGATTTCTTTGGATTATGGGGTTGGCAAGGAATATTATACATACCATGGGCTACCAGAAGAACTATCAAATCTGTCTTGGAGGAAGTACAGCCAGAATGCTCCTTAGAAGCGAGACCAGTAAGACTTCATCTCATGTACTTGGCATGTTAAGAGTAGGTACTAGTTTCTGGAGAAAGACATAATGCTTGATGAAAGTAGAAGGTCAGTGAAAAGAAGACCCTCAATGAGATGGATTGATTCAGTCGTTGCAACAATGGGCTCAAAAATGACAGCAGATGTGAGGATGGCACAGGACTGGGCAGTATTTCATTCCATTGTACATAGGATCACTGGGCCACAGAATCTAAGGGGAGTCACCTCAGTGGCACCTAACAACAACAATAACAATACAAGGCCTAAGAAATCTCTAATACAGGAATTAAATTCACATGACTCCTACCATTTGAAAATCCATGCAATTCACTATATTAACAAACTGAAGAAGTAAATCCATATGATTATCTCAATAGATATAGAGAAAGCATTCGTTAGAATTCACATCCTTTCCCAAGTAAAAATTCTCAGCAACGTAGTAATAGAAGAGAATTCAGTCACTCTAATAAGAATTTGGAGTCCTGGTGTGGTGCTGTGCGTTAATGCGTCAGATTCCAAAGTTGTTTGAACTGCAAGGTTGGTAGTTCAAGCTCACCAGCTGCTCCTTGGAAACAATACAGGGTCACTATGGGTCAGAGTCAACTCGATGGCACTTAACAACAGCAACAATAAGAATTTACAAAAACATTCAAAAAACAAGAAGACCTATAGTTAACATCATTTGTCCAGCGAGACTAAGGCAGCTAGAGTTTGCAGGACATAGTACCAGAAAGGAGTTTTATTGTTCCACCTAAAAAATCTTCAAAGCAAGACCATAGAAGATATAGCATTTCCAATTAATTTAGCTGCATCCCAGGACAAATTTCAAAAATATTTATAGGAATACAAAAATATCAGTACCCAGCAAGATAAAATCGTCAATATTTGTCATCCATTCAAAATTATAAAGCAGGAAAATAGAATCTGTAATCAGAAGAGTCAATAAATAGAAACAAACTCAAAACTGATATAGATACTAGAATTACCAGACAGGGATATGAAAATTTACTGTAACTATATTCCATATGCTCAAAGAAGAAAAAGTACTATAAATAACATGATAAATATAAAACACATAAATACATACATCAGAGATAATAAATATAAATATACTACTAATCATCATGTGAAAAAATTTGAAAACTTTGCAACATAAACAAGTTTTTAGAAAAATATAGTTTGATGAAATTGAATTGAGGAAAAAGTAGAATATCTTTTTTTCAGTAGTAAAATATGAAGAGTCTGGACAAGATTACCTGTTCAAATCCTGCCTTTACCACTTGTTTCTGTGGCTCCTTGAGCAAGTCAATTAAAATTTCTGTGCTTTCATCACCTCATAGTAAAACTGGAATAGTAGAGTATCTACTTCATAGCATTATTTTGAGATACTAATTGACTCTATAGAGACTATTTAGAATATGCCCGTTGTTGTTGTTGTTGTTAATGTGCCATCGAGTCAGTAGCAACTCTGTATAGGGTTTTCAAGGAGTGATTGCTGAGTTTGAACCACTTACCTTGAAGTTTAAACTGACCTTGCCGTCCAGTGCTTATCCAACATTGCCACACCAGGACTCCAAGTAAAATATTATGAACAATTAGCTCTTTAATAATATTGCTACCAAAAGTAGTCATACCCTATTACAAGGAATTTGACCACTTTGTACAAAACCTAAGCAGACTCTTATATCTGTGCAGCAGAAATACATGTGAATGATTTTTGTGACAGCATTACTAGTATTTGTAAACATATGGAAACTACCTAAGTATCTATAAACACAAAAATTAATTAAATTAATTGTGATGTACTTGCATAATGGAATGAGTCAGAACATTAAAAGTAATAAAAGAAAATTACAATTAACACTATACTAAAATCTCAAAAGACTTATTCTTGACTGAAAAGGTAATTTTCAGAAATATATATGTACATCATCATATACATATTTAAAATTAAAATATGTAAATAATTACATATTGTTCTAAATGAATATAATTGCAATATATAATACTAACACTACATGATATATCATATGTATTATAAAGACATGTATAAAAAGGATGGACATAAAATCATAATCATGTTAACATTTGAGCTTCGAAGGGGAAAGACATAGTGGAATAATACTCAAGAAATTTCAACTATTTCTGTAAATTTAGTTTATTACAAAATAATTCATGGCATATATGGCAAAATGTTATGATTTAAAAAAATGAATGGTACATATAGAGGCATGAATTATAATATTGTATTGTCTCGTCCTTTCGGCTAGAACTCCATCTTGCAGTAAACTGCCAAAATGATGAACACAAAGGGAAAGAGACAAGGCGCCCACTGTGTTCTCCAGGCCAAAGGATTGATCCTTTGGCCACATACATGTGAGTCTACAAGAAAAGCAGTATTGTGGACATCAAGGGAATGGGCACAGTTCAAAAAGGGAGGGCCCACAAATGTTACCACAGCAAAACTGGAAGCATCTACAATGTGACTCAGCATGCTTTGCTGGTGTTGTGAACATACAAGTTGAAGGCAAGATTCTTGCCAAGAGAATTAATGTGCACATTGAGCTATAAAGCATTCTAAGAGCTGAGATAGCTTCCTAAAATGCCAACCTCCCTCTTCTTGTGTATTATCCTTGCCTCGAGTCAGTGAATTAATCTCCCTTCCCTCTCACACCAGTAACAATCAAAGAATGCAATCCCTAGCTTGAAAACTCTGTTTTTGAGTCTTTACAATTGTGGCCTCATACGATATTTGTCCTTTTGTGCTTGGCCAATCCCACTCAGCACAATATCCTCTAGGTTCATCCATGTTATGAGGAGTTTCACAGTTTCATTGTTTCTCTTCAATGCTGCATAGTATTTTAAGGTGGTCTTTTGTAGCAGATTCACCTGATGCAATAATGCTTCATTTGATTTCCTAACTGCCACTTCCACGGGCATTCATTGTGAAAACAAGTAAAATGAAATCAAGAATAAATAGGCAATATAAGTCCCCAAAAACCCATTGCTGTTGAGTTGATTATAGTGTACAGTTATCCTTTATGATAGAGTAGAACAGCTCCACAGAGTTTCCAAGGCTGTATGTAATCTTTACGGAAGCAGACTGCAATATCTTTCTCCCTTGGAGCAGCTGGTGGGTTCAAATTGCCAACGTTTCAGTTAGCAACTAAGTGTTTAACCACTGCATCATCAGGGCTCTTGGTAATATAAGCAGAGAGATGGTCGTTTTAGAAAGGAATTTAAAGGAAACTTAGAAATCAAAGCCACTGCAACAGAAAAGCATGTTTAGTAGGCAGACTATAGACTGAACATGAGGAAAACATCAGTGAGTTTTGAGACAGTTTAATAGAAACTTTCAAAACTGAAATTCAAAGTGAAAAAAAGAAAGAAATACAACAGAATATCCAGAAACATTAGGATAATATCAAGAGATGTAGTATGCATATCATTAGAGTACCAGAAGGAGAAGATAGAATGGAGGAGAAAAAACAGATCTGGCTAAGATATTTCCAAAACTATTGATAGACACCAAAGATGACATCTAGGAAGCTCAGGAAACATCAAACTGAATAAATATAGAAAAACAATTACTCCTGGACTTGTATTCAAATTACAGAAAACCAAAGACAAAAAGGAAATCTTTAAAGAAATCAAAAGG
>NW_006408724.1:3936053-3940591 GCF_000296735.1 Chrysochloris asiatica
ACTCCACGGCACATAACAACAACAATAGTCATCCAAGTGGAAGTGAAATGGTATCTCATTGTGGTTTTGATTTGCATATCTCTGATGGCTAATGGTGTTGAGCATATTTTCATATGTTTAACAGCTATTTGAATGTCCTCAGGTCAAACAACCAAGTTTTGTTGCTGTTGTTGTTAAGTGCCTTCCTGAAGTTGGTTCCAACTCTTAGTGACCTTGAATAGGGTTTCCAAGGAGCAGCTGATGAATTTGAAATGCCAAACTTGTGGTTCAAGCCCACCTTTCGGTATTGTGCATTATCCCATGGAGTCACACCAGGACTCCTATTCAAGTTTATTGTCCATTTTGTGATTGGATTATTCACCTTTTTGTTGTTAACATTTTATGTATATTTTTGATTATTAGATTCTTAATGAATACATGGTTTCTGAAGTTATTCTCCCAATTGGTAGCTTATTTGTTAACTTTTTTTTGTAAAATATTTTTTCATATTGTAATTGTTATAGTGTCTTTTTTTTGGGGGGGGTTACTTTTTGTTGTGAATTGAGTGAAGGTTTATAGAGCAGGTCAATGTGTTGTCCATTCTGAAATCTTAATATTAATCTTCTGAATTTCTATTTGCAGCTTTTTGTATTGTCTCTAATCCTTTATCTATATAGTTTGTTTATTCCTGTAGTGCTTTTTTGACTTCTTCTATGTTTCCCTCAGCTTTTTTTGTCAAACATTTGAAGGCATCTAAATATCATTCTCTTAAATTCTTTTTCAGGGAGTTCCTTTTTACCTCAAAAATGTTTTCTAGCTCTGCCTCTTGGTTACTTGTTTGAGGCACTCAGTCTTGTTTCTTCACGTGAATGGAAATGATCTGTTGCTTCTGAGACACTGTGGTGGTGTTGTATTTGTATTTAATTGATGATTATATTGATTTAATTGATGTTCTTAGGCACTCACCAACTGCCTGCTGGTAGGTATGAGTAGAGAATACAAGTATGTGCACCTTTCTCTGTTCATTGTTCTTGCAGCTTGGTTTCAAATGGGTTTGGCTAATTTTGGTTGTTGTCATTGATCAGGTGTATAGCAGCTGGTACTGGCTTTTGTCAGGGGGTGAGTCTACTGAAAGTACGCTTGTGTATGGGCACAGTTGCTGGCCCCTGTCAGGCGAGGCAAGAAGAAAACAAATACAGGCAGAAAACAGGAAAAACAAACAAACAAAAAAACAACAAGCAACAGCACAAATAAGAAAATAGTAAAGGGGCTGGGCATTCAATATTGAGAAAGAGAATATAATATACAAAAAGAGAAAGGAGGGCGAGAAAATATTTTTTAATAAAACACAGAAGATGAAAACGAGAGAGAAAATTTAAAAAAAGCACTAAACACAATCAGGAATAGGGATGTGTCAAAGAAAAAGAAACCAGAGAGTACTAAAGAAAGAAAGGAAAAAAAGTGGGTGGGTTGAGGGAAGAGAGAAACACAAGAAAAGAAGAAAAACTGAAAGTGGCAATAGGAAGGATAAAAAGCAAGGAAAGGTAAAGAGAGGAAGAAAGGGAAAAAAGAATAAATGAGCAAAAGTAAAGAAAGGGAAAAACTCAGGGCAGGTGTCAGATCCAGACAGAAGAAAATGATGGGGTATCCTGCCAGCCAGGGGGTTCACGTGGTGGGTGGAAGAGTGGCATTCAGTCCTAGATGGAATCCATATAGACCTAGATGTTTTCTGTTCTTGGCACCCAGTCTGGAAGCAGTTCACACAGGCCCCAAAGAAGCTGGTATCAAAGTCTTTCCATTTCAGAGGGTAGCCGCGGTGAGAGTTCCTGCTAGTCCAGAGCTGGCTAGAATTGGCTCTGCAAGCTTGGAGCAGGCCTTACCTGAATCCAGACACCTAGTCTGGTGCTGATAGTTTCCAACTGACTCTCATGCGATTCACAACCACATGGCTCACAGCCATTAGGGTCCAACCACCCAGAGATCAGGAACCTCACTAAGGGTGTACATGGGTGGTGGCTAGCTAAGCCTCTAATCACCAGGGTAATGTGGGGTACACATTTCTCCCCACCATTTAAGTGCTATGCCTCTGCACCACCAATACATCCTCTACCTTCAAAAGCTGCTGCGAATGTTCACAGTGGCCCTATCATGCCTGGCCAGCCCACACAGGTCACCCGTTTGTCTGTCTGTCTACCCCCACCCCCCGCCCCCCAGCCACACACACACAAATCTGTTCAGCTTCTTCTCCTAGGAAGAAGGAGGGCTGACCAGGGTTGGTTCTGCAGGTTTGGGGCACAGGACTGCCAGAGCCGGTTCTGCAGTTACGGAGCAATGCTCACCTAATCCCAGGTATCAGAGTTGATGCAGAGAACACCCAGCTCATTTGATGGGGCTTTGCTCCTCAGAAACCCTGTACAGGGTCACTATGGATTGGAATCAACTCAACAGCACTTCACAACAACAACCACCATCAAAGCAGTTCTGATCACTGGGAGAGCAGGAGTTTCCCTGGGATTGTACGCAGATAGAGGCTTACCATGACTCTGGTCCCCAGTGGAATATGGGAGACAAAAAGAATATTGCACTTTGTCTCCTTGAGTCATTGATATATCTCTGCATGCCCAGGATGATGTCTTGTTTCTAAAACTGGTCATGAAAGGTTAAGATAGCTACACAGTGTTGGGACAGTTTGTCTGTCTCCTTTTTTGTGGGGGAGGAGGGCCACATCTGTTCAACTTCCTCTCCTAGTAAGAAGCATTCAATCCATTTCTCTAGTTCTTCTTTGAAAGCTCAGGGTCCCAGGACTAGCGTTTGTGTCTGATTCATTTGGTTTTCTGTGTCTTTATTGTAGCATTTCTGCCTAGTCCTTCATTCCATTCAAAACTTGAGGTTGCCTCCGCCTAGGTAAAGTCTTTCAATGAATAAAAGTTTTTAGTTTTTTATAAGATACCATTTATTTATTGTCTTTTTTTATTTGTGCTTTTGCTATTGTATTAGATCTAATATATCTAATATATTCTCAGCAGGAGAATGAGTAGGTAATTTCTGGGATATCAGATAACCCATTCTTGAAAATCAGACCTGACAGCACTACCCTTGTATTTTCTTTTAAGAATTATATGGTTTTCTGTTGACCATTTTGGCTCCTAATCCATTTTGAGTTTGTTTTTGAGGATATAAACTATCGTAAGAATGTAAAAGTAAACATTTTTTGAGCCCCTACAGAGTAGTCCCCCAAACTGTTCTAGGTGCTCATACTTAGGACATATTGTCAGGAGGGACCAGTCACTGGAGAAGGATATCATGTTTGGTAAGGTGGAGGGTCAGAGAAAAAAGAGGAAGACTCCCAATGAGATGGATTGGCCAAGTGGCAGCATTGATAGACTCAAGTGTGGCAACAATAGTGAGGTTGGCCCAGAATCAGGCAGTGTTTCATTCTGCTGTGCGTAAGGTCACTATGAGTCAGTACCGACTTGATGGCACCTAACAGCAACAACAACAGAAATTAAACACAAGAGTCTTGGTGTGGTGCTGTAGGATAAGCGCTAGATTGCTAACTGCAAAGTTGGTAGTTCAAACCCAGCAGCCATTCCACAGGAGAGAGAGGAGGCTGTCTGTTCCCAAAAAGATTGACAGCCTCAGAAATTCTAGATAGGATCACTATGAATTGGAATTGATTACTTAGCAATGAGTTTGGTTTTAGGAGTTTATAGCTCACATAAATATATGTATTTGCCAAAATTCATTCCATTGTACATTTTTTGTACAATTGTACATAAGATTTGTACTTTTCACTGTATGTAAAATTTACCTTGAATGAAAAAAACAAAAAACTGCAAATCAACAAACAGAAATTAATATCTACTTTCTCAGCCATTGCAATAACCACCCTCAAGTTATATTTTGTCTCATCATAGTGAATTTACTTCCATATATAATTTAAGACGACTTACAATATGTTCGAAACCCTGTACAGGTTCACTATGGGTCGGAACCGACTCGACGGCACTTAACAAACAAACTTAACAATATGTTCTAGAGATATATCATAATTTGAAATTCAGTACTTACCATTTTTGAATGTTTATTATGAGCTATCACTATGGGAAAATACGTATGAAATATAAATTATTACCTCACTTTTGTTGTTGTTAGGTGTCATCAAGAAGGTTCTGACTCATAGCAACCCTATGCACAACAGAATGAAACACTGCCCAATCCTCCACCATCCTTACAATTATTGTTACGTTTGAGCCCATTACACACTGAGCCAATCCATCTACTTGGGATTCTTCCTCTTTTTTCACTGACCCTCCACTTTGTTGTTGTTAACTGCCATCAAGTCAGTTCTGACTCAAAGCGGCCCTATACAGGATTTCTGAAGAGTAGCTGGTGAATACGAACAGCTGACCTAGCGGTTCAAACCGACATTGTGGTCCAGTGCTTATCCTACAATGCCACCCCAGGACTTCTTTGCTATACTAAGCATGATGTCCTTCTCCAGGGACTCGTCCTTCCTGGTAATGTGTCCAAAGTATGAGAGACAAAGTCTTGCCATC
>NW_006408724.1:3940691-3941750 GCF_000296735.1 Chrysochloris asiatica
GTAGAATCCTAGCAAATTTTTCTTTCAAAAGTGAAGGACAAATAGAGATTTTTTTTTTTTTTTTTCAGACCAACAAAAACCAAAGGAATTCATCATTGGTACATTTTCTCTGCAAGAAATATTTTAAGTTTATTTTTAGGCAGAATGAAAATGTTGCTGTTGTTGAGTACCATGGAGTTTGTTCCAACTCATAGTGACCCTGCACAGGGTTTCCGAGGCTGTAAGTCTTTATGGGAGCAAAAAGCCTCCTCTTTCTCCCATGGAACGGCTGGTAGTTTTGAACTGCTGACCTTAAGGTTAGCAGCCCAATTCATAACCACTACACTACCATGAAAATAAAGTATGTTAAAATGTGTACTTACATGAAGAAATGAGTGGTACTAGAGAAGGAATAAGTGAAGATAAAATAAAATCTTTTATTTTTCTTACTTGATATAAAAATGATATAATAGTAATATATTAGGTTATTATAGCATATGTTGTTGTTGTTAAGTGCCATCAAGCTGTTTTCGACTCATAACCTTATATATAGGGTTTCTGAGGAGCGGCTGGTGAGTTTAAACCACTGACCTCACAGTTCAAACTGATCTTGCAGTCCAGTGCATGATCCAACAGCGCCACGCCAGGATATATGCATACATGAAATGAATGGCAGGAATGTCACAATGTGCAGGTGGAAAGAATTAAGAATAGTGTGCTATAAGGTACCTGTGTTATTCTTGAAGCAGAATTGTATCATATGAAGGGTACTGGTGTGGCTCTGTAGGATAAGCATTGGACTGCTAACCACAAAGTTGATGGTTCAAACTCACCAGATGCTCCTCAAATACCTTACACAGAGTAGCTATGAATTGGAACCAACTCCAACAACATGATTAGTTTAAAATACTTATTAAAAACCCTAGGGAAACCATTTAGGTTTTTGTAAGAAAATGAAATCATACAAAGTGGCCTTTTCAAATCGTGGAGTTAAGGATAAGCACTGGGCTGCAAGGCTGGTTTGAACTACAAGGTGGATGGTTTAAACTCATCAGCTGCTCCTTGGAAAACCTATACAGG
>NW_006408724.1:3941890-3945882 GCF_000296735.1 Chrysochloris asiatica
AAAAAAAAAAAAAAAAAAAAAGGTGCTACTAAGCCAAAAGTATAAATGGTCTAAATGCATAATGCATCAATTAAAAGACAGTGATTGTTAAGGTCATTATAAACCATAACAAAAAAGTAGATGTTGTTTGTAAGAAACTCGTTTCAAATATGAAGACTCAAGTTAAAAGTAAGGAATTAGATAAAAGTATGCCCTGCTAAAATAATCAAAATGAAACTGAACTAGCGATATTAGACTCAGACAAAGTAGACTTTGGAAGAAGAAAAATTATACAGGATAAAGAGGGCCACTGTATAATGATGAATCTGTTTGAACCAGTTCAGTCTTGGCCAACAAAACAAAATTGGAACAGACCCGAATCTGTAAAATGTGGATGTACCAAAACAAAAAGCAGAATGAAAAAAACTACAGAGTGAAGCACCAGAGACTTAGAAGAGGGGCTTCAAGGATTTCATGTTCAGGATCCTGGTGTGTGGCATTGGATTATTGCCAGAATTGTGGAAAGGGACACATATTCAAAGCAATGTGGATGGCTGCCATCTTTGCACCAGACACATTTGGTTTTGAATCAACCGGTCAAGAGATTTGGTTGTGATGCAACATACATACTGCACTTGCTTTCTAGGATGTAAGACTATGATCCTAGTGGGACTTAGACCAGTCATTTTTCCTGTTGTGATTAGCATTATGTCACATGGAAATTTTATGAATTTGGGTCTATTCCAGTGTCTCTCTTCATTGGCCATGAATGAACCAGGCTGCACTAATTCTAAGTCCTGGATAGAGCTGAAAGGAGAAATATGCAAATTTATTCTTGTAGATGGAGACTTCAACACTCCCCTTCCAGTAACTGATAGAAAAATAGGCAGAAAATCAATGAGAATATAGTTGGCCAGAAGAGCACTATCAATCAAGTTAAATTAACTGACATTTTATAGAATTTCATCAACCAGAGCAGAATGCACACTATTTACAAGCTTGCATGCAAGATTCACCAAAATAGAACAAATTCTGGGTCTAAAGCCTACCGTAACAAATGTAAAATCCTAGAAACCATATAAATTATGTTCCCAGACAATATTGGAATACAACTAAAAATCAATAATAGATGGTTGGAAAATCTCCAAATATTTGAAGATTAAACAACACACTTCTAAATTACAGATAAAGAAAAAGCCTCTAGAGAAAAAATTATTTTGAATCAATAAATAACATCATGATAAAAGGAGAAAAAAATTGACACAGTGGCAGCAGCAATGGGCTCAAATGTTACAGCAATTGTGAGGATGGTCCAAGACTGGGCAGTATTTTGTTCTGTTGTACACAGGGTCTGACCTGACAACACCTAGCAACAACAACATAGTCCTACATTAGAAAGGAAGAGTGATCTAAAATGCCAAATGCAAAACTATAAAACCTCTCGAAGAAAAAATATACATGATCCTGCGTTGAGAGATGTTATTTAAATATGACAACAATAGCATGATCCATAGGAAACATATTGAAATAGAAACTTAATTAAAATAAAAAACTTCTGTTCTACCAAAGACACTGCTAAAAGAAAGAAAAGACAAGCCACAGATTGGGAGAAAAGTATTTGTGAAACACATATATGGTAAAAAAAAAAGAAAGAAAAAAAAATTTACACCCAAAATACACAAAGAATTCTTGAAAACAAACAGCAACATTTCAAAATGGACAAAAGGTCTGAATAGATACCTAACCAAAGAAGACATACAAATGACACATTTGTTGTTGTTTAGTTCCCTGAAGTCAGTTCTGGACTCAGAGCAACCCTGTATATGGTTTCCAAGGAGCGACTGGTGAGTTTGAACCGTCAACCTTGTAAGCATCTGAAATAAGATGTCCAATACTGAACTTATCCCCATGGCTCAATTTTTAGCCAAGCAATAGATAGGTACATAAGGGGGACAACAACATTAGTGAGGTAAGCATACCATAGAATAGTCAACCACTTGAGATCAAAAGATCAGCATTTACATAAGAAGAAAATTCAGAAGGGTGGGGAAAGAAGGAGGAATGGAAACAAGAACCTCAGGGAGGAAGTGGGATAAGGGATGATACTTTGTGAGGATTGCAGTCAGTGAGATGAAATGAAGTATATATGATTTGTTGAAGGTAAAACAGATTATTTGCTCTGTAAACCTTCACTCAATTCACAACACAAAGTTCAAAAAAGAAAGTAAAGATATTCACGATCATGTATCATTTGGGAACTGAAAATTAAATCAACATTAGTTTGTCATCACACACTTATTCAAATAGTTAAAGCGAAAAATCAGATTATACCAAATGCTGATGTGAAAATCATGTAAAAGGAATTCTCATTCATTGCTGGTAGGAAAATGGTACAACCACTTTGAAAGACAGTTTGGCAATTTCTTATGAATTTAATTAGTCTTATCATATGATTCAACAACTAGATGCCTATTATACTTGCCAAACAGAACTGAAAACTTAGGTCTACACAAAAACCTGTACATAGATGTTCATAGCAGCTTTATTTATAATTGTCTCAAACTTAGAAACAACCAAGATGTCCTACAGTAGATGAATTAATAAAGCCAACTATTGTGCATTCATACAATGGGTAATTATTCATTGCTGAAAAAAAATGAGTTATCAAGTCATGAAAAGACATGGATGAATCTTAAATGTATATTGATAAGTAAAAGAAGTGAGTTTGAAAACCTGTATGATCCTAATAGTATCATATTCTAAAAAGGCAAAACTTTAAAAGCAGTAAACAAATCAGAGCTGCCAGTGTTTCAGTGGTCAGGAGAGGATTTCAATAGATGAAAAAGGAAATCTTTATTTGAACAGTGAAACTCTTCTGTATGATATTGTAATGGCTGATACAAAACATTCACCTTTTGTCAAAATCCATAGAACTTTACAACACAAAGACTATTTCTTGGTGTACACAAATTAAAAAAAAAAAAAAAATTTACTTTAAAATATATTGTTGGTCAACAGTACTACAGTAACAGGGTCCTGAGGTGGCAGTGTAGGATAAGCACTGGAATACTAACAGAAAGATCATCAGTTCAAACTCACTAGCCGCTCCTCAGAAACCCTATACAGGGTCGCTGAGTTGGAATCGACTTGAGGACACTTAACAACAGTAACTACAGTAACTTATCACTTTTAGTCACATTTCTGTGTACTTCTTTAAAAAATCTGCATAGCCCACTAAGGGGAAGGGTGGGTGTTTCTCAAAATTGGAGAAAAATGACAATCCTTTCCTGTTGCAAGTTGCAATCTGAGAGCTTCAGTCTTTTGATTGTACATTAACAAGGGCTAACCTGTGTGTTCTTACCACTGATTGCTCTTCTCTTCCGTTTACTTATCTGCTTCTCTAAACACATTTATTGGTTTTATATTGCAAAGAATCTGTTTCGTGCTCTAAATTCAATGTAATATCCACGAAAACATGGTTGTAATGTCAATTATCAATGATTCCAAGGGCATTCAGAAGGGTGGGGAAAGGAGAAATAGAAACAAGAAACTCCAGGAGGAAGTGAGGTAAGTGTGGACAGTAAATGCTTCCCTATGCATTACAAAAAACAATTAAATAAATACGTTGTTGTTAGGTGCCAGAAAGTCAGTTCTGACTCTTAGCAAGCCTGTATAGGGTTTTGGAAGCTGTAAATCTTTGTGGGAGCAGAAAGCCTCATCTTTCTCCCAAGAAACAGCGGGTGAGCTTGAACTACCAACCTTGTGGTTCTCATTCCACTGCTTATCCTACTGAGCAATTGTGCTCCCACAAATAAATCACCAGATATTTTTCTTTTACCACTAATACAATTTTTTTTCCTAACTTGTTTTTAATGTTTTTTGTTGTTGTTAAAACCAATTCAACCCTTTATAATAAGCACAGTTTGTTAACACTGATTACATACAACCATTCCCACCCTCTTTTTAAAAATATTTTTATTGTGGATTGAGTAAAAGTTTACAGGGCAAATCAT
>NW_006408724.1:3953317-3962054 GCF_000296735.1 Chrysochloris asiatica
GAGTAGCTGGTGAATACGAACAGCTGACCTAGCGGTTCAAACCGACATTGTGGTCCAGTGCTTATCCTACAATGCCACCCCAGGACTTCTTTGCTATACTAAGCATGATGTCCTTCTCCAGGGACTCGTCCTTCCTGGTAATGTGTCCAAAGTATGAGAGACAAAGTCTTGCCATCCTGGTTTCTAAGGAGTATTTTGACTATACTACTAACACAGACTTGTTTATTCTTCTGGCAGTCCGTGGTACTTTTAATATTCTTCTCCAACACCATGGTTCAAATGCTTCAAATCTTCTACAGTCTTCCTTATTCATTGCCCAACTTTTGTATGCATATGTTGTTGTTGTTGTTAAGTACTGTTGAGTCAGTTCCAACTCATAGTGACCCAATATAGGATTTTTGAGGAGCAGCTGGTGAGTTCAAACTACCAACCTTGAAGTTCAAACTGACCCTGTAGTCCAGTGCTTTATCCCACAGTGCCACACCAGGATATGAGGCTATTGAAAATATCATGGCTTAGGTCAGGCTCACCTTAGTTTTCCAGTTGGTATATTTGCTCTTTACTACTTTAAAGAAGGAGCCTTGGTATATAGTGGGTTATGTGCTGACTTCTAATGGCCTGGTCAGCAGTTTGAATCTACCAGTCACTCCATGTAAGAAAGATGTGGCTTTCTGCTCCCATAAAGATTTACATCCTCAGAAACCCTCTACAAGGTCTCTATGAGTTGGAACTGACTCCACAGCACACTACCAATTAAAAAAGTTCTTGTGCCACAGATTTGCCAAATGTAATATGTCATTTGATTTCTTTACCTCACTTTACAGATGAGTAAATTAGAACACAGAAAGAAGGGACTTGTTCAGAATCACTCAGTGAGAAAGGAGAGAGTTAACATTCATGTTGAATGCCAGTATATTTGGAATCTCTTTTTAACTAGGTGGGTGAGCAGGGAAATAGGAGTCAAAGACAATTAATATAATTTATCAGTGAACTCAGCTGTGAGTTTTCAGATATACAAAATGCAAGGGACACTAAGTGCAGATGTATAGATTCTGTTTTCTGATTTAAGAAATTATATCGGCTTACCAGAGGAGGCATGTATTTTCCTGACCCTAAATTCAAAGAGAATGTAGAACTTAGCCCTCAAGTCCTTGTGTGAGAGTCATGGAACAATATCATGCACAATGCATTAAGGAAGTAGCAGTTTTACAGAACATGCAGACACGTTTTGGAGCTGACCTTTTCTCACCCTGATGTTCTATAAAAGCTGGAAACCTACTTCAGCTACCTTGTCCAGCTAAATGACCTAATAATACTGATATGGTTCTCCTAGCAGCTCAGTTCTAACACAACCTACTTCTTTTATTGTAGACTGAGTTAATCTATTAGTAATCATGCTAATTGAACTATTTGTTGTGAGCTCAATATGATCTGCTTCTTAGGAAAATAAACATCTTGGTTTATCCTATGACATGTGTTCTCAAGAAATGCTTCACTTAGCTCCCAGCTGTAAATCTGAATAAAATCGAGGAGAGAAATTTCCATAGACAAATGTTTTGGCTAACTATCTCCTTTGGCATTTCAACTGAAATCTTCTCTTTAAAAAATATAGCTGCCTTTTGAACCAAGATTTCTTTAGTGTATTGCATTTCCAATTAGCAGCTCAGCTTTGTATTGGCATTTCTGTTTTAGCAGCTACAGTGGAATCATTGGACCAAATGTGACTCTCCCTTTTCCTACACCCCACTTTTGCTGATGTACATAAAAGCACCACAAGGATCAAGGGGCAGAAATTACCCCAAGGTATCCAATATCCTATTCCATGATGCCTAAAGAAGTCAAAGATTATAATCAAAGCCAGTGGAACGCTTTCTGAAGAGTATAAATAACCCTGTTCATCACTCAAGCAAAGGGTCTTAGGTACCAGAAAAAGGGTTGTCAAGAGCAATCAAACATCTGAAACCAGAGGAGAACATATTCTTTCTCTCTTCTCAGCATCAGGAAATCATATTTTATAATAAAAATTGTCATTAAATTACAAAAAATATTGAAAACTTCCTTTTAGGGCATACATTGAATTTATTTATTAAGCATCTTTTTTTTTTTAATGTTTATTGTGAATTATGTGATAGTTTAAATGCGAGAACATAGCTTTACATTCATCCTATCGTACATCGTTTAATTGCCATAGTTTTAATTCCCTCCATGCATCATCAACCAACCAAAGGGTTACAAGCCTGACCCCAGGTCGTCAGCATACAGCTCCTCTCCCTCTCTGGGTCTAGAGTCCCCAGCCACTCCATCTCGCCACATCATTGTCTCTGCCTCCATCGCTGGCATCACTGCTTCTCTGGGTAGAATCCTGCTCACTGCTCTTCTCCCTTGATGATACCAAGGACCTCTGCTTTGGACTGCAAAGTCAATCACTCCCCTCCTTTTGCTACAAAACATCTACATTTACATTTCTAACCCTCACAGTCAGTCCTGATAACAATTATTCACTATTGTACTACAAGGGACCTATCCCCATCTCCTTTCATCAGCCCCACCCAGACAGATTGGATACTTCTCAGTGGAGATTCTACCTTCCTCCACACCCTCTGGATCTAGGCTCCCTCTTGAAAGTTTGTAAACCAGTCACTTCCTTTATTAAGCATCTTTTAACTAGTTTCTTGGCTCTGTATTGGTCCTGCTGCATGCTAAACAAAAGCAGAAGATATTCTTGCTCCTTCCACAGAAATCCTAGGAATATTTTCAGTGACTAAATTTAGAATAAAAATGCAAAGTCTAAAGTGAAGACCTAAAGAGTAGGAGAGGTAATGTTAGCCCACAGGTTTGAAATATCCTTTTGTCCCACAAATTCCTTGCTCTCCTCGCTGAGGCTTTTGTGGTTCATTACAGAGAATTGAGGTAATGAATACAGAATAATTCTCTAAAATTGAGGCTTGTGAAGTTGTTTTACTTTCCTCTCTTAAGCTGTATCAGTATAAGAATACCTGTAGTATTCTTGAGGAGTACTGGTGTGGCACTGCAGATTAATACCCTGGACTACAAGGTAGGTTTGAACCTCAAGGTCAGTGACTCAAGCTTACCAGCCACTCCTCAGAAACCCTATGCAGGGTAGTTATGAGTCGGAACCGACTGGACAGCACAAACAACAGCAACACTATTCTTGTAGGCAATCCCAGCCATGCACCACACTGTCCAGTATGGTTGCCACTAACCATGTGTAGCTATCTAAATTAAAATTAGAATTTAAATGGAAAACCTTAGCTCCTCAGTTACAGTTCAAGTATGAAGGCAGAGCAACAACATTTCCATCATCACAGGAAGTTCTACTGAAATTTCTTCCTACAGCTAAGTGCAAAGATACTGGAATTGGCATGTTCTTAGGTGCTGTGAAGCTGACCCCCACTCATAGTGATCCCATGTACAACAAAATGAAACACTGACTGGCCCTGTATAATCCTCAGTCATTACTATGTTTGTACCCATTTTTGTAGCCACTGTGCCAATCCATCTCCTTGCGGGTCCTCCTCTTTTCACTGACTCTCTACTTAACCAAGCAGGATGTGCTTCTCTAAGTACTGTGCCTTACCAATAATACACACTTGAGATGAAGTTTCACTATCCTCACTTCTAATGGGAGTGGTACCCAACCCAAAATCCATTGCCATTGAGCCAATTCTGACTCACAGAAACTCTACATAGTGTTTCTGAGACTGTACTTTACTGTAGCCTCATCTTTCTTCCCCAGACTGGTTGGTAGGTTTGAACCACCAATCTTGCTGTTAGTAGCCCAATGGAAGTGATACAGTGGCAGATAATTGTGGCTTTGTTACATTTAAGATTCTTCCGTGTATAGGAAAACTTGGTTTTCCTATCGAGTAGGTTTTTCTCTAAGTGAAAAATCACTGATGTTCAATTGGGATGAGTTCTCCTTGACAAAATATTATCCACGTGACCATATGCACTCTCATTTTTAAGTTAAGTATAATGAAAAGATGAATCTTGACCTCAGGAAACTTACAGCAGAAGATGTTATTCTCCCTTTTGCTTTTCTCATCCCCCTCCTTTTGTCTATGTACCTTTGTTTATCACCTTTCCTTTTTCCAATTGTCTGTTTCTTGGCCTGCTCATCAAGGAAAGAACTCTTTGCTCATTTACGCATGATTCAGTAGGAGAAACCTTGTTGCTAGGTTTGAAAACAAAAGTTTTGACACCATCTGCCTGCTGCTGAATGACTTCTTTGCATACTGTTGTAAAAATATTTCTATTTCTTTTCTGGGAACTAATGGCATCCACCAAGATTCAGTGAACTCTTCAGATAGGCTTGCCAGACAGATGAACTGGTAACTGTCCAAGCTTATCAAAATGCTATTGTGATGTCAAGACAGCAGCAAGACTGTTTCCGGAACGGCCTAATTACAGTGACTGGGAGATGAGCTTGAAAGGATAAAATGCTGTCCCTAAGTAAAATAAGCAAGTGGAACTTTACAAATGCATATTCCTGTCCTCTTATTCTCCTCTGTTGCCAACTAGCAGCCAAAAAGTCAGCGGGGTTCTTTCCGAGGCTGACTTTCCATTAGGACTTCAATGGAAAGGCAGTGAAAGGTGAGACAGAAGGGCATACAAAATGGAGCTGAATGCCATTCTGGAACCAAGTTTATTATGCGGAGAACATACTTGTTGCTATGCTAATGGGATAGAATTATATTTCTCTATTTAAAAATTTCCAGCACAAATGAGGCAGTGTAGTGGGGCTGGTTACATCATATAGCTTCTGAAAGGGCTGGTGGCTCCTCTCCATTTACACCTCCTCCTCTTGCACATGGCCCCTTTCCTGGTGAGATGATGCTTTTGCTTTTTACAAAGTGGTCTCATTTGCTTGGAAAACATCATGGGACTCAATCAGAGTTTATAATAGCTAGACTTCAGCAAGCCTTGATAAAGGTAAAGATGTACTGATATCTTCAGGTCATTACATCTCTGTCTCTTGCTGCTCCCTAGCTGCTTCACTACCACCAGGGGAAAGAAAGAACTATTCAACTGAAATTCCAACTTGCAGCAAGAACTGATACTGCAAAGCATCAGACAAGAAAGGCTTGCTTTAGCCATTTTCTCTCTGAGTTAAATTAATTGAGTTCTACTATATGGAGAAGGATCCCTAGTAGAATATTGGGTTATGTGTTGGGTCAACAGTTCGAATCCACCAGTGGCTCTGAAGGAGAAAGATGAGGCTTTCTGCTCCCATAAAGATTTACAGCTTTGGAAATCCTATACAGAGTCTCTTTGAGTCAGAACCGACTTGATGGCACAACAACTACCACCACCACCACTACATGGAGAGGAGTCCCGATGTGGCACTGTAGGATAAGGACTGGACTGTTAACTGTGAGACTGGCAGTTCAAACCCACAAGTCACTCCTTGGAAACCCTATACAGGATTGCTATGTGATGGGATCAACTCGACAGCACTTAAACAATGACACCAAGTGTAAAGAGAAGATGACAGCAAAGGAAGATACAACTGGAGAAAGTGGAAAAGGAAGGAAAAACTGGATGGAGCCTTGCATTTGGGAAATTTTTTATGTATTGAGGATAAACTTATTATTTATGCATGATAAAAATAAGTGGTTAACATAAAGGGTCTGAAACAAAAACAAAGCAACAGCAAAATCCTCAAAACCAGCACATATACCTTTGTGCCTTTCAAATTTGCCACTTCTTCGTTTACTACGGAGTCCTGATATGGCACTATAGGATAAGCACTGAACCACAAGGTTGATTTCAATCACCGGCTCACCATTCACTCCTCAGAAATCTTATACAGGGTCCCTGTGCATCAGAAACTACTCAGTGGTACTTAACAATAACAACAAAAATCAATTACTATCACCATTCTCAGATCTATCAGATGCCCTGTGGGAGAAGATGAGGTTTCTGCTCCCGTAAAGATTTACAGCCTCAGAAACCCTACACAGAGTCATTGTGAGTCAGAATATACTTGACTCCATGGCACATAACCACCAACCACCACCACCATTCTAATCTAAACTAACAGCATCTCTAAACTGGATATTACAGTGTTCTCTCAACGGGTCAACCAATAGCCTATCTTGTTCTCTCTAATTCACTCTCTGCTCTGCAGTGAAGTTTGAACCCTTGCTTAAATCTTCAGTGACCTTTAGCAAAGATAAAGGCAATATGGTTCTTCAATGTGGTTTACAAAACTACATTCAGGCTCCTTCCTATTTCTCTGAGAGGCTTCAGTTCACACTATTCTCATGACGACTTTCTCATTCCTGGTTTTCTTCCAATCTGTCTTAAGTATCAAACTGCCTACAGTTTCAGAACATTTTCACATGCCTGACTCCTCTACCTATAATCGTGTTTTTGTCTTTACCTACTTGATTCCAATTCATCCTTCATCCTTTATTTAAGCCCAATAGGTTATCTCATCAGAGAGCCTTCCCTAACTCAACTAGGCAAAAAGTCTATGTTCTAAATTTTCTTTGTATCTTGACATCACCTTTGTAATGTAGTCAAGGTTTTCTTTTTATATTTACTGTATGAAGCTCTGATAACTGCCTCTCCCCCTACCAACTTCATAATGTTGGATAACATGTATTTCTTGCTTACTCTTATATTCCTAGAACATAACTAATACTTGGCCATCAAAAGCATTTGTGAAAGTAAGAAAGCAAAAGAAAGGGAGTGAAAGAAAGTCTTTTCCTTTGAATTTCATGTGGCTATTAAGATACTGTATAGCACTGTTGAGTGATTTTTTGTTGAGAATGTTTGGTAGAAATTGGTAGAAATTGCAGCTCTCTTACTGCCTTAAAAAAGACTTTAGGATGGATTTGTTTTCCAGTTCTGTTTATATTATAAACTTCCAAAGAGATTCCAGGTTATTATACACTGAGGTCATGTTTAGAGTATAGAAAGGGAGGAAGGAAGAGGGAAGAAGGAAAGAAGAGGAAACCACAAGGAAGGAGGAATTTACCCAGGCATTTTAAAATGTATTCTCTGAGGCCAGCGGGTCCAGCACATGACCCCATCTGCAGCAGCTTCTCAGTAAATAATTGTTGCTTCATTTACAGAAATATATGGAAATCAGGTAGCAACGTGACAGAGTAAAGTGGTGAATATGGTATGCAAAGGTTTCCCAGGTACAGCAAAGGACACATTGAGAAAAAAAAGGAGTGCATGTGTGAAGTACATTGGCAACGGCCTAGGATGGCTAGGCCTTTGCTTGGCTAGGTGGGTTTCAGTTGAAATGAGCCAGACTTCATGTATTCTAAGACACATGGCCACAGGCAATTGTTACATCTTTACTTTGAGGAACCAGACCTTCTCCAGCTTGCTTTCATCTAACATTGGAAGCAGAAGGATGAACTACATGGCCTCTGCCAAACCTTTTGATCCTCAATTAAATTATGTAAATTAAGCCAGTGAGCTTACTGAAGGGCCAGTTGAAAAGTTGGAAAGGGCTGGAATGTATACCCGTCCAAAAATCAGACAAAATATGACAATAGCTCTTTTGCTATTGTCCCAAATAAATAAATTATAGCTCACCAAATGAGATATGCAAAGGAGTCTACTACTTTTCCTGACGTATTGTTGCATAGTAATTATCTGGTGGTGGTGGTTCAGACTCATAGTGACCCTGCATAGGGTTCCTGAGGCTGTAAATCTTTACGGGAGCTGAAGGCCTCATCTTTCTCCTGAGGAACAGCTGGTACTTTTAAAGTGCTAACTTTGAGGTTAGCAGCCTGACTCATGGCAGCCTGAAGCTCCATCCAGAGCATCCATTTTGCACTGCTCATTCTGTGTTTTGGGAAGCAGATTCTTGTGTAGCTCCACGACAGTTGTACTGACACTTGTTGTTGTTAAATGCCAGAGTCAGTTCCTACTCATAGTGACTAGACCTCTGATAGGCAGTGCATTTGCCTGTTCAATAAGATCTTGTACTGAATGTTACCTATCTTAGTTTTTACATTGTTTCTAAATTACATATAGTACTACAATGATTAGTAAAGTCTTAACTCACAAAACTAAATCCTTCTTGACTAATAACTTTACATTCATGAGCTTGTCTTGACTTAATGACTTTGCCTCCCTTCCTTTGTCTTAATGAATAGAGCAAAAAGTAAATTTATAAAATTTTATTTAGAAAAACTAGTGTCTCTGTGTTCCATTTAAATTCCAATATTCAGATAAACCTCTCACTTGGATTTTAAGAAAAGAATCATTTCATTGTAATCATCACATTTTTTAGCAATTTTATAAAAACATGAAAAAATAAAGAGATGTTCACATTTGTTTACATCATTTCAAGTGGTTAATTATAGTATAAACACCATGATTTTTATGTACTGAAATAGAGAAAAATATCCTTAGAGACATGTT
Organism: Chrysochloris asiatica; assembly: GCF_000296735.1. Taxonomy (NCBI): domain Eukaryota; kingdom Metazoa; phylum Chordata; class Mammalia; order Afrosoricida; family Chrysochloridae; genus Chrysochloris; species Chrysochloris asiatica. The sequence continues at coordinate 3,961,730 of NW_006408724.1, forward strand.
TAATCATTTGGATCTAGTAGTACAGTGTTTATTCATTCATTTTAGCCCATTTAGAGTGTAAATTAGATTTGATTTGCCTACTCTGATTGGCTTAATTGCCCCAGTTACAGCTGAAGTACAAATAAAATTGTAATAAATTGAACAGATGTTTAACCTACTCTACCAAGATCTTTAATAGTCAATTCCATTCGCAATTTACATTCAGCAATTTAACAAGACCCTTAGGAAACGTATTTGATTATTAAAACAAGCTGTTTGCTTCTGTGTGTGATGGAAACAAGACCACTGTGTCATGTGCTTTGGCCTGGTGCAATTTTTTTTTTAA
>NW_006408724.1:3962154-3963295 GCF_000296735.1 Chrysochloris asiatica
AGCTCTCAATCCCTCTCTTCCCATGAATCTAGAGTCCTCAGCTGCTCCCTCTCTCCATGTCCCCATCTCTGCCTCCATCTCTGGTGTCACTGCTTCTCTGGATAAGGTCCCGCATTCTGCTTGTGCTCTTCTTCCTTAATGATCCTAGGGTCCATTGTTTATGGACTATAAGTTTAACCACTTCCTTGTTTTTGTTACAAAACTTCTACCTTTACAATTGTGAGAGTTGCAATTAGTCATGATAACAATTACTCACTTATTGAATCATAAGACTCTTATCCCCATCTCTTTTCCCCAGACCCATCTCAACAAGATGAAGACTATTCAGTGGGGACTCTTTTTCCCCCACACACTATTATACTAAGCTCCCCCTTGAAACCTTGTAAGCCAGTCACTTTGTGCCTTTATGGTCCGCTCATTTTAGGTAGCCAATGTCTAAGTTACCTATCCCTATCCATATCAGTTGGATGCTTCACTCTCAGCTCTAGACCTTTGTGGCTATGTCCTTATCCATAGGCTCAGGTGTCCCCAGGTCTCACCATATTTTGGACGAACCAGCCCTTACTCTTCTCTCTCTCTCATCTCCAGGTCAATGGAAGTCTATGGAACATGGTTGAACTTAGCCCATTTCTTCATTGCTGCCTTTCCCCCTCTTCCACTCACCGGTAGACTAATGTGGTCACCAGCAAGCTTATATGCCTGCTCATGTGTTCCCTTTGAGTTTCAGTCTTAGAGGGGGTTTTGTCTTGAAGGAACTTTATTTCTTTCGTTGATGGCTTCCCCACAAACAACTTGCTTATTCTTGTAGTAGCCAGTCATACTGACATTTTTGTTTTCGGTTTTTCCTGATGATCTTTCTTTGAAGATGTATCTTTGGTAGCTCTAACTGTTCCAGGCTGGTCACTCTCTTTTTTTAAGTTGTCCCTCCCTCATTAACATAAGCATGTTGTTGTTGTTGTTGTCAGGTGCCATCGAGTCAGAACCGACTCATAGCGACCCCATGCACAGCAGAATGAAACACTGTCCGATCCTGGGCCAACCTCACTACCGCTGCCACACTTGACACCATCAATGATGCCACCTGGCCAATACATCTCGTTAGGGGTCTTCCCCTTTTTCTCTGACCCTCCACCTTACCCAG
>NW_006408724.1:3966147-3974801 GCF_000296735.1 Chrysochloris asiatica
AATTTAATTTTGTTTATCACCTGTTAGGGGTAAAAATAATAAAATGAATGCATGACTACAGAAGTCAATTTGCCAACCTAAAAAAAACAAAAAGAAAATGGACAACACATTCAGATTGAAGCTAGGAGGGAAGTTTTATCATATTATGAAATATTTTATACAGAAACAAATGCTATTATATTATCCATAAGTAAATCCACTAACAGTCTCCTTGATAGCCAATGGGAAAAACTCACCTTAATTAAAAGCACCAATTAGAAAACAATTTCATTATTCAGATATAGCATGTCATTCATCAACTGTGCATGTGGAAATAAGAATATACTTACAAGAAATGCATGACATTGAGCTGTCTTCTACAGTCTTTTCCCTTGAGTTTCACCTGGCTATTAAGATACTGTATAACACTGTTGAGTGATGTTTTGTTGTTGAGAATGTTTGGTAGAAACTCGTAGAAACTGCAGCTCTTATATTGCCTTAAAAAAGACTTTAGGATGGATTTGTTTTCCAGTTCTATTTCTATTATAAACTTCCAAAGAGATTCCAGGTTACTATATACTGAGGTCATGTTTAGAGTATAGGGAAATAACTATATTGAAAGAATAAACATGTAGTGTGAAAATAGAATCATTGAAGAATCATTAAATCCTGGAGACCAAAATTCAAATGCCTGCAGGAATCAGGGAAATTACCTAAATGAGTGATACAAGGAAACAGGCACAATGGTGAATTGGAGAGGCCCCTCCTTGTCTAGGGGGACAGCCCCACTCAGCTATACCCAGTCATCACCATGTTGGAATGCAGGTCAAAGATCACCAATGTTGATTTTTTGAGAAAAGCCAGGAATACATATTTTTGTGACAATTCTCTTAAAAAAAAATATGTGCAACTACTTCATTTTATTTTTTTTTAAATATTTTGCTGTTAAACAAGAGAACTGTGACAAACACACTGAGCCATTTAAATCCAGAATTTTACAATTGTTGGAAACAAAGCCCAAAATGATTAAAGTAACCATTATACCTTAGTGAGAAAACCATAAACTAGGTTGCTAAAATCACCCGCTAGGTTAAAATCCAAATTATGATTCAAAGTAGCTATGCAACCTTGAGCAAAATACTTAATTTCTCCGATCCTCAGTTTTTCACTTTGTAAAATCAAGATAGTAATTAATAGTATTTACATCAGAAGCCAAGGAGCTCTGGTAGCGTAGTGGTTACTGTGAACCTCTAGGTCAGCGGTTCTTAACTACCAGCTGTTCCACAGGAGAACGATGAGGCTTTCTGCTCCCGTAAAGATTTAGAGCCTTGGAGACTCTGTACGAGGTCGCTCTGAGTAGGAACTGACTCCACGGCACATAACCACCACCACGTCAGAAGCCAGCTAAAGCCAGCTGAGGAGATAAGGTGAGATAATTTATAAAGTGCATTTAGCAGAACACCTAGTGCCTAGTAAGCATTCATTCAATGGAAATTATTGACACTGTTACCAGTTTATGATTCCAGATCAGTGCTGCTTCTGAATACAAGGGGAAATAACCTCAATGATAAAGTTCAATCATGTTGAAAAGACCATTTATAATATGTGTTTTATTCTGTTCTATTGTGAAAATGTCTCCACCATCTTATTGCAGAGAAAGTGGAGTGGTATCAATTAGGGAGGTAAAGAGAAACAGGTGAGGCCAGTGGGATATCTTTAGGAAGCACTGCATTCACAGGAGAATGCTTTAAGAACCTCACCTCCAGTCAATTAAGGAATATTGTCCAAATAATATCACCTAACCCTCAGCAGCTTTGAATTAAAGAATTGAAAAATGTATTGTTCACTACCTAAGGGGATAATGTTGGCTTTCGTTTTTTTTCTTACAAGATGTTTGTGTTCATGGTGGACATCATTATAAGGCACACCAAAAAGAGAAAAATAAAATTTTAAAGTTTAAAAAATAACATATTTCCATTTTTATACTGTTTCATTCAACGGTGTCCTTTTATTCTGAGTCCATGGTAACATAATTCTTAGATAACCCGTAAGTATTAGAGTGGGGCTGTTTTTTTGTTTTTGTTTTTGCTGTTCTGGTGTGGCACTGTAGGATAAACACAGGACTGCAAACCACAAAGTTGAAACCCACAAGTTGTTCCTTAGAAACCCTATACAGTATCACTATAAGTTTGAATGACTCAATGACACTTACAACAACATTTGAATATGACATGATCTTTTGTCATGCATAAACTACACAAAACCCAGGATATTCTTCCCAGTTGTACATTACAGCCCAAGGAAGGAAAAAACTAAATGCTTATAACTAGAATATCAACAATGATTGGTTTCTTATTTTTCAAATTCTTTAAAAAAGCAATTTGACTGAATGTAAATAAAACTTGCAAAAAGAGAAAAATGGAAAGACAATTAGAATTCTGCATACTGAAATATTCTCTACTGAAAGTTGACTCTTAGCACTAACTGTGCCATGTTGTTGTTGTTGCTAAGTGCTAACAGCAACCCTATATAGGGTTTCTGAGGAACACTAGTAGGTTTGAACCTCCAACCTTATTGCAAGCAACCTAGTGCTTATCCTACAATGTCATATATAAAGTGGACAAAAATAATGCTGCTTTGAATTTGTAAGAAGGTAGATGTTCTCCTGTTAACCCATAAAGGACAGTTTAAACATAAGAACTTAATCATACTCTGTTTAATTTTTAAAGTGATTTAATTTTCCTTACGGAAACATTTCCAAAACTCCAAATAAAAATTCATCTAGATAAAACTTAAATTTCAATACCTCTGTTGTTTTATGACCTCAAGACATAAAATTCTGTTGAAGAAGTCATAGAGTAAGCCTCTATTTGAAGGGAAATGTATTGAGAGGCTTATATTGAATTTGTTTAAATTATCTTTATTATTTCCTCCATTCCTAATATCATTTTATATGCTTGGCTGCCAAATTATGTCGCCTGCACTGTTTTATTAAAATAATAAAATTTGAATGAAAATATTTCAGATATAACGCTTCATATGTTTCTTATAGTTTATATGAGAGAGTAGTTTATAACAGCTTTATTAAGATACAATTCATGCATTTAAAGAGTACAATTCAGTTATTTATGTGTTCTGGTGTAGCGCTGTAGGATAAGTACTATTAACCACAAGGTCACTCCTAGGAAACCGTATATAGGGTCACTATAAGGTGGAACTGACTCAATGGCACTTAACAACAACATACTGAATGATACACAATCATCTGTATAATTCATTTAAAAATGTTTTTATTATTCCACAAAGAACCCCCATACTTATTACCAGTTATTCTCCATTTCCTTCCAACCTCTTCTACCTATTATAGATGTTTTATACAAAAAGAATCATACAGTATATGAATATGACATCTTTGCTGAGTTGTTTCTTTTACTTAGCACAATATTTTCCAGATTTATATATGTTTTAGCACATGTAAGTATTCCATTCTTTTTTATTGCTGTTGTTGTTGCTGAGTGCCATCGAGTGAGTTCCAACTCATAGCAACACTGTATAGGGTTTCTGAGGAGTAGCTAGTGGGTTTGAACTGCTGACCTTGTGGTTAGCAGTCCAGTGCTTGTGATATAGCAATATTTTGTTATATGGAAATACTGTATTTTGTTCATTTATTTATCAGTTTATAGACATTTGGATTGTTTTCACTTTGGGGCTATTATGGATAATATTGCTATTAATACCCATGTACAAGTTTTTGTGTAGGCATATGCTTCATGTCTATCGGATATATACCGAAGAGTAGAATTTCTGAGTAATATGCTGGTTCTGTGTTTAACCTGTGGAGGAAACTGACCGTTTTCTAAAGTGGCTTCACCATTTTCATCCCCACCAACAGTGCATGAATGATTCGGTTTCTTACAAATATGTGCATTATCTGTCTTTTGTTTTGTTTTATGATAACCATCTAGTAGATGTGAAATGTAACTAATTGTAGATTTACATTTTCCTAATGACTAATGACTAAAGGAGCTCTTGGTAGTGTAGTGATTACCAGTAGGGCTGCTAATCTCAAGATCAGCAGTTTGAACCTACCAGCAGCTCTGTGGGAGAAAGATGAGGCTTTCTGCTCCCTTAAAGCTGTATAGCCTCGGAAACCTGTACAGGATCGCTATGAGTCAGAAATGACTGCAAGACACATTGCACAAGGCACATAACCACCCCCACCACCAATGATTAATGAATGATGTTAGGAATCTTTTCATGTATTTATCAGCCTTCACTATTCAGATTCTTTGTGCAAGGGTTCCAATATTGTTCAACTTAAGAGTTCAAACTTCACATTACCTTAAAAAATTACCTTACCTTTGAAATTACCATGACCTTAAAAATTCTCTTTGTTATTTTAATTTAATATAAAAATTTCTTAGTCATTTTCATTGCTACTTACAGATAATGAGGTAGAAAGATGAAAAAAATCTAAGGTCAATACTGGTTAATAGGACTTTTGGATTAGTGGTTATATAGTAACTCATTTAGTCCAGCTCTTGATTTGACATATTTAGGAACACATTCACAGAGACATTTAAAAAAGGACATTAAACAAATATGCTTTTTTTTTTTTTTTAAGTTTTAATTGTGAATTGAGTTATAGCTTACATGGGAGAACATCACTGTTTCATTGCAATTATTACAATCTCCTCCATGCATCATCATTCAACAGTATTTGCTTCTATTCCCTCTGGATTTTTTTGTTGTTTTTTGGGGGGATGTTACAAAAATACTTAGGTTGTTAAAAATAATTTAAACAACCAAAGGGCACATTCTGCAAACCTGCCTCTCCTGGTCACCAGCACACAAGCTTTCTCTTTCCACAATTCTACAGTCCTCAGCTGCTCTCTCTCTCCATGTCCTCATCTCTGCCACCATCTCAGGTGTTGCTGCTTCTCTGGATAGGGTCCCACATTCCACTCATGCTCTTCTCCCTTGATGGTCCTAGGGTCCTCTATTTCTATACTGTAAGATTAACTACTCTCCCATTTTTGTTACAAAATGTCTACCTTTACAGTTGTGACAGTCGCAATTAGTCATGATAACAATTATTCACTATTGAATCATATGAATCTTATCCCCATCTCTTTTCACCAATGAAAACTATTCAGTGGGAACCTTCCCCCACACACTCTTAACCTAAATGCCCTCTTGAAAACTTGTAAGCCTGTCACGTCCTGCCTTTATAGCCCCCTCATTTTAGGTAGCCAATGTTTAAGTTGCCTGTCCCTATCTACCCTGTATACATAAGGGATAGGATTGATACTTGATGTGAAGACTCCTCTCCTCTCAGTTGGGATTTGGAGCTACTACATTAATAAGCATAGGTCAAGTTCATCAAATTGTAGCAATTTACACTATCAAAAAAAAATTTTTTTTTTTTTCTTCCTCTAGCTGAGTTCTCTGGTAGCGTAGTGGTTACGAATCGGGCTGCGAACCTAAAGGTCAGCAATTCGAAACTACCAGCCGCTCCGCGGGAGAAAGATAAGGCTTTCTACTCCCGTAAGGATTTACACCCTCGGAAACCCTGTACAGGGTCGCTATGGGTGGGAACCGACTCGACGGCACTTAACAACAACAACAACAAAGCTGAGTTCTGATCATCAAGCCATCGAGGCTAGGTCAAATGGATATTATCTGCAAGTTTGGGCATTCTTGTGTGTCTCCCCTCACTTCATATCAGCTGGATGCTTCACTCTCAGCTCTAGCCCTCTATGGCTATGTCCTTGTCCTTGGGCTCAAGTGTCCTTAAGGACACTTTGGACCAACCAGCCCTTCCTCTTCTCTTTCTCATCTCCAGGTCAACGGGATTCAATGGCCTGGGGTTGAACTCAGCCCGTTTCTTCATTGCTGCCTTTCATCCTCTTCCACTCACCAGTAGACCAATGTGGTTGCCAGCAAACTTACATGCCTGCTCATGTGTTCCCTTTGAGTTTCAGTCTTGGAGAGGGGCATAATATGCTTCTTGGTGGTGAATCCCAGCAGAGATTTCAAACACCAACTTTGATTCAAGCATCGATTCCAATTTCCTGAACATCAGCTGTTATCAATTATCTTTTATCAGTGACATGTGTTAGGGTCAAAACCCTTTCAGGTTATACTTACTCTTGAACATTTCTAACTTTAGAGAAGCTGCCACAGACACTGATGTGAACACTTACTGACTCCACCTCTATTTTGCATGAACTCTACAAAGAGTTCAAAGGCCCACATTCAAAACCCTTCTCTTGACTCAGAGAAACAGCTTTTGTTTTTCACTATTTTTCCAAATTATCAATCTAACCAACCAGTTTTCTGTGGCTTGCATGTTAAGTCAGATCATTGGCCTCTTCTGTTTCATTTTCTTAACTCTCTGGCCAGCACTCCAAAGGAAAAGGAGGTAGGTACATTAATTTTCCAGCATATTTCTTCCATTCCAGATGGCATGTATAAACTCTCTCCTGCCGTTAGTTCTTAAACGCAGATCTAATATTTCAGCTTTATTACTGAATGTGAAAACTGACGCTTGAACAAAGTACTTCATTTGGGGGAAGGTCTCTTTTTTATGAACAAAAAATTATTCCTTTAAAATAGTTGTGCTTCTGAATAATTTAAATACATTTCAAACCAACTATCGATATTTTAGAAGATAATTCACAATATTTCCTTATTGATTCACAAAAATTCAAGAAAAATTCAAACTCATATTCTTAATCCTCCTCTCTTGTACACAAAACAGGGTTAACATTATTTTTAAAACTAACATTTCTGGGCAGGGATTATTTTAACTAATTCTCTTCTTTGTGTCAGAACCATGACACAGTGCTGAGAATTAGCTACTAATTTCCTTTTCACTTACCCTTTCAAACTTTTCCATTTATTCTAAAATCTTCCTCATACCAGGTAATACCACTTTAAAAAAGCCAAGCATTTTTATTAAAGTGAGATTCCTACACAGGGGAAACAACATGGAAAGCTGTGATCTGAGACGACAGTTGGTTTACTCTTACCATTTGATCACAAAATTTTGGTGCCATCTGTGGGAAGCCACACAGGCAAATGTGTCATCACATCTAATAATGAAAAGAAAAAAACAGACAGAACGTGCTGGAGAAACAGACTGCTTTAATTACCCCCTCACAATGCTCCTTGAGAATTTAGAGGAAAAGCATTGTGCATGCAAATTATTTACATAAAGCAAGTAGCCAGTGCTGAGAAATTTTTTTTAAAAAAAGACAGGATGCCCTTGTGATTTCAGCATGTCCAATGGAGAGCAGAAACAGACATATGATAAAGGTTGGAGAAAAAAAAAAATAGAACAGGTTTGCTAATAAGATGAAGAGTATGGTTATTATCTATTACTCCCAAAACGCAAAACTTCAACCTTCTAATTCAAATATAAGCTACACTTCAGGAGAGTCAGTGCAGGAAGAGGTTGAGGGCATACAAACAACTCCAAGACACAGGCTCTTAACCTGCCCCATTGCTATTGATGAAACACTCATTGGCTCCCAACGCTTACTCTTTTCTTCATTCAAACCTAGAATAGTGACCAAGAGTGTAATGTGTTCTTGAAACCTAAGTATTCTCAGAAAAAGATGAGAGAGTGCAAAAGCCTTTTCCTTCCTTCCTTATTGTTCCCCAAAACTACAAGAGTTGCTCCTCAACAGTTCAAAACAGATGGGCAAGATACAGTGACTCATCACCTGACCCTCATCTGTGCAACATCTATTACACAGGATATTCTAAGAATTTTGCTTCCTTCATTCTGAGATCAGCACAAGTTATACACTTTCTCTAATCAAAATGAAATCATTCCATTTATGTTGGTTTTTGTTTGTTTGTTTAAAGTTTTTATTGTGAATTGAGTGATAGTTTACCTGAGAGAATATCGGTTTTACACTTGTTTCATTACAATGATTACAATCTCCTCTGTGCATCACCATTCAACAGTATTTACTTCTATTCCTTCTGTATTTGGGGGTGGGGGGTGTACACAAAAACACTCAGGAATATATAATCATTTAAACTACCAAAGGGCACATTCTGAAAACCTGCCTCTTGGCCACCAGCACCTGGCTGCCAGCACACTGCTTTTCACTTTCCATGAGTCTAGAGTCCTCAGCTGCTCTATTTCTCCATGTCCTCATCTCTGTCTCCATCTCCAGTGTTTCTGCCTCTTTGGATAGAGTTCCAGCTCATGCTCGTCTTCCTTGATAGTGCTAGGGTCCTCTTTTCCTACACCGTAAGATTAACTACTCTCCTCTCCCTGTTATAAAACTTCTACCTTTACAGTTGTGACAGTTGCAATTAGTCATGATAGCAGTTACTATTGAATCATAAGAATTTTATCCCCATCTCTTTTCACTAGACCCTTCTAGACAATATGAATATTATTCAGTGGGGATTCTACCTTCCCCACACATTCTGAAACTAAACTCCCTCTTGAAAACTTGTAAGCCAATCACCTTGTGTCTTTATAGCCACCTCATTTTAGGTAGCCAGTGTCTAAGTTGCCCATCTTTATCAACTCTGTATACAGAGGGGACAGGATTGATACTTGATGTGAAGACTCCCTCGCCCTCAGCTGGCATCCTAAGCTACCACATCCACAAGTACAGATCAAGTTCATCAAATTGTAGCAATTTACA
>NW_006408724.1:3975616-3995936 GCF_000296735.1 Chrysochloris asiatica
AGAACAGTCAAGTATCTTAACATTATTTCCCCTTTTTTACCCATTCAGACTATGCCTTGAACCCTGTATCACAGAGCCCTGTTGTTCCAAGATTGAGCATGCATCACTATTTACCTCTGTGTCATTTAGCCCAAGCAAACCTGCCTCAGTGTTCCCCTATCTAGCTTGTTCTACCTTTCCCCTTCCCTTTCTTGTGTATTGCCCTCCCCAACACCCACACTATGGTGTGTCTATCCCCTACCCTCTGTGCTATTGTCCTCTCCCTCCCTGCCTTGGTAACCAACAGATATATTTTTTTTTTCCTTTTAGTATGGGTATGTTTTCTTAAGTTTTTACAATTCCATTTATGTTTGCTTTCCACTTTATCTCTGTTCATTTCCCAAATCATTTCTATTCACCTCTACCCTATTGTCTGTATATGTGCAACTTAGAGAAAGCCTCCACTAACCCTCTATCCTGCACTAGTCCAGTAACTTATACTATCAGCAATGGGCAAATCTCTAATTTACATGGGGTCTGTGGAATTGAAGTGATTAGAAAAGAGGAAACAGGGAACCCAGGAACTGACTAATGAATAGTTTTTAGTTGTGGTGACAAATACATACAGGAATTTTTAAATAAATAAAATAAAATAGTAGCCATCAAGTCAATTCTGACTCTTGATGATCCTACCTATGTGAGAGCAGAACTATGGTTCATAAGATTTTCAGTGACTGATTTTTCAGAAGTACATTACCTTTCAAGATGCCTCTAAGTTGACTCAGCCTACCATCATTTGGTTAACAGCAAGTACATGAGCTGGTTGTACCACCCAGCTCTTTACAGCACATTACCACTATCACATCCATCCACTGCCTTCGAGTTGATTCCTATTCATTGTGACCCTACATAGCAGAGTGAGTAATGTCCAGCCTGCAGGCCGCATTGTTACAGTCATTACAAGGCCTGCAAAATTATTTGATCTGACCATGCCAAGGCAACAGCAGTTCCAGTCATCCCATTAGCAGTGAGTCAATTAAATGTTTGACCAAATATATTAAGCTACTTTTTAAGGTGATAATGATGTATAGATCACTGATGATATTATAAATTTTGGCAGGAAAAAAAGTTTCCCACCACTGCTATATAGGGTTCTCAAGACTGGAAAATAATTATTTATGGAAGCAGACATCCTCATCTTTCTCCCGCAGAGTGGCTGATGGATTTTAATTGGTGACCTTGCAGTTAGCAGCTTGATGTTTGACAATAAATATACACCCACTCCTCACTTATGGACATTGCTATGTAAGAGTCCTGATGTGGCATTGTGGGATAAAGCACTGGACTGTAAGGTCCAGTTCAAACTCAGCAGTCACTCCTCGGAAATGCTATGTGGGATCACTATGAGTCAGAACCAACTTTATGGCACTTAACAACAACAACAATGTTCCAAAGACCAGGTTGTTATGTGAAGTCAGTGTTACACGAAAATAGATGATAAAGTGGTGGATGACTATATCATCACATAACTGCCAAATTGCATCAATACATAACTGCCAAACCACTAAGAACCATGGCCCAGTCAAGTTGACACATAAACTTTCACCATCACAGCCAGCATTAGTCTCACCTTATACTTCAGCATTTATTACTGCCAGATATGTGTCATTAATGCACAAAATCATCAGGTATGTACTTGGATTATTGTTATAAATGCAAAATGTCAGATAATAACATGGCAGATGGTTAAGGGATATGAGTTTTATAGTATGGTCATGCAACAATAAGGAGCTCTGGTAGTGTAGTGGTTACAAATCGGGCTGTGAACCTCAGGGTCAGCAATTCAAAACTACCAGCTGTACCATAGGAGAAAGATGAGGCTTTCTGCTCCCGTAAAGATTTACAGCCTTGAAAACCCTGTACAGGGTCACTATGAGTCAGAACCGACTCCACATAACCACCAACCACCTTGCAACAATAAACTTTAAATGACACTTTACTTAATCTTTTTCCCCATTTAACACTTTTAAAGTATTAAAACTTGCAACCCCTAAAAATATGCAAAAATACTATTTAAAATAACTTCACAAATAAATTTGCATAGAAAATTTTCATTCAGAATAATATGTTTTCTAAACATGTATGATAATTTCTGATGATCATTCATTAATCAGAAATATTACTAAGCAGCACCTACTATGTATCTGGCATCCTGGTGTGGTGTGTGAGTAAATACATTAGACTGCAAAGTTGGTTTGAACCACAGGGTCATTGGTTCAAGCTCACCAGTCACTCCTTGTAGTGGTGGTGGTAGTGGTAGTGTGCCATGGAGTTGGTTCCAATTCATAATGACCCTGTATAGGGTTTCCAAGGCTGTAAATCATTACGGCCTCATCTTTCTCCCATGGAATGGCTGGTAGTTTCGAACTCCTGAACTTGAGGTTAGCAGCCTAATTCATAACCACTATGCTACTAGAGCTCCTTAACCACTACTTAGAAACCCTATATAGGGCTGCTATGGGTCAGAACCGCGAACCTTAAGGTCAGCGGTTCGAAACTACCAGTCGCTCTGCAGGAGAAAGATGAGGCTTTCTACTCCCGTAAAGATTTACACCCTCGGAAACCTTGTACAGGGTCGCTATGGTCGGAACCGACTCGACAGCACTTAACAACAACAACAACATGGGTCAGACCAACTCAACGGCACTTAACAACAACAACTGTGTGTCTGAAGACCTGGAGTGGTGCTGTGGGTTAATGCACTGTACTACAAGGTCATTTTGAACCACAAGGTCAGTGGTTCAAGCTCACCAGCCACTCCTTGGAAATGCTATACTGAGTCACTTTGAGTTGGAACCGACTCACTAGCACTATTCTAGGTGCTGGGATACAACAGTGTATAACACAAACAAGATCCCTGCTGTTATAAGTCTTACTTTCCAGTGAGGGATATAGATAATAAATGTCATTTAAAGTAAAATATATAGCATGTAAGAAAGTGTGCAAAGTGATAAGGAGGAAAATAAACTATAAAAGGAAGACAAAGTGTGTGTATTTCTGTTGTCATTTAGAATTGAGTAACTGAGGAAAGCACACTGAAAATGTGACTTGAGTGAAGATTAGAAGTAAAAGGATTGCATGACGCCTGTATATACCTGGAAGATCAGCATTAACAATGTTGAAACTACATACAGATACAATTCAATGCTTTTTCATGTAACGCGTCACAAATGCTTCATCTTATTTTAAATTACATAAGAAAAAAGCACAATCTGTCAACACATGCATTTAAATATGACATGTTTAAGAAGATTAAATTTATATTAAAATGTGAATTAAAATTTAATTTCATGTAAACACGATTTTAAAAGGCAAAAGCTTGTCAGCATCTGATATTTGGTATTTTTTAATTTTGTGCTTTAAAAAAAAAAAATCAACCAGTTTCAGACTCCTATTTGCAAGTGCATTTTTGTAAATAACATATTGTGAGTGGGGATATTCTTATTTCTCAATAAGTAAAAAATCAAAAGTGAAATGGTTACCAATATGATATTTTTTTCCCCTTTTAACATTGGGTTTTTAAAGTATGGGGTGTTGTAGTTCAACATGGCATATTTGATCACATGAACATGATGAATGGTTCTTATGAATCTCATGTTGAGGTGAATTTGTAAACACAACATCATTTGTATCTCTCCACTAATTTCAGCATCCGTTTCCCTTGTATCATATAGCAAGTCTGTCACAGATTTAAAGGAGTCCTTGTAGTGTAGTGGTTAAAATGTTCAACTGCTGGCCAATAGTCTGCAGTTCAAACCCACCAGCCGCTCATTGGGAGAAAAATGTGACAATCTGCTTCCACAAAGATTCCAGCCTTGGAAGTGCTATGGGGTCATTCTACTCTATACTCTAGGGTCGGTGTGAGTTGGAATTGACAAGAGGGCAATGGGTTTGATATTATGGAATTAAATGATATATGATCAATAATATTAATAATAAAACATTTAGACTTGTATAATGGTCAGTGGCCCCACCACAATGTGATTAGCAGGGTTTGACTAAATAATAAAGCATTTGATTTACTGTATCTGGATCACAAGTAACTAAGCTTCAGCCTCGTATGCTCATCAGTGGCAACATCAATGGGCTCAAACGTAATAACAATTGTGAGGATAGTGCAGGAACCAGCAATGTTTCATTCTGTTGTTCATGTGTCATTATAAGTCGAAACTGACTTGATGGCACCTAACAACAACATGCTCATCAGTATACATTTGGACACTCATGAACGAGTGTTTTAAAGGAAAGAAATGTTTATATAATTTTCATGCTTCTCATCACCCTTAACTGCCTTTAACACTGAATCACATGCAGTACTTTTAGAAACATCATTGCAATTGAGCAACATTATAGCAAAAGAAGAGACGTAGTAGAATAAAGTACTGGGCTCAGTGGGATGGAGACGCAGGACCTATATCAGGGAAGCCTTCTAATAATTCAACAGAATGACTCAATGACAAGTAGGAAGTAAGCAGGCAGAAGAAGAGGAGAGAAGGTCTGCCCAAAGGCACACAGATTTAGGGAACAGACAGTGGTTAAGAGTGAGCTGCAATATGAATCAAGGGAAACACTTTAGTTGAGGGAAGAAGAAAGTAAATCATGAAATCAAAACCAAACTCACTGCAATGCAGCTGAATTGATTCTCATTGTTGTTGTTAGGCGCCATCGAGTCGACACCAACTCATAGCGACCCTATGCACAGCTGACTGAAACACTGCCCGATCCTGGGCCAACCTCACTACTGGTACCACACTTGAGTCCATTGATGCTGCCACTTGGCCTATCCATCTTGTTGGGGGGGCTTCCTTCTTTTCTCTGACCCTCCACCTTACCAAACATGATATCCTTCTCCAGCAACTGGTCCCTCCTGACAAGATGTCCAAAGTATGAGAGACGAAGCTTGGCCATCTTGGCCTCCAAGGAGCACTCTGGCTGCACTTCGTCCAAAATGGATCTATTGGTTCTTTTGGCAGCTCATGGCACTTTCAATATTCTCCTCCAACACCATGACTCAAAAGCATCAATTTTTTTACGGTCTTCCTTATTCACTGTCCAGCTTTTGCATGCATATGAGGTTATTGAAAATACCATGGCTTGTGTCAGGCGCACCTTAGCCCTCAAGGTGACATCTTTGCTCTTCAACACTTTAAAAAGGTCTTGTGCAGCAAATTTGCTTAATGCAATATGCCATTTGATTTCTTGACTGCTGCTTCTGTGCAACTCTATAAAACAGAGTAGAATTACCCCATAGGTTTTTGTTGTTGTTGTTAGTGTCAACAAGCTGGTTCCGACTCATAGCGACCCTATATAGTGTTTCTGAGGAGCAGCTGGTGAGTTTGAATCACTGACCTTGCAATTCAAACTGACCTTTTTGTACAGTGTGTATCCTACAGTGCCATACACCATAGGATTTTAGAGGCTGTAAGTCTTTATGGGAGCAAACTGCCTAATCTTTCTCCGACAGAGTGGCTGGTGAGTTGAAGCATTTAATCTTCTGGTGAGCAGCTGAATGAATAACTTGCTGAGCCACTAGTTGCAAATAAGCTTAGACTTTATTTTCTATTGGTGATGAGCCATCCAAGGATGTTAAGCATGGAGATGAAGTGTTGAGATTTGTGTATGACAGCAATTCAATAAGATTTACAAGAGTTAAGGAAAACTGGTGGGGTTTTGTCAAAGTAATAGTTTCCCTTTTTCTCATTCTTATTTTATACTCTCCTGTATGTTCCAAATAGATGAAAGCATGTCTTTATGCATTCTTGTTAGGAATCACTAAAATCACTTTAGTAGGACAACATGAGTTCTCAGTCTTCAATAGCTTTATATATTACCTTTATTTTATTCAGTTTTCTCATAGAATAAAATAAGTCCATGAGGCAAGTGGGAGGGAGAGATGTTAGAGATTTGCTGGTGAGTAGTTCATCTTAACTGAATGACTGACTGATCAGTCATCTGTAATCAGGGGACAATAAGATGACCCAGAATTTCTAGAGGTACTAGATTGGGCAAAGTGACAAAAATCACAAAGTCAAGAAGTTGAAACTGTGTGTGGTAAAGTGTAAAGGATAAAAGCATGGGAACTGGGAAATTTGAGTTTTAATTGCCAGTGATTATCAGGAACTATGAAAGATCTGAAATCTTACCCTACTTGCAAGTTAACAAGTTGCCACAGCTTCAAGGATACTTATGGAAGACACAAGATACACGGATCTATCAGAGGATAACAACAGTAATAGAGTGTCCTCATTGACTTGTTCTAGTTCCTTAAAAGCTAATGCCCACAGGGAAATATGACAAGGGTTAGGAAGTGTTTGTACATGAAGTGAGTTGTGTTGTTCCTGAGGAGGAACACTGAGCTTAGGAAACCCCAATCTTTTAGAATGGGTTGCAAGAAAATTGCCTAAGCTTTGCTCTGGAGAGAGACATTATCACTCTTAAAGCCATCTTTAAAAAAAGATTGTTGTTGTTAAGTGCCATTGAGTAGGTTCTGACTCATAGCAACCCATATAGGGTTTCTGAAGAGCAGCTAGAACAAAAAAAACTCCATTTACATCACATGCAAAAACATTAGGTAGTGGTGGTTGCATGTCATAGAGTTGGTTCAAGTCATAGCAACCCTGTATAGGGTTTCTGAGGCTGTAAATATTTATGAAAGAAGCAGAAAGTCTCATCTTTCTCCTACAGAGCTACTGATAGATTCAAATGGATGTTGTAATCCGCTACACTACCTGGATTCCTTCAAAAAATAGAAACCCAATAAAATTGCTTCTCAACAGTAGCTAGTCAGATTATCTGTCTTCACTGAATTTGTTTTTTCATCAATAAATTGGGGATGTTAGTTAACTTCTAGAATGGTGGGTATAGTTCTGTGCCATGGAGTCAGTGTCCACTCATAGTGACCATATATAGGGTTTCCGAGGATGTCAATCTTTACAGAAGCAGAAAGCCTCACTTTTCTCCCTAGGAGTGACTGGTAGATTCAAACCGCTGACCTTGTAGTTTGCAGCCCAAGCAGTAACCTACTGTGCTACCAGGGTTCTTTAATTTCTAGGGTTGTTTTTGCTGTTAAGTGCTGTTGAGTCAGTTCTGAATCCAAGAGACTATACAGGGCTTCCAAGGAGCGGCTGGTGCTAACCACCAACCTTGTGGTTAGCAGTCTAGTGCTTATCCTACAGTACCATACCAAGACTCTAGAGAAGTCTGAGATAAAGCATTACCCCAAATTTAAAAAGTGCCCAAATTATGAGTATTTCACTTTTTATATTATGTTGGAAAATAATATTTATATTATTTTCTGATAACCTTGTTGAAAATGTAATTTTGTTACCACCATATATATTTGCACTAATAATCTACAACTAAACATAAATTAATAGATGATTACAACCCAGTAGATTAAAGGCTAATCTCCTAAAATTGATACCGTGTTATGGTTGTTTTGTCCTGTCAAATGTTAACCAATCCTATAATTAATATAGCAATTGTACATTTCTGCTCTCTCTAAATACCTTTTTCTCAAATATTCCTTAAACCTGTTCTTTTATCATTTTGCTGGTTGTCTCATAAGGACATTTACATATACTAGAAATAACTATGTTTGAAAAATGTGATTATCAGGTTATGATAATTAAATGAGACAATGCTGAAGCTGACTAACATAGTCTATGTGATCAATAAATATTAGCTATTTCCTACTATAGCTATAAAATGCTATGAACTGAGAATAAATCTTGCCAGTTCCATCATAAAAGTGAGGTCATATTGTTGTCTAATAGTTTTAAAATAAGGAGCTCTCTTAGCAAAGTGGTTATGAGTTGGGCTGCCAACCTCGAGGTCAGCAGTTCGAAACCACCAGCAGTTCCACAGGAGAAAGATGAGACTTTTTGCTCCCGTAAAAATTTACAGCCTCAGAAACCCTGTGCAGAGTCACTGTTGGAACCAACTCCATGGTACTTAATGACAACAACAGTTTTTAAATGTTTGGCCTTTTCCACCAGTTGCTATATATTTTCAGAACCAATGTCATTTTGATTGCAGTCACTCTACTTCCAAAACTTAGCCAGTAAAAGCCCTGTGCATCACAGGGGATCAGATCCACAACTGATCCTGTGGATGGTGCAGGACTGAGCAAGTGTTCCATTATATTATAATGGGGATGACAGTATATAACCACAAAATCTCCTGAAATACACAGTAGGTTCATGAAACAGTGTTTAAGTCTGTGAACTAAAGCACATTTGTAACAAGAGCAATGTAACTATGAAAATACATGTTTAACTAGCTCTGTATTTTTAGCTATTCTCATTATGTTCCCTTATCAGCTGTTTTTGTGTGTGTGTGTGTGTCCTTCAACTGCATCTATCATTTTAGTTTCAGAGATGGAGGGAAGGTAAATACAATTTTGGAATTGGGAGGATATGACTTAGAGACATCCTATTCAGGCCTAAAGAACAAGTTAAAAATGCCTGCCCCTTTCCTCCTAGTTGTTTGAAGAACAACATAATTTAGAGTGGGAACCACTCAGATATCTATGTGGATGTCTGCAGTGCAGGATTTTGAAGCCCATGCAGGAGAAAGAGGTTAGTAGGTTGGTTTAGGAGGCCATGGAATTGAGATGGACTCTTCCCTAATTCTCTCTTTGGGGGGAAATCTTCATACAGAGGACCCTTGAGCTAATTTGGAATAACTCAATGTACTTAAGTGAATGTGGTCTGAAAAAGTGAAAGCCAAGCTTGTCTTCCTAATCATTCTTTGCTTCCTATGTGGAATGAATGGGCGCTACGAGAAAAGCCAGAGTGCTTGCTATGGAGCCCATGATGGCCAGGGCAATGTAACTTCAGCATGAAGACGGCATGAGCTAGGGACCAGATGATAGGTTTGATAATGATTCTGAGGAATCTGCCAAACTGTGATGGTCAAGGGGAAACTAAGACATCCAGAAGAGTATGTGTGAGACTGACTCTAAATTCTGACACCCTGAAAAAATATATACTATGAATTAGGAAGACAGTAGAAGATTTGATACATTTGAGTTATGATATTGGAGAAGACTATTAAAGGTACCACGGACTGTTATAAGAACAAAGAAATCTGTGTTGGAGGAAGTACAACCAAAATACTCCTTAGAAGGTAAAATAGCCAGGCGTTGTTTCTCATGCTTTGGACATATAATCAGGAGGGACCAGTCCCTGGAGAAGTACATCATGCAGGTAAAGTAAAGGGTCATCGAGAGAGAAGATTTCCAAGTTGATGGATTGGCACCATGGCAGCAACAATGGGTTCAGACATAGCAGCTGTTGTGAGTATGGTACAGAACCGAGTGGTGTTTTGTTCTGCGTAGGGCTCTGGTAGCGTAGTGGTTACGAATCGGGCTGCGAACCTTAAGGTCAGCGGTTCGAAACTACCAGCCGCTCCGCGGGAGAAAGATGAGGCTTTCTACTCCCGTAAGGATTTACACCCTCGGAAACCCTGTACAGGGTCGCTATGGGTCGGAACCGACTCGATGGCACTTAACAACAACAACAACAGGGTTACTATGGTTCGGAACTGACTTGACAGTACCTAACACCAACAGCAACATGAGTTATCGTAGACATGAATAGCTGATGTTACTAAGTTACCCAAATCTTAGCGGATGTCAGTTCCCATCAATCAGTCTCACACATACCCCGTCTAATTCCACAACCTTGTAGATTTCCCCCTACCTGCCATCTTGAAAAAAGGCAAGGAAAACATAAAATGAATCTAGAAATAGCTGCTATTGTGTGGAGAAAGATCGGCAGACTGGAAAAGTACTGAAGGTCAGCATGTGGTATATGCTGTTATGAGCAGCAGTAGCTGCTTTCATGGCCAAGAGATCTGATATCCTGGGAATTAAACCTATTGAAAGTATGCAATTCTTCTTCGGTTTGAACACTCTGTGTTTTTACCAAAGTGACCGTTATCGCTGTTTGAGTTTTTACAATCATGTGGATATAAAACAAGCCAAGAAAATTTGCCAACTACTTAAAATTTAAAAATAAAAAAAAAGGAATCTAGAATACTAAACAGTTGTCCAAAGAATAAAGTTAAGCCTAAAGATGGTCAAATTATTCTGTCCCACTTGCTTCATATCAGATTAGGCTAGATTTTCCTTTTCAACTTCTATTAATCAGGTAAATACCAATGAGAAACATCTGATCAGGTATAGAGAAATATAAAAGTGACAATTTCTTTGTACCTCCAAATTACATTGTGAGTAAATATGTGGCCCCACTACATTTTTTTTTTTTTAATCTCATTAAATACTTTCCATTATTACTTAGGGAAAAAGCAGTTAGAAGAGTTTCACAGTGACAGAGGAACAATCTTGAGTTTTGCTTTTTTAGGATTTCAAACTCTGGCATTACATTCTTTTCTGATAAAATGCCATAATAGTTTTAGAGTTCAAAGTTACAAACATAAATAAAAAGGTTCTGAGTAGTTATCCCTACATGTTTGTCATTTTGTTGTGCTGTGATGACTTGTTTGATGTTGGAGGCTAGGGCACTGGTGTTTCAAATAACAGCAGGGTCATCATTAGTAGACAGGTTTCAGTGGAATGTCCAAACTAAGAGCAGACTGGTGGTGGCAGTGGTCATGTGCTTTGGAGTTGCTTCTGACTCATAGTGACCCTGCATAGGGTTTATGGGAGCCAAAAGCCTCATCTTTCTTCCATGAAATTGCTATTAGTTTTGAACTGCTGACCTTGAGATTAGCAATCCAACTCATAATCACTACGCTACCAGAGCTCCTTTGGAAGAAGAAATAGGTGGTCTACTTCTAAAGGATTCTCCCTTGGAAGCCTTCTGAATAGCAGTGAAATATTGCCTGGCATAGTGCCAGAAGAAGAATATATCAGATTGGAAGGTACTCAGAATACAACTGGAGAAGAGCTGCTTCCACAAAGTAAAGTGGACCTTAAAGACATGAATGGAGCAAAGCTTTCAGAACCTTCATTTGCTGATGGGGTAAACCTCAAAACAAGAAGAAACCACTGCAACATCATCAATAATCAGAACATGGAATCCATAGGACAAAAATGAGATTTTCTGTTCCTGTAAAGATTTACAGCCTCAGAAACACTATACAGGATCACTATGCATCTGGAACCTACTCAATGGCACACAACCACCACTGCTAGTAATATGTTCAAGGTGTAGAGGATACGATGGAGAGCAAAATTACCATGCCTTCTTTTCCAAAATCAGTTTTGTTTTGTTTTGCAAAGACAGATAATCAGCCCTGTAAACTTTCTCTCAATTCACAATAAAAACTTAAAAAAAAAAAATAGATAATCAACAAATAATAAGGCATTAGATAACCAGCTTGCAAATGACATATCTCACTGTATAGAAAGTGCTTCAAAAGTAAGGAGTCCTGGTGTAGTGCTCTGGGATAAGCACTGGACTGCTAACCACAAGGCTAGTGGTTCAAACCCACCAGAGATCCTATACAGGGTCACTATGAGTTGGAACCAGCTTGACAGCATACAAACAAAAAAGCAAGTTAAAAGGTTTTTATTCAGTCTTGTTATTAACACAATTTAAAAACTTTTAAATCCTTAGAAAACAATATAGATGCTAGGAGAAACAGGGAAAAGTTTGCACTGACCCTTTTCCATATGATAAAAATTCCTGATGTCAATTTTAATCAAAATCAACAGCATTGGTGTCCAAAACAGTTTCTGAGAGTTAGATTGTGATCTTTTACCAGAAAAAGTAATATTTTCTTCTTCCTAATTCGCCAAAGAAGTATGGCTTTATAGGCTAATGAATCAAACTGCAAAGTCGTTTGGACTGCAATGTTGGTGGTTCAAACTTACCAGCTGCTCCTTGGAAACCCTACAGAGGGTCACCATGGGTCGGAATCTACTCTACGGCACTTATCAACAACAACAATTCACCAAAATAAAATAAGTAACAAATCTGTGCACAGAATACTCTCATTTAAGTTTTGATGTGGTGTTTTCTTTCACCCGTAAATTTTTTTCAGAGTCTGATGCGTGTTACAATTAGTAGTTGTTGTTATTGTTGTTGTTGTTGTTGTTAAGTGCCGTGGAGTCGGTTCCGACTTATAGTGACCCTATACACGGTTTCCAAAGCTGTAAATCTTTACGGCAACAGAACACCTCATCTTTCTCCCACGGAACGGCTGGTAGTTTCAAACTGCTGATCTCGCGTTGTAGTTCACAGTGCAAATCATAACCACTACGGTAGTGTAGTGGAATATGAGCTGCGCTGCTAACCACAAAGTCGGCAGTTAGAATTTCCCAGCCACTCTGTGGAAGAAAGATGAAGCTTTCTGCTCCGATAAAGATTTACAGACTCAGAAACCCTATCAGAGTCGCTATGAGGCAGAATGACTTGATGGCTCACCACCACCACCACCACGCCCACAATTCGTTTGCTAACATGTGGTAACAGAATAAATCAATAAACAAGTGCTAAATGAAAGTTCATGAAAACTTGGAAAATGACCTGGCTCGGCTTACTTTTTTCCATACTTTTGGCCTCTGATTTTAAATTACACACATGTTGCATCGTTCCATTATCGCTCCCAGTGAACTTGGCAGAATTGTACATATCAGTATTTCAGAAATTAAGCATCAGAACAATCTGAGACAATGACAGTACACTATTGTGGATCCTTAATGTAATTTAACAGAGAACCTATGTTTCCATGCTCAAGAGCTCTACTGGCAACTTTGCAGGCTATTTGAGAAGCAGCAGGGTGATACACAACCGTTAACATCAGCTGTGCTATTTGTGATCTGTAGAGACTCATCCACCGGGAACAGGACTGAGAACATTGTATCCCAGAACATTACATCCTCAGCCCTGAAATGAACAGCAACTTGATTTGATTGCAGAGCACAGTAGTGGGGGAATTTTGGAAAAGCATATTGTTATCTCTAATCCCATGGGACCTGTTCACCTTCCCAACAATCTTTTAATTATTAGGAAGGACTTACTGAAGCTGTAGGCACAGGCACCTCATGCAAGAAAGCTCATGTTCCATACCTTCATTGTGACCTTAGGGAAATTATTAAACTCAGCTCAGTGAATTGTGAAGAGTTGGTAATGATGGCTATTCTGTACATACTGCATAAGGACTTGAGGAACAAGAACAAAATAATATCTTTGTGAAAGATCTTCAGTTTCAACTGTTTATGACAACATAACAAGGGTATGATTCTTCATCTCCAGAAATTTGCCTGCTTCAAAGAGTGCCCCCCTACTCAGCCATTTTGAACATTTCCCAGCGATCTTCCTTCTTCTTGTGCAACCAGGAATCAGTCCTCAGGCCGGCAGTTCACTGTTTCTCTTATTGACCTGTCAGACAATGTTCCCACATTGAAATGCTGCACTTCACTGATGATTCCAGTGCTTAGATTCTCACAGTAAAGCTAAGACCAACCTATGGCTTTCATCAAAACTTTACTGGAGTCACGTAGTTGTTGTTAAATGCCATCAACTTGGTTCCAACTCATAGAAACCCTATATAGAGTTTCCGACGGATGATTGGTGGTTTGAAGCACTGACATTGTTAGCAATCTAGTGCTTATCCTACAGCACCACACAAAATAGTTTCAAATTGGACACTGCTGGTCAAATAGTCCACACACCTAAGTGGACCTTTGTGTTGTTTGGATCTCATTATCTCCTTCTAGTAATTGTCATACTATTCTCTCTACTTTTTCCTTACTTCTCCTTGTTGTTGTTGTTGTTGTTGAGTGCCATCAGTCAACTCATGGCAACCCTATGCAGGGTTTCCTAGGAGCAGCTGGTGAGTTTGAACTTCCGACCTTGCAGTTCAAACTGACCTTGGGGTCCAGTGCTTATCTTACATCAATTTGCCAACAACAGCACTTAAAAATAACAACATTTTGCCAATTTACTATTTATTTCTCAAAACTCCTAGAACGTTGAACATATGCGTCAAAAAGACAAAATAAACGGGCTTCAGTATAGCTTATACCTCAGCATTAGTGTTGGGTGCCATCAAGTTGATTCTGATTGCCAAGGTACTACCAAACTCTATCCATGATGTCTTAACTTTGCTAATATGATCAAAAGTAACATTTAAGACTATTGAATGAGGGTGAATATAGCCAAATTTAACTTCTGGAAATGTCACGAGATATGTGGTGTATACATTGGAATGGTATACCAGAATATTTTCACATTATTTCATCACTCTGCATATTATATCTGTGTGCATTATTTACAGGAGTGCACTATTTATTAAATATATATACGGTAATCTCTGAAAGGCCATAGCTGCACAAAGGTAAATTCTGAAGCCCACAGTGCCAGCATCACCATAGGCCTTCAAACCAAAGGCCAGCTTACTTTAGCTACAAGATTTGCAGCTTAATTTTCAGAGAAAAAAAAATGTGGGATTAAAGAGAGATCTAATGACTGAAGCCCAGAAGAACTATGAGAGTAAATTTAAAATATCACACAGAAAGAAAACAAAAGGTCATTTAAAAGACAGGAAAGAAAGAAAAGACCAAAATGAATGTCAAAAGAGACTCTGAAGCTTGCTTTTGAACATAGAGATGCTAAAGTGAATGGAAGACATAAAGAAGTCAAAGAGCTGAACAGAAAATTTCAAAGGGCAGCTTGAGAAGACAAAATCAAGTATTATAATGAAATGTCTAGACACCTGGAGTTAGAAAGTCAAAATGGAAGAACACACTCAACTGTAGAAAAATTTCAAGCCTCAACCTGCAATTTTCAAGGAGTCTAGGGGCAAAATTCATAAGTTTTTTTTGTATGTGTGCTCATGAGAACTAAGAGGAAGCCATTTGAACAGAACAAGGGGACATTGAATGGTTTAACATTAGGAAAGGTGTGCACCAGAGCTGTGTTCTTTCACCATACTTACTCAATCTATATGATTAGCAAATAATCTGATAAATTGGGTTATATGAAGAACATGGCATCAGACTAGGAGGAAGATGCAGATGATACAACCTTGCTTTTAAGAGAACTTAAAATGCTTACTGATGAAGATCAAAGACCACAACCTTTGGTATGGGTTGCACCTCATTGTAAAAAAAATAAAAGTCCTCACCACTGGACCAATAAATAACATCTTTATATAAGAAGATAAGATAGAAGTTGTCAAAGATTTCATTTTGCTCAGATTAATCATCAACACTCATAGAAGCAGCTGTTAAGAAATCAAACGATGTATTGCATTAGGCAAATCTGCTGCATAAGATCTCTTTAAAGCGTTCAAGAGTAAAGATGTCAGTTTGAGGACTAAGGTTTGCCTGACCCAAACCATGGTATTTTCAATAGCCTCATATGCATGAGAAAGTTGGACAGTGAATAAGGAAGACTGTAGAAGAATTGATGCATTTGAGTTTGGTGATGGAGGAGAATATTAAAAGTACCATGGATCACCAGAGAAACAAGCAAATTTGTGTTGGACGAAGTATAAAGTATAAAGCCAGATGGATTGGCACAGTGACAGCAATAGTGAGCTCAGGCATAGCGACCATTGTGAAATTGGCACCGTGTTTAGCTTTGTAGTGTATAAACTTACTATGAGTTGGTACCGACTCAATGGCACCTAACAACAACAGCAATGGGCAAAATATTGACTGATGCAGAAAGCATCAAAAGAAGTTGGAAGGTATACACAGAGTCACGGTACCAAAACTAAATGATCTATTTTCAACCATATCAAAAGATATCATACGATCAAGAACCAATGGTACTAAAGTGTAAGCTGTGCACTGTAGGCAGAAGAACAAATAAATCAGTGTTGGAAGAAGTACAATCTTTTGAAGCCAGGAAGGCCAGACTTCATCCTTCATACAAGTTATCAGGTGGGACCAGTCCCTGAAGAAGGACATCATGCTTGATAAAGAGGAGGGAGAGCGAAAAAAAGGAAGACTCCCAGAGGAATAATTTGACACAGTGGCCACAGCAATAGGCTGAAGTGTAACAATTGTGAGGATGGTGCAGCACTGGGCAGTGTTTCATTTTGTTATGCATCAGGCTGCTGTGATTCAGAACTGACTAAACAGCACCTAACAACACTTCAGACTTAAAATTTTTTTTTGGTATTTTTTTCTTGTATATTGTTTCTTTCAATCTCAATTGATTATAAGCTGTGTGAGTACAGAAAATGCAACTATTTTTTAGTTGCTTTAATTTATATTCAGAAATTAGGCTCAGTACATCATTGTTGTTGTTAGGGGCCAGTGAGTTGGTACTGACTCACAGTGATCCTATGCACAACAGAACGAAACACTGCCCAGTCCTGGGCCAGTCTCACAATTGCTGCCACACTTGAGTCCCTTGATGTTGCCACTTTTCCAATCCACCGCACTGGGGGGTCTTCTTCTTTTTCTCTGACCCTCCACCTTACCAAACATGATATCCTTCTCCAGCGACTGGCCCAGCACATAGTTGGCGCTCAAAAAGTATTATCGAATGACTGACTAGAAGATTGGGGAATGATGAGTGGAAAGAAAAGCAAGTTCACCCAGTGAAAACCAAGAAGACAAATAAACCCTAATAAACTGGTGAGCCCAATGGCAAGTTTCTATTTGGTGACATGTCTACTCAGGGAACTAGGAAATGCTGGACATGAAGAGGATTGAGAACTTGGGCCTGAGGAAGAATTGAAAAACGGTGATTGTTCTTATTGAAAGGGATAAGAGATACATTTAGATGTTTCTGAGCTTGGTTGTAGCCAATTTAGGAGAATCAAGGCTCCCAAACTACTGGAAAAGTGTCTTTTCTCTGAAATAGTGGTTGTAAACCTAGAGGTACAAACTTCAAGAGCAGGCTGGAGCTCCTGGCAACCAACATGCAGGCTGCCTTCTACCTCCTACACATTGATGTTATGGCCTTCTGATCCAATGTCCCCATTTTAAGGATGACAAGAGGATGACATTGGCAGAGGTGATCCCTGAGCTGAACTAAAGTGAGAATTGGGGAAGAGAGTCACTGAGGGCTGGCAGAAGAGCAGAGTACAAAAGGTTCGCTTGTTAGAAGCTGACAGCAAGGATAGTGTTGATGGTTCTTGTTTTCAGAGAAGAGTGTAAGCAGTGAAGAAATGTGGCTGAGTTGTGACAGCAGCAATTGCAAGTGGAGGAGGTTTGTAAAGGGATCACAGGAAAGGGAGGAGGTGTAGGAACCTATGGGGAGTTGGAGTATCCTTGATCCATGAGCCCATGGCTTTTCAGCAGAGTAGCCTTGTATTCCTGAGCACCCCAGCAGGTCAAGAATTTCTGGCACCATGGACCCTGACCCCAGTGCCTGCAAGCCAAGCTATATTGCTGCCTCTTCTCCAGCCAGAAGTTGGTCCCTTTCTGGGGACTTTCATGTCATCTCATCAGGGATATAACCAGAGCATCTGTTCACATTATTTAATTTTTAATGCCAAAAGTTTAGAGGTTTCACACCCACGACAGCTCTGCTTCTAACAGTTGCTGCTTAACCTGAAGCCAGAAATATTTGCAATGATAAATACAGACTTCTTTTATGTAGAGAAAAATAAAAATGACTGCTAGTCTATAAAATATTAGAGGGAAGGAAAGAGACATTTCACAGACTTAGATTATAGGTAGCCTATGACAGAATAATCCTGCTACTCTAACCTTTAAGCTACAATTTCTATTTGCAAAGTGATTTGTAACCACCTTTGTGAACCTGGCTGTGACAGTTTGTTAATGCAGCAGAGTTTTGTGGTTATCCTGAGGTTACACGTAAACTGTTCCTCAATATTCGCTCTATTTTGTAAACTGTGTCAATACAGCCCCTTGGATTTATCTGCCAACATTCTTCAAAGAAAACCTTCAGAACACTTTTCACAAATGTCATTTAAAAAAAATATTCTTGTAGCATGCTTATGAAAAAGATCCTTAGAGACTGACGTAATAATGGATAAGAAATCCATTTTTTCTTAGAAGAGAATTCTATTAAGAGCTTTCTATTTCCATGAGATTCTCTTGCATTTACATGACTCTTCTGATGCTTCCTGTCTGCTCTTTGTCTCTTCAGACTCCTGCATCCAGCATGCAGAGCTTGCTTCTCTTAGGATTATGTCTTTGGGGCTCGTTGAGCCTCTTCATCACCCCTCACCATATTCTCATTCTTTCTCATCATCTGAATACTATCAGGTGGGGAAGAGTTCATCAATTTTCTTCCTTGGGTTTTCTTTTCTCCTTCATTGTTAGAAAACCAAAATGTGAAAATACAACTCTACAATGAAATCTTAGACGAAATTTTAGAGCCATTCATTGAAAGACAGCTGATTCAACGTTTTTAACGTGCCACCTTATTTCAGAAACACAGATATAGTCATTTCAGCAGGCATAATTTTAAAATCATAATTACAACTACTCAGAAGGAGCTCTGGTAGCATAATGGTTATGAATCGGGCTGCTAATCTCAAGGTCAGCAGTTCGAAACTACCAGCAGTTCCGTGGAAGAAAGATGAGGCTTTCTGCTCCCGTAAAGATTTACAGCCTCGGAAACCCTATGCAGGGTCACTATGAGTCGGAATTGACTCTACAGCACTTAACAAGTACTCAGTGAGCCCAATGTTATTCTATATGGATATCTTCTTCCTTTTTGTTTTTTCATCTTCATTTTGAAATATTCAGTGAGGAGCTGTGCTCTATGTAGTTAATAATTTATTTAACAACTTTTGTTTAAGGGCTTTCTGCTATTATGAAGAGTTTACAGTCTACTCAGCTATTCCTCTACTCAAGTTCTATCACTTCATTCTTAACAAATGTATGTGCATTCATTCTTGGTATACATCTTATAAAGAGTATTTGTTAGCATCTTTAGTATTATTGCTGTTGTTAAGTGCAGTCGAGTCACTTCTGACTCATAGCAACCCTGTATAGGGTTTCCAAGGAGCAGCTGGTGAGCTTGAACCACCAACCTTGCAGTTCAAATGATTTTGCAGTCTGACACATTAGCCCACAGTGCCACACCAGGACTAGTCTGGTAATCAGTGATAATCAAACCATTCAATCTCTTCTTTCCTAAGTGGAAAGATAATGTTAAGATGCGTTTGAATGTGGCACTGTAAACTGAGAGAAGATAGGAGATGGAGAGATGAGAAAATGGAAAAAAGGGGTGGAACCTAAAACAGACACAGATGAGACTCAGAGAAAAAAACATAGAAGAGTAATACCTGATTGATGAACAATGAAAAGGGGCTAAATTGTATAATATTGGAGAGCAGGGTTCAGATCCTTTTCGGAATAGTAAAAATGGTCAATGTAGCTGGACACAGAGAGGAAGGAGATCATGTTAGATGGGTCTATCTACAGAGGCAATAGAGACAATTTTCTTTACATTTCTCATATATTTTAAATTGATTGTTATTGTTAGGTGCCATTGAGTTTGTTTCCAACCCATAGCCACCCTATCTATATACAACAGAATGAAACACTGCAAGGTTCTGTACCATCCTCACAATTATTCTTATGTTTGATACAGATCATTATTGCTGCCTCTGTGTCAATCCATTTTCTTGAAGTTCTTTCACTTTTTCCCTAACCCTCCACTTCTCAAGCTAGATGTCCTTCTCCAGGAACTGCTCTTTCCTGGCATGTCCAAAGCACATGAGACAAAGTCTCCCCATTCTTGCTTCTAAGGAGCAATCTGACTGTACTTCTTCAAAAACAGATTTGTTTTGTTCTTTCAGCAGTCCATGGTTCTTGGTCATCACAGTTGAAATGTATCAACTCTCTTTGTCTTCCTTGTTCATTGTAATGCTTGTGCATGCTTATGAGGTCATTGGAAATGCCATGGTTTGGCTCATGCACACTTTAGACATCAAATTGACATTTTTGCTCTTGAGAACTTTAAAGAGGTCTTTTGCAGCAGATTTGCCTCATGCAATATGTCATTAGATTTCTTGACTGCTGCTTCCATGTGAATTGATTAAAGGGCCAAGTAACATAAAGTCCTTCACAACTTCAATCATCTTCTCTCCATATATAATTATGTTATTTTTTGGTCCAGTTATGAGTATTTTTATTTCCTTTGCATTGAAATACAATTCATACTGAAGGCTGTAATCTTTTTTTTTTTTTAATGTTTTATTGTGAATTATGTGATAGTTTACATGGGGGAATATTAGTTTTACATTCATCCTATCATATATCATTTTATTGCCATGGCTACAATCCCCTCATACACTACAAGCCTGCCCCCCAGTCATCAACACACAGCCCCTCTCCCTCTCTGTGTCTAAAGTCCCCAGCTGCTCCATC